>NC_044039.1:10948422-11249978 GCF_901765095.1 Microcaecilia unicolor | reverse complement strand
ATTTTAACTGATATAATTTTCTATGAAGTTAAAAGAAATGCGCATTTTATTACATAACTAGTAAAAAAGCCCCGTTTCTGATGCAAATGAAATGGGGGCTAGCAAGGTTTTCTTCTGTGTGCATGTGGGAGTGTGCTGTCTGTCCCCTCTGCTCTCTGCCCCCTCCCCCCTTGGAGTCCAGTCCTTCAGTGTTGTTTCCTGCTGTGTTTGTGTTACAGAGATAGTGAGGGCTTCTGCCCTCTCTCCCTCCCCCTCTGAGTCCTTCACTGTTACAGAGAGAGCGATTTGATTTCGTGCTTTGCTGTGTTTTCCTTCACTGTTTGTGTTACAGAGAGAGCGAGGGCGGGGCAGACACTCATGGGGAAACCGGATATCTCTCCCCCTTCACACTTCCGGCTGGAGGCTTCATTTAGAACGTTGGTGGTGCCTTTTATATAGAGATAAACTTACCCCCCCCCCCCGTTTATAAAGTGATTGCAGACACAGTGCATTCAAAGTGAATGGGTGCACAGCGGTTTGTAAACAGGGACCTACATTTTCAAAGGATAAAAATGATGATGATTTACCGTCATGATTCAGTTCTGATTTATTGATTGCGCTCTCTTTCATCAGTTGTCTAATTGACTGTAGCTGCGTCATTATTTCATCTCTCTGATCATTAGCCAGAACATTAACACTGCAACAAACAAAAGCTACAGCAGATCAGCAATTGAGCTTGTTCTAAAAGAAAAGATACAGCAGGAGAACCATTTAATCCAAAAGCAAACTGAAAAGCACCATCAAATTATCACAGTGGAAGGAAAGATGATGCATTTCAAGAACTGCACAAGATCCCATTACTTGGATAATCTTTTTTTTTTGTTTTGTTTTTTTGGGTTTTGCTTTTTTTTTTTTTGGTTACAGAAAAACAGTATCACATTAAGAAGCTAAACTGGAAAAGGAGTCTGAAGATTGCGTTCATTCATTCTAATTTGATACCCTGCTCCTCTCAAAAGCAAATCAGAGTTGTCTACAATAAAGCATTAAAACAGTTCAATTAAAAAGATAAAAAACAAACATCAAACAAAAGAAAAAAAACAAACATCAAACATAAGTAAAAAAAATAAAATAAAATATTACTACCCCAGTAATCTTAACATTCCACTTCCTGTTTGTACCCTATGTTCTATCAACGTTCCAGAAATGCTGAAGGAATAACCAAGCCTTAATTATTTATGAAATAAGGTAACTGGCTTTCATTTGGAATTCTAACAGTAAAGCAGGGGCGTAGCCAGAAAACTGATTTTGGGTGGGCCTAGGCAAGAATTGGGTGAGCACAAAGTGTTCTCCCTCCCTCCAAAAAAAAAATATCTCAGCTGGTGGGAAAACGCTTCTTTCCACCTTGGCAGTAGGAATGCACTGAAAACTGAGCATGCGCAGGTGTCGTGGAGAGTAGCGTTTTGTTACCATCAGGGGAAATCTTCAGCTGGCGGAGCTTGGGATTCCCACCAGTTACCACTAAACATGTGCTACTGTTGGGTGGGCCTGAGCCATAAATGGGTGGGCCCTGGCCCACCCAAGCCCACCTGTGGCTACGCCACTGCAGTAAAGGGCAGGGAATCTGCACAGAGCTCTACTTGGCTGACAACTGATCAGCCTTACAGCCAAATAATATGGAACCCCATGATGCAATGACTTGAACACTACATTAGTGGTGGATGAAGCAGCCTTTTAAAGTATGTGATTTAGGATAATACGTTTTCTTTTATTTCATTTTAGTATATGCTAAATATTTCAGTGCGAATTAAAGTTAGTGCCTATTTCAGAAGGGAAGTAGCACACGCTAATACGTTTTAGCAAGTGCTATTTGATAAGTGTCTGCTATTTCATTTAATATGCATTAAAAGCAGGCCCTTGGCAAACAAGCATACTGGGACCCCCCCTCAAAATATAAATACACTAGCCATTGAGCCCGTGAAAACGGGCTACTTTTGGAATGGGGAGGGTTCCGAGCCCCCCCCCCCCCGAGGTCAGCGCCGCCCCGCCTCCCCCGGAGTCGCCGCCGCCGCCCCTCCACCCGGCCCGAGCAGCACTGTAAACTTACATCATTCAGCACGCAGCAGCAAGCACATCAACAAAGCTGCCGTCAGGGCGGGCTTCCTTCTCTGCCTGTGTCCCGCCCTCGTGCGACGTAACGTCGGCAAGGGCGGGACAAAGGCAGAGAAGGAAGCCCAACGGCAGCTTTGCTGATGTGCCCTGCTGCGTGGTGATGTAAGTTCACAGTGCTCGGGCCAGATGGAGGGGCGGGGGGGAGCGATTCCGACGTCTGCAGCATGCCAGTAGAGACTTCCCTCTCTGTCCCGCCCCCACGTATTGATGCGGGGGCGGGGCAGAGAGGGAAGTCTCTACTGCGCATTTGCGAGTGAGTACGGTCACTCGCCGTTTATATGTTTGATTTTAAAATGCTCACAAATGCTCCTCCCGTCCCCATAGCCTTGGCTGCAGAAGGAAGCAGCTAGTAGGAAACGCTGTTTGTTGTCTTTTCTTAATTGGATAATACAAACGGGGACAAAAATCTAATTTGGTAGCCATTAAAATTAGCACATCTGAGACGGCCCCTTCCTAAAAATTGGTCCCTAGGCATATGCCTAGGTTCCTATAAGTCTCAGTGGCTCAGGCCAAGATTAACATGAGAAAGATACCAAGATATATGAATCTATGTGTTAGGTTAATGCATAAAGACATTGGGAGGGTTCATAGAGGAGGGGGTAGTGTGGAGGGAGGATGAGGAGGAGGGGTCACAGGGGTAAGACTAGAAGTGTTTCTTAATATATTAGACTAGGGGGCTCATTTTTTAAAGAAAAAAAAAAACTTAAAGCACCAGTTGGATGGATTTCTTCTCTAAACGTCATCAATAGAAATCAAACAAAATAAAACATGGAAAAGAAAATAGATGATACCTTTTTTATTGGACATAACTTAATACATTTCTTGATTAGCTTTCGAAGGTTGCCCTTCTTCGTCAGATTGGAAATAAGCAAATGTGGTAGCAGATAGTATATATGAGAGAAAAATCAAAGCATTACTTTGACAGTTTGACAGAATGGGAGGGGGGGGTATGCATGGGGACATCAAAGCATTTCATTGATATTCTAACAGGATGGGTGTTGGTAGGTGAGAGGGTAATAAACAGAGAAATAAACAGAGAAATACAGCTTTATGGTTTATAATGGGTTAGAAAACCCAAATCCTTATTCAGTCCTGTTTGTTGGGTGTCAAAATATTCAATCATTCTTATTTCAAAGGTCTTACGTTCCTGTATTGTTTTAAAATTACCTTTCAGTATTCTTACTGTGAAATCACTGGTGCAGTGTTCTGGTCTTGTGAAGTGTTGGCCCACAGGGGCGGGGGCCTGACTGGCACCGGCTATCTTCATGTGATATCTGTGCAGATTGAATCTTGTCTTAAGCATCTGGCCTGTTTCTCCAATATAGCATCCTTTGTTACATTTTTTACACTGAATGATATATACCACATTGGAAGATGAGCATGTAAAATAGTCCTTTAGCTGAAATTGGGTGGCGGAGCAGGTGGGGGGAAGAGGGGTTGGTGGTTGGGAGGCTAGGATAGGGGAGGGCAGACTTATACGGTCTGTACCAGAGCCGGTGATGGGAGACGGGACTGGTGGTTGGGAGGCGGGAAATACTGCTGGGCAGACTTATACGGTCTGTGCCCTGAAAAGACAGGTACAAATTCAAGTTGAGTTTATCTTGGGCAGACTAGATGGACCATGCAGGTCTTTTTCTGCCGTCATCTACTATGTTACTATGTAATATATACTATCAGCTACCACATTTGCTTATTTCCGATCTGAGGAAGAAGGGCAACCTTTGAAAGCTAATCAAGAAGTGTATTAAGTTATGTCCAATAAAAAAAAGGTATCATCTTATTTTCTTTTCCATGTTTTATTTTGTTTGATTTCTATTGATAACCTTTAAGAGTGGACTAACACGGCTACCACACTTCTCTAAACGTCCAAACCAGTCTTTTCAAAACTTGTTTGTCTGCAGTGATATCTGATTTTTGTTCTTAGTTTGAAAAAAAAAAAAAAAAAAAAAAAAACTCAAAAGGTACAAAATTAAAAAAAAAAAAAATCCTCTTCTGCCTGCACACTCCCACTGTAATTGGACATAAGGGTATGTGCTTAATGTGGTATATAAGCACATAAGTAATGCCATACTGGGAAAAGACCAAAGGCCCATCAAGCCCAGCATCCTATCCCCGACCGCGGCCAATCCAGGTCAAGGGCACCTGGCAGCTTCCCAAGCGTACAAACGTTCTATACTAGTAAAAGAGGCTCGTTTCTGGAGCAAATGAAACGGGCGCTAGCAAGGTTTTCCTCCCCAACACCCCCCCTCTCCCTCCCTCCCTACCTACCGACCCCTTCGTTGTTCTGACGCCATTGCTCCGCCCTCGGTGTGTGACGCCATTGCTCCGCCCTCAACGTCATCACGTTTGACGCAAGGGCGGGGCCCCGAGACTTGGCGATTTCGGTGGCTTCACCACCACGAACCCTTCAAACCCGTCTTGAAGGAAGTGACGCCAGTGGCTTGGCTTCACTGACGTCAGTGTCTTCAGAACGTTGAGGGTGAGTTTTATGATATAGGATATGTTATTCCCGAAATTGTGGATTTTTCCCATTTAGTATCATTACTCCTGTTATTAGTAACTAAGGGGTCCTTTTATTAAGCTGTGCGAAAAAGGGCCCTATTTACTGCAGCGGGTAAAAAGCCCCCCCCCCCCAACAAAAATGGCCATACGGCAAGATAACTCTTACCACATTACCAAGTGGCGGGGAGCACGTACCACCACCCATTGAGGTAGCCAGGCAGCGCGCACCGATGTTCGATTACCACCGCTGCACTATTTTAAAAAAAAAAGTTTCCGGCACGCCAGAAATGGTGTGCACTCAAGCTGGCGGTAGTCCCAAATTAGCGTGCGGTAAGCCCGCGTGGGGCTTACCAACGCTTTGTAAAAGGGCCGTTAGGTCTCACTGAATAAAATGGGACCTGGGATAAAATAATAAATCTTAGCAGCAGCCCATGTTGATAACTTCCCCCCCCCCCCCACCCCACTTAGTGCTGTACGTTTTCAGGATATGTTCATTAACCAACACAGAACCCTAAATCAGAGTACAATGGTTCATATTTCTCACAGTTTAGAAAGCGTAAACAATATGCTGCAAAAATACATTGTTAAGGGCGCCCTGGATTTAAAAGGCAATTACTTTCTAATTATTAGAAATAAGAAAGATAGTCCTAATGCTTACCAGTTAGAGAGAGGGTCTAGCTGAGAGAGTAAGCTGTTTAACATCATTTCTGTCTGTGCTAGACGCTGTTCCAACTCCAACAGCTGATGTTCTAGTAAACAAAGTTATACTGTATGTAATCGCTGCAGATCTAACAATGCAAAAATTATTAATGACTTTTAATGGAGGAGCTAAAGCCTTATATAATGTGAAACCACATTTGATTTTAACTGCTACTTTTCACAGTTTTACTTATTTTAAAGTTTCTTTAGAAGTATTTAAGCAAGGTGCAGTGCCCCCCCGGTGCACGAAGCCGCCACTAACATGGCGCCATGCCCCGACGGACAATGCGCGCCCCTGTCAGCGGGAGGAGCGAGCTAGGCGCAGTGGGCTGCTTCCCGCCTCGCCGAAGCTCCCCGCTGAGAAGGGGAGGGATGAAAAAGGGGCATCAGACAGCTTACGGTTGAGCTCCCTTGCTACACGGAGGGGAGCTCTGTGTATGATTGGTCAGTCTTGCTATGATGGCGGACTGGGTTGGCTAATAAGCCTGAAGCTGCTTTGCTTGGGTATACCCAGGGTTATGATGTTAATATGTTGTTTGGATTTGAAATAAAAGCTGCGGCCAAGTTGTGCCATGTTAAGAAAATACCATGTGTCTCGCTTGTTATTATACAATACCACGTAACCCTTAGGCCCGAGGGGTCTCGGTTGCCTATGTTAAAAGTAGGCATGTGGGTATTTGCATATAGGAAGGCTGAAGGCAACACTCAAGTAAAGGATCAGTACTTTTGGTCTAGTCTTCCTCCTCTGACTCCATTTGTTTTTGGTCTTTGCTTCCCCTTCTACAAACAGAGTGTCACACAGCCTTCCTGGCTCAAGGGCTATTAAAAAAAAGGGCACCTCTTCTGAGGCACAGCCTTAGCAGCACTCAACCTTCAGAGGCTAATCAGAGCTACTGCAGTCTTCCCTTCCTCTTTCAGCATCGAGCACACCAAATCTACAGGGCAACAAGGCCTGGCAGGTTCCAGCAGACAATGAATCCACACCCTATGGCAAAGGCCAGATCATCATTTGAAATAGACCTGGAACCACTGGGCCACTGAAGTCACCACATTGTTGAATAATCAGTAGTGATGAGATTGCTGAGAATTGTGACAAGAATGCATAGATTTTCAACAGCAGGTCAGATGTTCACAAGTAGCTCAAATCTCCCCCAGGGACCAAAATCAGTGCTGTTTCACTGCTGGTAGGCAGCCTGTATCTAAACCATTTGATTTGTGATCTTTTTCAAAATCTGGATTTAACACACCATAACCGAATGCACATCTGACTAAACAAAGACACACACAAAAAAAAGACTACAATTTGGCTTGTCAACTTTCAAAAGCACAACACAGGACAGCATATTTTTAACAATTGGTTCACTAAATTATGCAAAATATCTGCCTCCCAGGAATAATCACTCGGGCCCTTTTACTAAGCTGCGTAGGCGCCCACGCATGCCAAATTGGAGTTAGGTTACCGTGTGGCCCTTGCGGTAATTTCAATTTTGGTGTGCATCCGCTATGCGCATCTGAAAAATATTTTTTATTTTCTGGTGCGCTACAGCTACGCGCGTAGACCATTACCGCCTGAGACCTTACTGCTAGGTCAACGGCTTGCGATAAAGTCTCAGACCCAAAATGGATGTGCGGAAATTTTCATTTTGCCGCATGTCCGTCTTCGGCATTTTTTGTAGGTGTGCTAAAAAAATAATTTTGCACGCGCCCAAAACACGTGTCTACATTACTGCAGACCATTTTTCAGCGCACCTTAGTAAAAGGACCCCTCAAACAATAACAAATGTTAGTCAAGCATTCGCAAATTGCAGTAGATAGTCCTGCATACGATACTGCTATGAGCCAGAATGTAACAGAAAGCAGTGTCTCAAATCAAGAAATTCCTGCATGAAACAGAAAAAAAATGTGTGAACATGGATGAAAATGTAGCAAAACAAAATAAGAGATAGCAAACACACTGTGGAAGTCTAGCAATGCCGTCAAATCTCTTGCCTCAGTTCACAGAAAAATCTAGTCTTGTGTTCGACATTTTTTTTTTTTACATATTTGGGCTAAAATAACGTCACTGGAAAACATATCCAACCAATCTAAATAAGGACTCCTTTTACAAAGCCGCACTAGCGATTCCCATGCGGCAAATGCGACGAAGCCCACAGGAATTGAATGGGTTTCATTGCGTGCCAGAATCAATAGCGCAGCTTTGTAAAAGGAGCCCCAAATTTCTTGAGATTCCGAAACCCCTCCTCCAGAAAAACAGAGTCCATTGCTAAAAATGGGGGGCCCAAAAAGTAACCCATTTTTTTCAAGAAACACAGTGTAGCAGAATACCTGTTTCTTTGGTCTTTATATCGTCTTCATTTTTTGCCTTCCTGGAAGCACTTTCTTCTTCTTTAGATTTTATCTAAAATAAAATCATTATCAGCATTACATAGTAACATAGTAGATGACGGCAGAAAAAGTCCTGCACGGTCCATCCAGTCTGCCCAACAAGATAACTCATATTTGCTGCTTTTTGCGTATACCCTACTTTGATTTGTACCTGTGCTCTTCAGGGCACAGACTGTATAAGTCTGCCCAGCACTATCCCCGCCTCCCAACCACCAGCCCCGCTTCCCGATCTTGACTAAGCTCCTGAAGATCCATTCCAAAAACCACTGAAATATAAAAGGATTAAAATTTGTCCAAACCTTTTTAAAACCCAGATATGCTAACCGCTGTTACCACATCCTCCAGCAAAGAGTTCCAGAGCTTAACTATTCCTTCAGTGAAAAAATATTTCCTCCTATTTGTTTTAAAGGTATTTCCATGTAACTTCTTCGAGTGTCCCCTAGTCTTTGTAATTTTGGAATGAGTAAAAAAAAAAAAAAAATTGATTTACTTCTACTCGCTCTACACCACTCAGGATTTGTGAGATTCTATATAGCGCAACTTAAGTTGCAAGCGCAAATCCAGTCGTATCCTGGATTTGCGCCCGCAACTTAATTAGTTAACAAGCCAATCAGTGCTAACAGGCATTTGCCAATTAGTGTCAATAATTGCTTGTTAATTAGAATTTACGCACAGAACTGTCTAAGGGTATTCCATAACGTGATGAGCGTCAATTCCAAGTCCCATAGTTGAAAAAGGAGTGTGGAATGGGCGAGTTGTGGGCATTTCTAAAATCTATGTGCATTGTTATAGAATACATCTGGTCCCCACGTAATTAAGGCTTCGGGATTTACACCAAGTTTTATTTGGCGTAACTGCCTGCGACTAAGTTTAGTCACGTGGACGGGCACTCGGCGTATTCTACAAATTGTGCAGAAATTTATGCTTATTCTATAAAGTACTTGTAAATGTAAACGTACTTTATAGAATACACCTAGGCGTATTTCATTATGGCGCTGGTTTTAGGCGTGATAAATAGATTCTAGTCCATAATGTTTATGTATTTGTGAAAATACACAAATAAGCTGATTTTTTTGGGAAATACATCACCAACCTTTACGAATTTGTATGCTGCAAAAACACCCACACCAATAGCATACAAGGGCATCAGTGTGAAAGTCAAGCCTTTGCGATTTCCTTTAGTCCTCTCATTCTTCATGTTCTCTTCTAATGCATTTCGCACATGTTGCATGTTCTCATAGGTCTTGCCTTCCTGATGTCCCAAATTCTGGTGACCACTCCCAATATTATCTATAATCAGAAAAGAGAAACACCAACATAAACAAACTCCAAATTACTTTACAGCATAACCAACACTTGCTTATAAAGGTATCATCTCTACCCCCGTGCCTTGCAAGTGTCTTCTTCACCCTCTCTGTTTTTCATATTCTGCTGTCCAAAAAAATGATTCAAAATGCATTAAAATGGAAGTTTATTTCATCGGTCTACACAACGTATTCTGCTCTTTCAACATGAAATGATTACAGAAGTGTTCAAAATTAATACAAGTAATTAAGACTGTGTCCCATCATACAATTATAGTTTCTTTCTTTCCACCCTCCTATTGCCCTCGTCTCACCCAGAGACCTCTGCAGCTGTAATGTTAGGCCTCACAGTGACCTTCCTCAGCAGTTTGCTTAACCCACACCTACTCCATTTGGAAGGACAGCCTAACCAGGGGCGTAGGCAGACTGGCGGGAGGGGGGTCCAGAGCCCGAGGTGAGGGGGCACATTTTAGCCCCCCCCCCCCCCGCGCCCCCCCCCCCCCCCGCCATTGCTGTCCCCCCGCACCACCGCCAACTTTGACGACCCTCTCTACCCCCCTCCACCACCACCAACCCTCCCCCGCCGTTGCTGTGGTCTACCTTTGCTGGCGGGGGATCCCAATCCCCGCCAGCCGAGGAGGTCCTCTTCTTCCTCCAAAGGCTTCGTTCCGTTTCTATAAGTCTGACATCCATTGCTGGCTGATCTGCAAGGCTTCGTTCTATTTCTGTGAGTCTGACATCCTGCACGTACAACGTACAGGACGTCAGAAACAGAACAAAGCCTTTGGAGGAAGAAGAGGACCTCCTCGGCTGGCGGGGGAGGGTTGGCGGTGGGAGGGGGGTCCAGGGGGTCCAGGGCCAAATCTACGGGGGCCCAGGCCCCACGTAGCTACGCCACTGAGCCTAACTGAAGCATAGACTTGGTGGTACTAAATGTTTTTCACTTTACACCTAACAACGCCCTAAGGGATTCTGAAATTTTCTTATAGATCTCCCCCAATCTGTACCTCTGAATAACTCGTTCCTGGAGTTCTTTCAGCAGTTCCATGTTTGACATGGTTAGACCTTTGCTTCAAATTCACTTTGTAGAATAGAAGCAATTTGATTCTTCTAAGAGTATTCCAAGCATCTTCCCTACTGTGGCTTGATACAGGTGGACTCTTAGGGCCCTGTTTACTAAGGTGAGTTTGTGTTTTTAGCGTTCCTACACTTAGCGCGCGCTAACCATGTAGGCATGTACATGGTTAACGTGCGTTAACACGTCTATAACGCTGCTTCGTAAACAGGACCCTAAAGCAATTTTTGGAAATGGAGCTTAATTAGGTCCGCTATGATAAACAGAGTAAAGACTCATTCAGTCCAGACTTTGCTTTTATATTTCAACGTTTTTTTTTTTTATTCACGACGATGCAAAGTAAACACAATGAATGTTTTAAGTATACACAAAGAAATCAAATCTCACTGCGCATACAGTAAAAACAGAATGATATGATGTGCCATCAAACTTTTAACAAGGTTATATCCCCCCCAAACTCCTACCGAAAACCCACCCCTACCCTCTATTATAAACAATTTTTAGTGATGACTCGGTGACGTACATAACTCCAATAACCTTCTCAGTCCAAAAATCAAAGCAGTCAACCAACAAAGGCGAAACCAGAGGTAACACTCCATCATCAAATGAAGTGAAAGGCAACCCTGTATCCATCATAAACCCTACTACCCCCCCCCCCCCATTAAGTTATACAACATTGTATCCATAGGTTGATGGCAAGAAGCTAAAGCCATATGCAGAACCGTAATGTATAGAATACTAACAGCAAAATATTAAATGGGAAGCATCCTTAGAAAGAGTAGTACTGCACAAAAAGGGGAAAGTATCCCATAGAAACCACACCCACCTATCCCTAACTAGTAAGGGTGCTGCCGAAACTCACCCTACAATAAAACCCCAACCCCACCGTAATAAAGCCTGAGAGACTGGGTTTCTTATAGTCTCCCAGAGACCTCCACGCTCAGCGGGCCTCAAATTCAATATCCCTGCCCGTGACAGACTTTGCTTTCATATGCAGTTACTTTAAGTTCTTCTAAAATTGTTCTTTCACATTGAAAGCTCAGGGAATGTTGTATAAATCAGAAATCATCATAAAAACAGAAGAACCAAACCCTCGCAGTCAACCAGACACAAACACAGCAAAGGCGACTACAAAAATGAGCTAGACGATGTTAAAAAGTTCAACAATTTATTGACATCCGAGACTCCAGACAGGCCGTACTTCAGCCTATTAGGCCTGCATCAGGAGTCTCTTAAGGATGTAAACAAATGTATCCGCCTGGTGTGTCTTTAGTTTAAAAACGTAGTAAGACTATGGCATATAAGCCGGTAATCACTAAACAAAAAGCAGGTCTTGGTCCGACAGCGGGACTCAATCCAACTACAAGATATACCCGATGCTTTCTCTATTAAACTGCAACAATATCAATCGCTGAGATCAAAAGTATACACACACACATACACGATGCTGTCTATTAAAATGTTCTATTTCATATTGTGTTGACTTAAGTAGTATACTTTGTCATACTTATATATTTATTAGGATTTATTTACAGCCTTTTTGAAAGATTCACTCAACGTGATGTACAGTAACAATAAAATCAAACATAAGCAATAGACAAATACAAACAGTAAAAATATTCAAACAATACAAATAATACAAACAGTAAAGACTCTTTCCCTTGAACCTGGGTACATAGAGAGGCACATTTTCAAAGCACTTAGCCTTCCAAAGTTATGGAACTTTGGAAGGCTAAGTGCTTTGAAAATATGCCTCAGAGTATCTTAATCAGAATACCACAGTACTTGCATTGCACTTAAGAGAGCTTCTGGAGTTCATACAATGTAATATGTATTGGCAACGTATCAAGGTCTGCTTGGAAATTGCTTTTACATCAGATCTGAGACCTTCATCACAATAGGAATTATTTCTGTGTTAGTACGTTACTTTCCAAGAATCCACCTAATAGTCCTATTTCAGCGAACAAGTTCACCAAACTGCTGCTACAGGAATGTTATTTCTCCTGAAGGTTTTGCAATACTGCTCATCTCAGCATCGATAAAATAAAAATTAAAAAAAAAATAGGCAAAGAAAGTAAAAAAGGAGAAAAGTACAATTTACCAATACAATATTAACAAAATAAGGAAGTATAGTTATAGAAAATTAGAAAAATTAATATAAGCTGCAGGAGGGTACCTTTTAATCCTGGGCAATGTGCAAGCAGCAGTAAACATTCTTCTTTTGCTTCCTACCATACTTTTAACTGTATTGTGTAAGCTTTTCTGACACTTTGTTTTAAAACAATGGAGCCAGCATACCTAGGTACTCTATTCTCCAGCAAGAACACAGCAATTCATCAAATTTGCTGCTAAACGTTATGTTGTAATCTCTGTTAACCCATATAGTGTAAGGTTTCATTTTTTTTTCTTTTCGATTTATTTGTGTTATATTATACAGCTCAGTTTTGGAATTCTTGGGTTGTTGGAACTGTGTGTATTATAATGGCAAACTTTGTCAGTCTGCCAAATAAGACAATGATTCCTTTATTTGGCAAGCTCACTGCTGCATTTTCCAAGAGGATGGTACAGAGGCAGCAGTGAACTGGCATCACTCCTGCTTCTTCATTGTAAGCATGTGTTTGGGGGGGGGTGGGTGGATGGATGGATGCAGGGTCCACTGGGCTACCAGGGCTGTTTGATCATCAGAAGTGGCGTGCTGCACTCCACCTCAGATGCCCCCCCCCCCTTTGCTTCTGTGCTGCATCTTTATATACCAGCCTAAAGCAGGCATAAACATTTGGCACTAGAAAAAGAGTAAAAGCTGTGCTAGATTTTAGTAGACTACTCTTAACCATTAAACTTGAAATGCATACATTCAGTCGCTGCATACAAGAGGTAGAAGTCTGGTACTAAATTCCCTTTGACTTTGTCGGAAGAGGGCATGGGTTATAGGTGGGTTAATTCTAGAAGATACCTTGGGGGCGGGGGGAAGGGAAGAGGGGTAGCTATAGTATAGGGGGGTAGATTATGGGACAGAGAAAGTGGCACCATATAGATGCGACGTGATTCTCCTGCCAAGTGGGTGATAATTTGCAGACTGGCAGAACTACAGTATAATAGAGCAATGAAATAAAAACCAAGACCACAGAATGGCACCAGTAGTCTATATTTATTTTTAAATTTTGTTGCATAATGTTCAAGTTGCTATTTGATACATTTTAAAGTTAATATGCAGATTTATTGATAATAGTTATGTACAACACTTTTGCATATATATATATGCCAATGTTAATCAATATAGTACTACGGAAGGGGGAAGGTTGGAGGGGAGAAATACAAGAAAAGTTGATGATAGCAGTTCAGCTGTATTAGTACAGGTTTGAAATGTTTATGGCCAGAGTTATACTGATGGGCATGGAATTGTTTTATATCTGCATTCATCAATAAAAATGATTAAACCTAAACTTGAAATGCATAGAAAATGAATTAGTACCATCTCCTTTCACTGCCTTGCAATCTGTATTGCAAGCCACATTGAGCCTGCAAAGAGGTGGGAAAATGTGGGATTCAAATGCAATAAATAAATGCAATAAATATGACTAGCCCTAGTAGGAACAATCTTTATCAGCTGGGATTTCAGGACTATTTGCTAAAGTATAGTCCTCCTGAGGTGCAGGAGGTGGTAACCCAAGCAGGAACCCTTCTCTTGTTTTGCCTTGAGCTGGGAAAAGGAAAGCTAAAGTACCTTTGCCTCGCCGGAACGGTGGGAGGCGTCCGGGGCTCTCTCGCGCAGCCCTGCCAACTTCTGCTCCCCCGAACAGCCTGGGGAGAACAACAAACACGCAGAGGCCCAAAGACAGGGCGAAAAGCACCTGATGAAAGGGCGAAAGCGCCATAGTCGCAGCGCAGCTGGTAAGTGCAGCAGGTACTTCCCACCCCACCCAGCCAGGACGAGTCGAGGAGGGAGTCAGGACTAGGTTAGCGTGAGAATAGGCATGACGTCACGAAGCTGAAACCAATCAGGTTAGTCTCCCGACCCGTTCCCTCCCCTCCGCGCAGCCGTCCTCTAATGGGCTGAAGCCAGTAGGCGGAGATTGCCACCATTTTCGCTCACACCACAACAACAGCAAAGGCTATTGAAAACAATAGCAAAAGGTTAGAAATAGCGGACTGCCTATGCACGGTCCGTCTGCAAAAAGTGAAAAGCTGTTCCAGTTGCATAGGCATGCCTTCAAAAGGTGGAGGACAAAAGATTTTTTTTTATTATTTGCAAAACTTCCCATGTATAGATATAATATTTCACTAAAACAGGTTAAAATGATTGTTGCAGGTACCACACTGTGCTATACAATACAATACTACTACTACTACTTATCATTTTTATAGTGCTACAAGGCATACGCAGCGCTGTACACCATATACAAAAAGACAGTCCCAGCTCAAAGAGTTTACAGTCTAGATAGATGGCCCCACATTTTAATTGAGAATATCCTGTTTCCTCATGGGTTCATCTGAACTGTGTTGTAATCTTCCTTGGAAAGTCTGGTGATATAAAGATGGGAATATTCTGAAATTAAATTGAAGTAGAAATAAGCTGTCCTTTCATTGGGGCACATGGAATCACATCACTTGATCTGTTTTTGTTGAAGTTTACATTTTAGATACACAAATGGATTATGCTGTTTTGAGCATGTTCAGGGACAAATTGGTTTTATAAGTCAAAAGAAAAAGAACTATTTGATTCATGCAGATCTATTTTGTTTAAAATAAACTAAGGGCTTCTTTTACAAAGCCATGCTAGCAATTCCCGCACGGCAAATGAAAGGAAACCCCATAGCAATTGGATGGGCTTCTTCTCATTTGCCACACCAAGAATCGGTAGCGGATAGCACAGCGTTGTAGAAGAAGCCCTCAATGCAGTCAGTTGGTTTTATTATATTATAGGAGTGGAAGAGTAGCCTAGCGGTTAGAGCCCTAGTTTTGATATCAGAGGTGGCCTGTTAAACCCCACTGCTGCTCCTCATGATCTTGGGCAAGTCACTTTAATCCTCCATTGCCTCAGGTACAAACTTAGATCATGAGCCCTCCAGGGACAGGGAAATATTCAGTGCACCTTAATGTAACTCACTTTGAGCTACTACTGAAAACGGTGTGAGCAAAATCCAAATAAATAAATTATATTTTGTTCTTTTGATGACTTATACTGTGCCAAAACTGAAAACTCTTATCTCTTCTATTTGGTTGATAATAAAGGAGCTCATTGTGAACACTATCCACCCTAAAGGTTGTTTGTGGCTGCTCATGAGGAATTGTGATATTGAATAAATAAGTATTGTGTTTTTGTACCTAGTCATGTATCCAAAGGTAATATCATTCTTCCAAGAAAGCCTTTTTAACTTATTAGTGGAATATAACCACAGAGGAATGGCATGGTTGCATTTTCAATATGGTAACACTAGAGCCCAGCTAAGGAGCAGGTTATTTTGAGTTCGTCTTCGCTAGACCAATCTTGCTTTCCTTGTGCCATCACCATCCAGCTGGATAGGCAGTGTCCTTCAAAGGTGGAGGATAAAGGGATTTTTTTCTACTATTTACATCCCACATTATCCTAAGCAAACTTGGGTTCAATGTGGCATATTTTTGAAAATACAGTGAATTAGAATAATAGAATTCAGTTATATCATGAGAACAAATAGATGGATATGTCTAAAACATGGACAAACAAGACAAATATGGGATAAGGGAATTACTAATGTGGGAATGATAAAACATGGGTACTTAACAAGTGAGTAATGATGCCACATGTTCAGAAATCATAGCCGCAAGTATAGACAGTTATTGAAACATTATCACACGCACACACCAGAACAGGCATCCATACACACATTACAAAAGTAAACAACAACTTCTACAGAGTACATCCAAAATGTAATTTTTATTTGCTCATTTCCATCTTCCAAAATTCTAGACAGCAGATATACAGATCAGTAGGATCCAAAGCAGTCCAAAACAAGAAAAGTCAGACACAAAATAGCTTATACCTTAATTGTTCAACCACCCTCAGGATTCACCTTTGGGTTAAGAATCAAAACCATGTGCATGTAAGGACTAGATAAACAAATGAAAGAAAGTTTAAAGCAAATACCTCTTAATAGGTAATACTTGGTAGCAATAATGAAAAAGTGATGGAATATTCACGTTGCAAGTAGTCTGAGCCTACAGATTTATTTTCTACTGAACATAATGAAGTTTGTATGAACTTGGGGGCTAATAGTGTGTTGAACTGGACAATGTTGGCACATTTAGACTGACTCTGGACAGAACGTCTGCGTGAAGGAAGCCGTTCCCTCATTATTCATTACCACCCCCGCAGGTGAAATAGTAGTAATAAAAAAGGCAAGTACATTTTTATAATATACCACTGTATTCCACAAAACAAAAGGAGCAAGTTACCTCATGCCATCTTTTCCTTCTGATGTATGCACAGGAAAAAAAAAAGATGTTAAATGGTCCCAGGTTTCAACCTTATTAATGCTAAAAAAAAATTGTACTTATAAATAGTAAGTCTTATTGTTAAGCACCTGGTTCTCATAACATAATTTCTGTTTTGGTAGCCCTTTACTATGGGCCCTGTTTACTAAGGCGCGCTAGCATTTTTAACGTGCCTTCAATTAGCATGTGCGCTGACTGTGTAGGCGTCTATATGGATATTGTAGGCGCGTACACAGCTAACGGCCGTACATGGTTAACGCATGTTAAAAATGTTAATGCGCCTATAACATGGCTTAGTAAACAGGGCCCTAGGTGAAAACATCTCTGCACGAATACAGGGAGTCCCTATAACCAGCCCCTCCAAATGACACAATTTTGAACTAGTTAGTACTCTAACCGATTAAACGAATACTTCCTCTATGTACGTCTGCATGCTGCACAAGCCTGCATGTTTGAAAATATATAAGTATAATCAAATAAAAATGCTACCAACAATAAAGAACGTCAACGTGGACAGAGCAGCTGATAGGTTTGCTTGCTTTGCTTTGGGTGAACGGGGATGACGGCTGCGCGGAGGAGAGGGAAAGGGATATCACCCCCAATTGGCTTCAGCTTTTTTGACGTCATGCCGCCTCCTGTTGTCAATGTAAACCTCCTTGAAGTGCAGGCTGCAGGCGTCCGACTCTGTTTACTGTCTGAAACCTAAGCGACAGCCGTTTCCTTCCGCCCGGTTCCGGGGCTAGATCAGACTTTGGGCTCGGGGGTGTTTACGTGAAAAGGTAACAGGAAACGTACTGAACGGGCACTTGCTGATATTTATGTTTACTCGAGCATTACTTTTAAAGCAACTGCTGTGATGGATCATTTCATGTTTGACTGTTGCTTGTATGTATTATTTTTGTGTATTTATTTATTTATTTATGTTATGGCATTTGTATCCCACATTATCCCACCTCTTTGCAGGCTCAATGTGGCTTACATTTTGTCATGGATCCTGGAAATAGCACTGAAAATACATTTGGTTTACAGAGGGTTTTGTGTTACATGGTAGTAAGATAGATGAGGGCGTATCTGGTTAAGATGTTACATTTTATGTTAATGATTTTTTTTTATTTTTATTGTGGATGTTATTTTGGAAACCGCATAGAATCGCGACATAGAGTGGGCTACAACATTTGTAAATATTTAAAGAATAATAATGCTAACAACGCACCCTTCTTATTCTTTGAGCGGGTGGCTCCTTTCCTTGCAGCAGGTTCAGTTTATTGCAGATCGTGGTGGGGTGCTGCACCGAGGACTCATGCAACTTGTCTGCATTATTTGGGAAGACAGCTGGAAAATAATTTCAAAGTTAGAAAAAGTGACCATCTTGGACATCTCCTTTTTTTTTCCCCCCTGTATGTCACTGCATTATTTAGGTAATGCTCCTACGAAACGTTAATTGAGGATGGGGAGGGGGTGGGAGCTTGATATGGGTGGGATACCTTTTGGACAGCTAATATTTTGGGGGTGTTTTACAAAAGCAGGGTAGCATTTTTATCACATTAGTGCACGCTTATTTTTAGTATGCACGAAACAAAATGCTAGTGCACCTTTTTAAAAGGCCCACTCAATTCGCTGTAGTATAGTAGTAACTAAAGTACTTGTTATAATATCCATATTGCATACTTTTACTGACACAGATCAGATCCATTTCTGTATTCAGTTCAAACTTCTCTTATTGACCTATAAGTGTATTCACTCTGCCGCTCCCCGTTACCTCTCCACTCTCGTCTCTCCCAACGCCCCCCCCCCTCGGGTACTCCGTTCTGTAGATAAATCTCTCTTATCTGTCCCCTTCTCCTCTACTGCTAATTCTAGACTCCGTTCCTTTTGTCTTGCTGCACCCCACGCCTGGAATAAACTTCCCGAGCCTGTGCGTCTAGCCCCATCTTTGGCCGTTATCAAGTCCAAACTTGAAGCCCACCTCTTTACCACTGCTTTTGACTCCTAACCACTACTCACTTGCCCTGTCCTTTTACCTCACCTATTTATTCCCTTACCCTTAATTGTTCTGTCTGTTTACCTGTCTTATCTAGATTGTAAGCTCTTTGAGCAGGGACTGTCTTTTTGTGTATGGTGTATAGCGCTGCGTATGCCTTGTAGTGCTATAGAAATGATAAATAGTAGTAGTAGTAGATCTTCACAGAGTATTTGATGATAGAAAAGGTAGAGGGTATTACCCTGCTCTGTTCAAGGAAAAAAAAACATGTATTTTTGTGTTTTATTTTTATCTTTAGTATTATCAGCAACTTTGCATTGCTTTAACACCATTCCTTAATTTCTGTGATTCCAACTCCACAACAGTTCATGGGGTTTGCTGGTGGTCAGATGACATTTGATTTGACATTTTTTCTCATCTTTTCATAAGAGATACGGGGCCCTGTTTACTTAGGTGTGCTACGGTAGTGTTTTTAGCGTGTGCTAACGCTAGAGACACCCATCGTGTCTCTGGTGTTAGCGTGTGTTAAAAACGCTAGCGTGCCTGTAGCATGGCTTAGTAAACAGGACCCTAGGGTTGATTTGGGGCTATTTAGCTTTGTCCCAACATGATATTCTGTGCATAACTTTTCCCAAGTTGTATAGAATGGAGACTGTTATTAAACAAATTACATGTTATTAATATACACCTTTGTTTTACTGGAAGGTTTGTTATCTCTTCTGAATGGATCTTCAGATTAAGGGAATAGCAGCAACCCCAAAAGGGCAAGATGTTTTGTTTTCAGCAAGGAAGAAAAGCCTTAAGGTAAAAGGGGTGGGGGGAGGGGGAACTTGTGAATCTGCTTTTTTTTTTTTTTTTTTAAGTTGCTGCCAACTGTGTTTTGTGGAATATCTTGCACAGAGAGTAGACAGTTAATACACTAAGAGGCATATTTTCAAAGCACTTAGCCTTCCAATGTTCCATAGAAACCTATGGAACTTTGGAAGGCTAAGTGCTTTGAAAGTATGCCTCTAAGGGGATCTTTTAGTAAAGCTTAGTTTGAGTATCTGCAACAGGACCCATAGGAATAAAATGGGCCGTGCTGCAGATAACTGAAGCTAAGCTTTAGTAACATAACATAGTAGATGACGGCAGAAAAAGACCTGCACGGTCCATCCAGTCTGCCCAACAAGATAAACTCATATGTGCTACTTTTTGTGTATACCTTACCTTGATTTGTATCTGCCATTTTCAGGGCACAGACCCCCTAATATAATTTAGCTGTGCCATGCTACTGAGTGAATATTTTATTGGTTTTATTAGGAATATTGACTAAAGATTTTCTCCTATTTGATAGTCCCTTTATAAATTGGTAGTAATAATAATCCCCAAATTCTTGGACATTTTTGCCTATGTTTACTAAGGTGCACTATGGGCGCGTTAGCGTTTTTAACGCTTGTAAATGGTTTACGCGTGTTAAATGCTAACACCCATAGAAATATATAGGCGCATTAGTGTTTAACGCGCCTTAAATTTAAGGGTGCATTAGAAATGCTAACGCACATTGGTAAACATACCCCTTTGTTAAAAAATATAATCCCATCAATTTTCCAAAAAAACCCACCCTACTTATAACAGCATACAGTCTCTGCTGATATCTCAATGATTTCCGGGTCCTTGCATGTGACCAAAATTAATTTTTATTTATTTATTTATTTATTACATTTGTATCCCACATTTTCCCACCTGTTTGCAGGCTCAATGTGGCTTACATACGCCAAGCCGGTAAAGAACAAATACAAAGTGGTATTATGGTAGAATAAGATACATGTGTTACAGACACATTTGGGAATCGTAGAGAGGAGGAGTTGTCAAGTCCATTACTATCTTTACTTAGTTGTGTAGCAGGGTTCAGGCTTTTAGGTTGTGTCAGTAAGGTATGCTTTTTAGAACAGGTAGGTTTTAAGTGATTTCCTGAAGTTTACCTTTGTTTTTAGTATTGGTGTTGACTGGTTTTAAAGGACTGTGGATGCATTATTTTTTGGAGATCACCTAATAAAGGTGTTTTGCTAAAATACACCTGTTGGTGCCGTTGTGCCTTTAGTCTTTCCAGTTTCCCTTCAGTGTAGGATCTGTGGACTTCATCTCCTTGTATTCACCAGCACCCTTTTATTTTACATCTTACTGCACAGGTTTAATGTTTTGCTATGTGTTTTTCCAATTTAAAGTGATAGCCATCCCAAAATAAATTCTTTTGTGTATGACCTCTGGGACTACCCTTATCCCCTAGTGAGAAGGCAGGCTGCCTGTGACTTGTTGAGGGTTAGACGGGGCAGTGAAAGCCTAATAAATATTTGGTTGAGCTAAACAATTAGTTACGATTGTATGGGAAATGTGACTAAAAATGGGGAGTCGATGTCTGTGTATAATGAACTGTGAATACTGCTTAAATACCTTTGGGACCCTTTTACTAAGCCGCGGTAGGCTCTTTGTGCATTCAGTGCGTGCCCAAATGAGACTACTGCCATTCCAATGCGGCCTCCTGGCTGTAATTTCAGATTTGGTGCGCACCCATAAAGCGTGGATGAGTTATTTATTTATTTATTTCCTCCTACGTGCGCCGGTTCCGGCAGTAATCGGCATATGGCGTGTGCTGTACCGCATATACCGGTCACTGCGTGTGTAGGGTGAGCCTTTACCGCTAGATCAATGGGTGGCATTAAGGGCTCAGGCCGGTTTTGGGCGTTCGCTGGTTTCAGGTTTACCGCAGGCCCTTTAGCCATCCCATTAAAAAAAAAAGCCCCCCTTTTTTTTGTTGTAGATACGGTTAAAAACTGTCCCGGCGCACGCCCAATGCACACGCCTACACTACTGCAGGCCAATTTTTACCGCGGCTTTGTAAAAGGGCCCTTTGTTCCTAAGGATATATTTATTTGAAGACAAGCTATATTTTTTTGGGTTATGAATAGCATGACTTCATTTTGTCTATTTTTATAGGGTTGGCGATCCAAATCGCGAGCTACACATGAAGATCGCCCAGCAGAGTAAGTTAATGGTTTGCTTCTTCAACCTGTCACTTTCATAAAGTAACGAAAAGTAGATTATCGATTATCATTATCAACTGAAGAGTCTATAGGATTCATCATTGAGAAATTTTTCAGCATTTTTTTTTTTGTTAACATAACAGAACACCCAACTTTTCATAACCTCTCCCAGCATTATAAATCAACTAGTAAAAAAGGCCCGTTTCTGGCTGAAATGAAACGGGCGCTAGCAAGGTTTTGCGTGGAGTGTGTATGTTTGAGAGAGTGTCTGTGAGAGTGACTGTGTGAGAGTGAGAATGTGCAAGTGTGTGTGTGTGACAGAGAGTGGGTGTGAGTGTGTCTGTGAGAGAGTGTGTGCAAGTGCGTATGTGAGACAGTGAGTGTCCTTCCCTGTCCCCCCTGTCAGGTGTCAGGACTGGGGGGGACTGTGGCCGGTCATGAAGGCAGCCCCTACCAAAATAATAAAAGCAAGACCATTTGTATAATAATCACTGCATTCCAGAGAACAAAATGGAGCAAGTTCCCACATGCTATCTTTTGCTTTCTGTATTCAGTAGCTGACAGGCTTGCTAGACTTACCTAAGTGGCTGCAGCTGCAATACACTGAAAAGAAAGCAAGGAAACCTATGAGACGTAGATACGGCCGTCCCCTTGGCCTCTGACGTTCCTCCCTTCTTCTATTTGACTTCCCTCTGATAGGTCCGTCATTCGGTGTGACGCTCCTCCCTTTTCCTGTTTCAGTTCCCTTTGATAGATCAGAGCGGTGCAGCTGTGACACTCCTCCCTTCTCTGATAAGTCAGGGCGGGGCAGAGATGTAGTGTGCTTAAAAATGGTTACAGAGCTTCGAACATACGAACTGTTGAAGCCTCAGAATGTGCTTTAGAACGTTGAGGGTGCTTTTTATGTGCAGATGGGGCGTGGCCTACAGCCCAGATGGGCGTGGCTGAGACTGAGGGTGAGTAGTCCGAATAGCCTAGCCTACCAGGAGGACAGGAGTTCAGGACAGAGGAGTGAGCTTCAGAACGTCTGAGGGGGGATTTTATTTATATAGATGTTAGCAGGAGTTTAAACAAAACCTAGAAACACTTGTCCCCTTAGAAATACAATTAGAAGGGTGGGGAGGAAGTGACATCAGCACCTGAGATGGAAACAAACAGCCAGCGCTGTTTTCAGGCTCAGCAAAAAAAAAAAAAAAAAAATAGTGCAATCCCTCCACACCCTACTTCGCTTCTCTGTCTGTCGAATGAGAATATACCTGTGCAAACAATGTCGGCTCGGAAACGGGCAGATACGGGTAAATCGACGTTGCATACTTGTGCGCAAATGTGTGCTAAAGTGTAGGGCAGTACTTCAGGAGAAACAGAGACAGCCGACTCGGTGGGTGAGCTAAGTTCTGAGGTGGAGTGTTCGGACGCACAGGTGCGATCTTAAATAATGGATGAAGATTTAAAAAAAAATTCTGGTGGTGCGTCAGGATGTAAAAGAAGTGCAGGACGATATGAAAAAAAGATATTAAAATAATGGAAGAATGCCAAGAAGAAATCAAGAGGAAAGCGATTGATGGATCTGCATTCCTCCTCCTCCTCCTACTTACCATTTCTACGACTCATCAAGCACGGACAGCCAGGCCCTATGGGAGAAGATGGAAGTCTTGGAGAACAGATTGTGCCGTTGGACAAATTCCTGGAGGAAAAGTCCATAGTCTGCTATTGAGGCAGACATGGGGAAGCAAATGCTTGCCCTAGGATTTGTGGTATGGAATGTTGCTACTCTGAGATTCTGCATGGAATCTTGTCGCTCTTTAGGATTCCAAAATCTTTCTATTCTTTGGGATTCTACACGGAATGTTGCTACTCTTTGAGACTCTGCATGGAATCTTGTCACTCTTTAGGATTCCAGAATCTTGCTGTTCTGTGGGATTCCACATGGAATGTTGCTACTTTGAGTTTCTGAGTGGAATCTTGTCACTCCTAAGCCTATTCCCTCTTAACTTTGTCGTATGCCCCCTCATTCCAGAGCTCTCCTTCATTTGAAAAAGGCTCTCTTCCTGTACATAAATGCCCTTGAGATATCTATCATGTGTCCTCTCTCCCTCCTCTCTTCCAGCGTATACATGTTGAGGTTCATAAGCCTGTCCCTATCATTTTTGCATTCAAGACCGCTTACTAATTTCGTAGCCGCCCTCTGGACCGACTCCATCCTGTTTATATCTTTCCGTAGGTGCGGTCTCCAGAACTGCACGCAGTACTCCAAATGAGGCCTCACCAGAGACTTATACAACGGCACTATCACCTCCTTTTTCCTGCTTCGGTGCTAATTGGCTCGTTAACCAATCTAGTTCCACATGCATCTCTGGATAGCGTGCAACTGTGCATGCGGAAAAAGTGCACTCCATTTATAGAATCCAGCCCTAAGTGCTTAATGGCCTTTAGTAGAAGGGCCCCTTAGTGCATTTTCCCTCCAAATTTAGCAAGGGACTGGGAAGGGCCAGGTGTACCAATCTGCATCTTCTCCCAAGCCTTTAATATATAGGGTGACTGATTATACACCCATTCTGCACCTGGACTAGCTTGCTACATCGCTGCCTGGATGTCCAACCGACATCTGAAACTGAACATGGCAAAGACTGAGCTCCTTGTCTTTCCACCCAAACCCTCTTCTCCTCTTCCTCCACTTTCTGTCTCTGTTGACAACGCCCTCATCCTCCCCGTCTCTTCAGCCCGCAATCTCGGAGTCATTTTTGACTCCTCCCTCTCCTTCTCTGCCCATATCCAGCAGACAGCTAAGACCTGTCGCTTCTTCCTCTATAATATTAGCAAAATCCGCCCATTCCTCTCTGAACAGACCACCCGAACCCTCGTCCACTCGCTCGTTACCTCTCGTCTTGACTATTGCAACCTTCTCCTCGCTGGCCTCCCGCTTAACCACCTATCCCCCCTTCAATCTGTCCAAAATTCCGCTGCACGTCTTATCTACTGCGTGAACCGATACTCTCATATCACCCCTCTCCTCAAGTCGCTTCACTGGCTCCCGATCCGCTACCATATACAGTTCAAGCTTCTCCTATTGACCTTCAAGTGCACTCAATCTGCAGCCCCCCATTACCTCTCTACCCTCCTCTCCCCGTATGTTCCCACCCGTAACCTCCACTCTCAGGACAAATCACTCCTTTCTGTACCCTTCTCCACCACCGCTAACTCCAGACTCCACCCCTTCTGCCTCGCATCACCTTATGCCTGGATCAGACTTCCTGAGCCCATACGCCCTCCCTGCCCATTTTCAAGTCCTTACTCAAGGCCCATCTCTTCTCCCTTGCTTTTGGCGCCTAACCACCTTCCCATTCCTGATACCTACACTGACTACATAGTTTTTACCTTTAGATTGTAAGCTCTCTTGAGCAGGGACTGTCCTTCCCCATGTTTAAACTTGTACAGCGCTGTGTAACCCTGGCAGCGCTATAGAAATGCTAAGTAGTAGTAGTACACCCACTGTAGCTCAGACCAGGTTCTTATGCCTTGATTTAACTATACAAAAAACTTGCCTTTACTTAAGCCACCCATTTATTTATCCCGACTGACTCTGTACCACCCATCTTGTTCCTATCCATATATCTGCATTTGGCCCCTCAGCTATAAGGTAAGGCCTTTTAATAAAATTGTATGGTGGTATATGTATAAGTGTCGATTAGGCGGTCCTGGGAATGTAGTTTCAGCAGAGCAAGATTGGGGTTGCAATGTATGTACGCATTTTATAAAATACACAAGTACATGCAGACATTTATACCGGCTTTTGAACAGGTACAAATGTGCAGTTCGCATGTGCGGACGCTACAGGGGCTGATTCTGGCAACTTGTTTTATAAAGGCACATAGGCGCCTATGCCGTCTTTGTCAAATAGGCTTAGAATGTGCATCTGTTTAGATGTCTAACATAGGCGCATATATGTGTAAATGGAGATAGAGCCAACCAAGGAGCTGTCCTTTGACACTCAAAAACGTTTTTCAAAAGGAGGTGGTTTGAGTGACTTAAAGATGGACAAAGTTCTCCCCTCAAACACTTCTCTAAACCCAAGTCCGAGCGAAGTTAACCATGGATTACGCGTGTCTCAAAACCAGCGTATTAATGCTGAATGGGACATTTTCCAAGGAGATATGATAAGAGGTTTATAAAATCCTGAGTGGAGTGGAACAGGTAGATGTGAATTGCTTGTTTACTCTTTTTCCAAAATTACTAGGACTAGGGGACATGCAAAGAAGCTACTAAGTAGTAAGTTTAAAACGAATCAGAGAAAATATTTCTTCACTCAACAAGTAATTAAACTCTGGAATTCTTTGTCAGAGAATGTGGTAAAAGCAGTTAGCTTAGCAGGATTTAAAAAAGGTTTGGATCATAAAAGAAAAGTCCATAAGCCATTATTAAGATGGACTTGGGAAAATCCACTGCTTATTTCTAGGATAAGCAGCATAAAACCTAGGATCTTGCCAAGTGCTTGTGACCTGGATTGGCCTGGAAACAGGATACTGGGCTTGATGGACCTTCTGTCTGTCCCTGTATGGTAATGCTTAAGTTCTTATGTTCTAAGGGATACATATGTTTCCATTCAAAAACATGAAAAAAACATATACTTTGAAGGACCTCCGAAGTCTGTTTCCTCTAAGCTGAGTAGGAGTCTTTCACTTGCATTGCTGGCAGCAAAGTGTGTGTGTGTGTGGGGGGGTGGGGGGGGGGGCTTCAGCATTGTGTCTTCATTCTTTAGAGATAGGTAGGTTCTCTGGAATCCTGCAGAGCTTGCCAATCCCTCACTATTGAAAATGTGTTAGTGAAACAGCACCTCCCACTGGCAGGACTGTAGATGGAGGACTCCTGCTCAGCTTAGCAGGAACAGTGCTTCCCAAACCACGCATCATTCTGCACGCTGCCACGGATACACGTAAGTAGCACTTTTTCAGAAACTTGATATGTGCGTGTATTTGAGGATTTGCACGGTAAACAGCACCTAATGTTTCTAAAATTACTCCTTTGTAGAGTACCATCTCTTGACCTTGGCAAACTTGGAGATTCAGATGATGAGGTAATGTTTAAGTTAGTGTGTATCTTTCTATGTAAAAATGTCATTTTGTAAAAGTTACTTTACAGCTTGTTTAGAAAATCTCTGCTAGTTTTTCTTTGACAGTTTGAAAGGTGCTTTGATTTTATATTGCCACAAACACTAAATAGGTATAGCATAGTGGTTTGCATTAATTAGTGTCCAATGTTCCCATCAATCTGTTCCCATATGGCTTATTACGGGAACATTGGGCACTAAAGGATTAACCCATCTACTACTACTACTTGACATTTCTAAAGCGCTACCAGGGTTACGCAGCGCTGTACAATTTAACATAGAAGGACAGTCCCTGCTCTAGGAGCTTACAATATAAAAGACAATCTATATTTAATTTCTTTATTAATTTTTCATAATTACAAAGACATAAATCTTTGACTGATATACCAATATTACATAAAGCCTACTA
Organism: Microcaecilia unicolor; assembly: GCF_901765095.1. Taxonomy (NCBI): domain Eukaryota; kingdom Metazoa; phylum Chordata; class Amphibia; order Gymnophiona; family Siphonopidae; genus Microcaecilia; species Microcaecilia unicolor. Next base: position 11,222,877 of record NC_044039.1, on the reverse strand, counting down.
TGTTATTTAAACACAAAGAAATCATATTTATACAAGAAAAAATATTGGATCTTTATAGTCCACAAAAATGAGAGATCCAAGGTTTCAACACTGGAAGTTGAATTTTTAACAGCAAAATTATAACAAGGAAATATGAGTAGGTGGTTATCCTATATCTTATAGTCCAGCTAATTCTATCGGTCAGTCTTTCTTGGTGTCTTGCATATCTAGAAAGGCACACAACTGTTCTTGCTCATAGAATATATATCTACTAGACTTTGAGCCCGTAAAAACGGGCTATTATAGGAAGGGGGGGTTGAAAGGCCCGCCCCCACCGCCGAGTTTGCCGCTGCCCCTCCCCCTCCGAGTTCGCGCCCCCCCCACCGAGCCGTCACCACCCACCTTCCACCCGGCCGGGCCCTCGCTCCGCTATTGAAACAGCGAGGGTCCGGGAACGCAGCACTGAGCTCTGCTGAGCTGCCGACGTCGGCCTTCGTTCTTCTTCTCTGCCTGCAGCTGCCTGTCCCGCCCTCGTGTGACGTAACGTCGTCGAGGGCGGGACAGAGGCAGAGAAGAAGAAGGAAGGGCGATGTCAGCAGCTCAGCAGAGCTCAGTGCTGCGTTCCCGGACCCTCGCTGTTTCAATAGTGGAGCGAGGGCCCGACCGGGTAGAAGGTGGGTGGCGGCAGCGACTCGGGTGGGGGGAGCGTTAGACGGCGGTGTCCCTCCCTCAGCAATGCGCAGTACAGACCCTCTGTGTTCCGCCCCCCCGTCATCACGTATTGACGTGGGGGCGGGGCAGAGAAGGTCTCTACTGCGCATTTGCGAGTGAGTACGGTCACTCGCCGTTTATATGTTTGATTTTCTTTAAAGGTAATCAAGCACTTGCAGGGAAATCTCAGCTGAAAGGAAGCACTAATCAACAGAGTTCTTTGTCTCATTTCCAAAAATTTCTTCCTTCTATGTTGTGTCCAACGGGAAATATCAGGAAAGATTAGGACTTTACTTCCCAGAAATTCAGGTTTGATATTTTTGAAGTATAAGCGGAGCATCGCTTCCTTATCTTGCAAAAACACAAATGTAACAATTACAGGTAATAAGTAATTTAGTTAGTATAAGAGGAGAGCGTTCCATCCATGCGTCCTACCCGATCGCCCATAAAAGACAATCTAAAAGACAGGTGTACAATCTAAAACAAGTATAGAGTCCATCTGATAGGAATACTATGATTCACAAAGGTTAGGTGCCGAAAGCAGCATTGAAGAGGTGAGTTTTAAGCAGAGATTTGAAAATGTTCCCATCAATCTGTTCCCATATGGCTTATTACGGGAACATTGGGCACCAAAGGGTTAACCCATCCAAGTGCAGCATGGTAATCCTATTTAATTAGTACCGGGTCAAATTTTAGTACAAATTGAGCAATATTGAACCATAGGCTGAGAGCACCTGGGCTCTAAAAACTAGAATAAGGAAGGTAATGGAAGAGAGTCGCAAAAATCAATCCAGCCTGCTAAGTGTCAAACAAACTTTACAGTAAGTTACTTTTTGACAACTGGAACTGTTCTCTGCCGATGACACCTGTGGGAATACTGTTGGATCAGTACGAGAAATTTGGGGTTCGTAAACGGGGAACCAGTACTTTTTATAAGGAAGGCGATAGTTGTGGGGAAAAGAATCATTTTAGGGGGATGGGTAGGAGATGGGAACCCTTCCTTTTGGGCTTGGAGGAATCGTTTACACGGGCTAAAGTTGTTGGAAAAAAGAGAGGCCTGGGGTTCTCCAAAACGAAAGAAGCATTTTTTTTGCTTGTTTGGGAGGCATATCTCCAGTCACTTCCTCATAGGGCGAGGAGTTTAGTTTTGAATAATATTTAATCGTTGTTTTATAGGTGCTGGGGGACCTCAATGGGTAGAGGCGGATTGGAGGGACTTCTTGGCAGCACGCGCTGGACCCGGGCGGGGAGGGGGGGGGGGGAGCCTCTGTGTTTAAAAAATTTTTTTTTCCCTTTCTTTTAGTTTGGTTGCGTAGGCACTCGTATTTACATAATGGCTATAGCAGGGTAAGGCGCAGGGGGAGTTGTAAAGTATGTTAGATAGTTCTTCTTCGTCACTCCGGCAGGTCACCAGAGCCCAGATCTCAAGGGGTATTGATGAGGAGAGTTTCTGTATAAAGGGGAGGGGTAGGTGGCTAACTGTGACTTCTTTTTCAGTAATTCTAAGTAATCCCTTGTTGGGAGTTTGAAATATATTCATATGAATAATACTGTTACGATAGGGATAAGTTTAGAGGGTCACTAGTGGAGAGAGGGAGGGAGTTAATGGGGGTTAACTAGTTTTGATACTGGATAAGTATGTGTTGTTACTATGCAAGATGTTTCGTTAGAACGATATACATAACAGACAATGTTGTCATTATATACTTGGTTAACCCTTTAATAAAAAAAAAAAACTGGTGTATATATATATATACAATTAATAAAAGAGGGAGGGAGGGGAGTGGGTGGGAGGGGGGTTATGGGTAAAAATATTTGATGATGCAACCATAGATTTGTTTATACTTAGTTGATTTGGTTCACAATGGGGCTCATTTTCAAAGCACTTAGACTTACAAAGTTCCATAGGTTACCATGTAACTTTGTAAGTCTAAGTACTTTGAAAATCTGCCTCCATGTATTCTAGCATTGTATTTTGAAGGTGGTGATTGTTTCTTGTGTTGAATCGTCAATAAAAATTGTTGAAACATACAGTAAGTTACTTTCAATAAAAGCCATGTGTGCAGCAAAAACAAAGGCTTCTTGCATTAACATATGACTTCTCAGGTGATACTAATTTATGACACCCCTAGACAAATCAGACGGGATAGTTTTGTAAACAGAAGAGCGTCTTAAACACTTTACAGCGTAGTTCTTGAGTATTACTTGGATGGGAGATTAAAAAGTCCGCGGAACAATTGTCATCCAAGATAAGTAATGATTTCAAGTGACTCTTAACTCAGCATAGTGTCTCTTTTATAAGTGCTTGTAAGGGTACAGTGGCAAGAGTTATTGTGAATTTGATGTGGAGTTTTTTTGACGATTTATGATTAAAGTGGTGCCCTCATTATATCAAAGGTGTGTCCTTTAAAAATGAGGTGTTGCTGATATCTCTGAGGTCTTTTTTTTTTTCTCCACTTTTTTCATTATCACCTGCCACAGTTGCCCACAAACATGTTGTTTACATGGTAGAATTGTTGGAAAGTTTCTGATAATATATTCTACTTATTCCGCAAATTTACAGATTAACCCCCCCCCCCCACTGAATGCTTCTTATTTTTATAAGGGGAACCCTTTTTTCTGCATTTGCACAGTACCCACTAATACCCAGGTGTGGTATTAGTGGGTACTGTGCTCCTGAGGGGAAGCATCCTTTAGATGGGACATGTAAGGGAGCTCTTATTGCCTGGTGTGTGAAAGAACCCGTAGCAGAACAGTTCAGATGATGATTAATGATCCCACTGTCATGCCTAAGTTCCAGCACAGGCTGCAGACATGCTTCTTCCAGTTCCCCCCCTAATTAGGCTTAGAAAAGATTTGGCCTCATTTTTTTCAGCTTAGTAACCCTTAAGGTAAAGTACACTAAAAATAAAAATGGCAGACCTGGCCAAGAGAATTTGTTTCGTAATAGTGTTGACAGGGAGATGGATTTAAAGAGAAAATGTGAGCAAATGTTGGAGGTAAGACTGTAGCCAAAACTTGGATTTCAGCGTTGAAGGCTACTTGGATGATTACTGTGCTTTTTAATTTATATTTTAACAGAACAATTATACTCCACTCAGTAAATGGTATCCTCGCCTTGGTTGTCCTGATTCCTCGTCAACTGTTAGTTGGGGCACACCGTTACAAACTCCTGTTCGTCGTCATCGCAGTCAGAAGGTCAGTTAAGAGAGTGTTATTAGAGTATCAACAGCCTTCATCTCTTAATATAAAGTGCTCTATGGCGTCCTTTTACTAAGTTTCGGTAAAAAGTGGCCTTAGTGCATGAGAAAGACACGCGTAACGCTGCGCTAAGGCTGGTTTTACCACAGCCAGAAAATGGCCGATTTTTCCACTTTCCCCAATTAATGACGATACGCTAATGTTGAGACAAAGGAGTAGCGTGATCAACAGGACACTTTCAAGCAAGACCAAGGAGACGAGAAGTGAAAAAAAGAAGTTCTTTAATAGTACAAAAGACTCGACATGTTTATGTTTTATAATGAGTTAGAAAACCCAGATGCTTATTAAGTCTTGTTTGTTGGGTGTCAAATTATGTTGCCTGTTAGAAAGTAGTTTCCTAACACACATAGCCAGAAAAGTGTAGCTAAGCTTATTTATATGCATGTTTACGATATCAAGCATCATCAGGCCCATTAGTACTAAGTGGTAAACTGGGTATTTACATTATATACAAGGGGGCAGTTTCAAATAGTAATGCGTATTCTTTGCTTTTAGCTTTCATCATTAGAGCAAAAGATAGTTCCAGAAAATTTGCCGCAACCATCGGACAAATACAAATCAAAGTATCAGCAGTATGAAGCTGAAATGAAAGAAGGGTACAAACAATATTCACAGGAAGTTGCAGAAAAAAACAAAAATGCACAGCCTCAACTATCTGAGAGGAAAGTAGCAGACAAGGAGGTAAAGTATAGATTAAAAGACACACCCTCAAGTTTTAGAAATTTGGGTGCCCTGCTCTACGCTTACCCCTGGATTCTATATAGCGTGACCCAGGGGCGTAGCCAGACTTCGGCAGGAGGGGGGTCCAGAACCCGAGGTGAGGGAGCACATTTTAGCCCCCCCCCCCTGCCATTGCCAACCCCCCCCCCCCCACCACCAACAACTTTGACCCCCCCCTCCCGCCGCCAACCCTCCCCCACTGGCGCTCTTTTCTGCTGGGGGACCCCAATCCCCGCCAGCCGAGGTCCTCTTCTTCCTTCGTTCTTTTCTGATGTCCTGCACGTTGTACGGGGTTGGGGTCCCCCGGCAGCAAAGGTAGGCGACAGCGGGTTGACGGCGGGGGGGTTGGTTGAGAGGGTCGTTGGCAGGGGGATCCAGGGCCAAATCTACGGGGGCCCAGGCCCCCATGGCCCCACGTAGCTATGCCCCTGGCGTGACCAAAATTTTGCAAATATGATCGTATTCTGGATTTTGCGTGTGCAATTTAGTTACTTAAGCCAATCAGCACTGATAATTGACACTTAAGAAGCAATTATTGACTAATTGGCATTAATTAAAATTTATACGCACAACTTGCTAAGCGTATTCTGTAAAGTGCTGCGCGTAAATTCTAATGCGCGCTGCTAAAAAGGGGGCGTGGGGGGTGGGCCATGGGTGTTCTGATAATTTACACGCAGGGTTATGGAGTACACCGGCCTCGCACTTAACTTAGGCACCGGTATTTACACCATGTTTTACTTGGCGTAAATAGACGCACCTAGACTTAGACACAGGCATGGCCGCTTGGCGTTTTCTATAAACCGTGCCTAATTGTAGGCGTGGCTTACAGAGTACACCTAGGCGGACGTATTTTCAGCGCCGAGTTTTCAGGCACCATATAGAATCTAGTCCTTAGCACGCAAATTTATGTGCACAATTTATAGAATAAGGTCAGTTGCACCCACAATTCATAACTGGTTCCTAATTGGAATTAAAAGCCAATTATTGGCTGTAATCAGGGCCATAGAGAGGGGAGGACAGGGGCACAAGTTTCCACCTCCCCCAGGATTGCCACTGCTGCCCCCCACCCTCCGCCACAACTCCATATACCTTGGCTGGCGGGGGTCCCCGGGCCTTGCCAGCAGAAGAAGCCTTCCTCCAGTGCTGTTCTTCACTCTGCATTTGCTTTTTTTTCCTCGCATTGCGCATTCTCAATTTTATCAAAACTGAGCATGCACGACGTGAGGGGAGAAGTAGCCACAGGGCAGGCAATGTGATGGAGTGAAGAACAGCAGTGAAGGAAGGCTTCTTCTGCTGTTGGGACCTGGGGACCCCCGCTAGCCAAGGTATATGTTGCGATGGGGAGGGGGGGGGACGGCAGCGGCGGTGGCCCTGGCTGTAATTGGTCTTAATTAGTGGTTATGTGCAAAACTTTTCTCTAGTCACTATCCTCAAATTCCAACTTCAAAGGGGCATGAACATGGGAGAGGCATGGGCAGCTCAGGGGTATGTCACGCAGTTAGGCGTGCGTATCATAGAATACTATCATTTATGCACTTAACTGCCTACAGTTAATTCTCTCTTAGTCTTGAGAACTACAAAAGGAAAATAAATAGCAGATAAAATTCTGATGTGAACTTGAGTATGTATCAAAACAAGGATGTAGTGTGATCAACAGGACACTTCCAAACACCCAAAGAGGTGTGATGAAAAAGTAAAGTCTTTATTCAGTGCTGAAAAAGGTCTCGGCACAGCACTTAAGTATGTAAGAAAGCCCAGCTAATGAGTGGTATCCTCTAAGTGGTCCAGTATCCATGAACTGCACATGTCCTTATCAGTGTGGACCAGAACGATTGGACAGTCTGGATGCTCACTGTCTACCATCATCAGGGATTCCTTTACCTCTGTACCAAATGGTGGAATTCCCTCCCGAAATTCATCAGATGGGAACCTAATTATTTGATATTCTGGAACTACCTTAAAGCCTCTTTATTTAAGCACTTTCTCACGGATAATCATAATTAATTTAATCCCCTAATTGTACAATTATTCCAATTACACTGTTCCATTTTAACTGTTTTACATGACTATAAATTGTTACCTTTTTTGCACTCAATCCTCATTTACTTAGGTGCCCTTTTACTAAGGTTCACCAAAAAATGGCCTGCGCTGGTGTAGATGCATGTATTGGATGCGTGCAGGTCCATTTTTTTTTTCAGCGCAGCTGCAAAAAAATGTTAAGTGTGCGTCTATTTTGGGCCTGAGACCTTACCGCCACCTATTGACTTGGCGGTAAGGTCTTGCGTTAACAGGGGCGGTAATCGTCAGCTTGCATATACTGCCGATTACCGCCCGGTAAGCACCACGTGGTAGAAAATAGAAATTATTTTCTGCCGTGCGTTTCGGACATGCATAGAAATTAGAATCACCACCCGGCGCACGCGGTAGCTGGACGGTAGTTCTAATTTGATGCATGTAGGCGCCGACGCGTTTTAGCAAAAAAGGGTGCCTCTGTTATTACTACTTAATGTATATTATCCCGTATCACGTTTTGTACAGTTAATTACAATAAGTTGTTAGCCACATTGAACCTGATTTATTGGGATAATGTGGGTTATAAATAAAATAAATCTGCCTTATTTACGTGTACCTTTTCAACCTGTTGATTCTTTAGAGAGTAATAAATTTTGTGATTTCTGAACTTCTAGGACCAGAGAAAAAAAAAACCTCCAAGAAACTATCTTAAAAATAAAAAATTCTTTAACTACAAAAATAACCCTTTGTACAGATCTCAAGCAGAGCACTTGTAAGTGCTAAAGATTTATGTTAGTTTGAAATGAGCACCTGACACACGTAGCACAGTTGAGTAAACCCACGGCTTTCCTGATGGCTCACGTTGTTTCTGTTTGAGGTTTTAGAGGCCTTTAAGACCACTTTAAACACTCTGAACCAGGCATGGGGTTGATTTTTTTTTTTTTTTTGCTGTTTGTCTTTAGGCAGTACAGCCTGAAGACGAAAGTTATGATGATATAACAGCTCTTGATATGAAAGCTCTCGTGCAGCAGTGTTACACAAGCAAACCCTATACCGTACAACAGAGCATAAGGAAGCTAGAAGCTGTAAGTTTTTCTTTATAAGGATTCTGTAAATTTACACAGAGGGGCATTTTCGATATGACGTCTAAGTCCGACTTTGGACGTTTTGCAAAAAACATCCAAAATCTGAATAGGAAAGAAGGTCATTTTCAAAAAAGAAAAAAACGTCTGTTCTCCCCCCCCCCCCCCCCACCAAAATAGTGTTTTGAACAAAGTTTTGTGATTTGAATGTTTGTTTGTTTTTTGGTCCATTTTCGGGGAAAAAAAAAGTCCAATTGCAAAACGCACAAAATCAGCCATTGGGAAGTAGGAGGAGCCAGCATTTTTAGTAGACTGGTCCCCCAGACATCCCAGCAAAGCAATAGGGCACCCTAGTGGGCACTGCAGTGGACATCACAAAATGCTCCAAGATACACGTCCCGCCATTGTTCCCTTGTCTACTGAGCCCCACAAAACCCACCCAAAACTCACTACCCCAAACTATACCACTACCATATCCCTTATGGGTGAAGGGGGGTACCTATTTGTGGGTACAATGGGTTTCTGGTGAGTTTTGGAGGGCTCACAGTTTCCTCCACAAGTATAACAGGTACGGGGAGGTAGGAGCCTGGGTCCACCTGTCTGCAGTGTACTGCACCCACCTCTAGACAACTCCAGGGACCTGCATGCTGTTCTAATGGACCTGAGTATAACATCTGAGGCTGGCAAGTAATGTTTTAAATCACATTTTTGGGGGGTGGGAGGGGGTTAGTGACCACTGTGATTCTGGGCAAGTTTTTTAACCCTCCATTGTCCTAGGTACAAATAAGTACCTGAATATACTATGTAAACTGCTTTGAATGTAGTTGCAAAAACCACAGAAAGGCAGCATATCAGGTCCCATTTCCCTTTCCCTATTTGAGATTCTACATGGAATGTTGGTAGTGGAGGAGTAGCCTAGTGGTTAGTACGGTGGGACTTTGATCTTGGAGAACTGGGTTCAAATCCCACTGCAGCTCCTTGTGACTCTGGGCAAGTCACTTAACCCTTCATTGCCCGCAGGTACAAATATGTACCTGTATATACTATGTAAACCTCTTTGAATGTAGTTGCAAAACAAACACAGAAAGGCAGTATATCAGGTCCCATTTCCCTTTCCCTATTTGAGATTCTACATAGAATGTTGCTAGTGGAACTGGGTTTGTTGCCCACTGCAGCTCCTTGTGACTCTGGGCAAGTCACTTAACCCTTCATTGCCCGCAGGTACAAATAAGTACCTGTATATACTATGTAAACTGCTTTGAATGTAGTTTCAAAAACCACAGAAAGGCAGTATATCAAGTCCCATTCCCTTACAAGCCCATGCCTTCTTGTCACCACGCATACCTTTTCACTTGAGGTAATTCTATAGGAGATGTTTAATGGGTATTTGAAGGTACAGATAGGCAAACACAGCGGGGCTAACATGAAGGATGATGCAGAACAAACACGTTCAGTAGACTAAAAAGTTCACATCAGATGCTTTAGTTAAAAAAAAAGTGAACTTGTTTGTGCCGAGGACTTTGGTTCTTCTGTGGTTATCATTCGTATTTGAAGATATATACACATGAAACCTTATGTAACTGATTGTTCCTCACCTTGATGAAGTAAGGAAAGGCACGTTATCATGAAATGAAATGAAAACCAATTTGTCCTTATTTTAATGAAGACCACTGAGCAACTCTTGTTGTTTAACCCAATGCGGAGTGGAGGAGTGGCCTAGTGGTTAGGGTGGTGGACTTTGGTCCTGGGGAACTGAGTTTGATTCCCACTTCAGGCACAGGCAGCTCCTTGTGACTCTGGGCAAGTCGCTTAACCCTCCATTGCCCCATGTAAGCCGCATTGAGCCTGCCATGAGTGGGAAAGCGCAGGGTACAAATGTAACAAAAATAAAATAGATACTATTGGAGATTCTACATGGAATGTTGCTACTATTGGAGATTCTACATGGAATGTTGCTATTCCACTAGCAACATTCCATGTAGAAGCCTGCGCGGCCACATTGGTGATCTGCAAGGGCCGACTTCTACATGGAATGTTGCTAGTGGAATAGCAACATTCCATGTAGAATCTCAAATAGCAACAGTGGAGGAGTGGCCTAGTGGTTAGGGTGGTGGACTTTGGTCCTCAGGCACAGGCAGCTCCTTGTGACTATGGGCAAGTCACTTAACCCTCCATTGCCCACCGCATAGAGCCTGCCATGAGTGGGAAAGCGCGGAGTACAAATGTAACAAAAAAAAATGCTGCTGTTTTCTGGATCATAGCTCATCTGTTCCTGCCACTGATAATTTTTTCCAGATGTTTTGAAATAAATTGTAACCACGGGTTTTTGTTTTAGGAAGACTTAGCTGCTCAGCGGAGAAAACAGGCTGTTGTAGAGCAAGTGATGATAGATCAGTTATCTAGGTAAGAGTTAACCTGCAAAATGAAGACAATCCAGCTAACCAAAGGGCCCTTTTACTACCCAGTGGAAGGGCTACCGCCGGGTATGCGCACAGGAAATCGGCACTACCGCCAGGCTCGCTTAGAAGCCCAGAGGTAGTTTCAGCTTCTGGCACGTGCCGTTTCCAGACTTCATCCGAGCCCCAGGTTTTGCTGGCGGGGGTTGGGGCCCCCTGCCAGCAAAGGTATTTGGTGCTATGGGGTGTGACGGGGGTAGCGGGGGGGAGGCAAGGAGACCGGCGCTGAAGAAGGCGTCTGCTGGTGGGGGTTGGGGACCCCCGCTAGCAAAGGTATTTGGTGCTGTGGGAGGGGGGGAGGCGGTGGTTTGGCAGACTAAACTGTGCCCCCCCCACCTCGGGTTCTGGCCCCCTCCCACCGCGAGGTCTGGCTACGCCTCTGGTTCAGGTCTAAACAGATACTTGAGTATATACACGGTTATACTAGTATTCTATAAGGGAAAGTCGGAGCCTGCTTTCCCTTATGGAATAAGCGCCAAATAGGTGCCCCTTTATAGAACTGCCCTGTTGGTGTCCTGTGAAAGCACAGCTTTGATTTCTGGGACCAGAGGAGGGGGACCCAGTATTAGGTATCACTCTGCTCTTCCTACAGTCCTGCAGATCAACTTGTGGTGGGGGAAGAGTAGGAGGATTGGAAGAGGAACCGAGCGTTTTAACGCTGTTGTCCTCCAGGTTTCTCTCAATTTCTTAGGAATGACTAAATTTCACTGCAAGGGTTGGATTTTTGTGGCTCTGTAGAATCACTGTAAACCGTGGGCTCTGAAATCAAGCTCTCTTGTTTATTATTTTTTTAAAGCTGTCATCCCGCAAAAATTAATATTTTTCCTCCTGGGCTGATACAGTTATTAGAATTCTACACTGCCTTGGGGGGGGGGGGGGGGGGGGGGGCTTGGGTTGGGATTTTATTCTCATCTGTGTGGTATTTTGCCTTGTACCGAAGAGTAATGGTATGACTGTGTTGGTCTGTTGGATGTAATTGTTGGTTTTCTTTTACGGTATGTCATGTTTTATGAAAATTTCATGAATAAATAACCATATGAAAGAATTCTACACTGCTTCTAGAGCCATTGCAGGTATCTCCACAGTGCTTGTTATGATCAGTTGACATTGAGATATAACTTGTATGCTTTAATATGTGTGCTAATAAAATATATTTAAGAAATGAAGGTCAGTTGTTCTGTGCATATTTATTTTTTTCCCCTGTGTTGTGTTTAGAGCTGTAATAAGTGATCCAGAGCAAAACACAATCGCTGGTAATGATGAGGCCGTTCATCGCCTCCAAGGGTTTGGACCTGTACCTTTGCGCTTTAGGAAAAGAACTCTACATGACACCAAGTAGGAATCTGCCTCGTTAAACAGTAATATTTTAAGATTATATTTTATGTTTCAACTATTTTTTTATTAATAATTCAGCATATTAAACATTTCCAACAATATTGCAAAAGTTAAATATCAGAACATGTTTCATGTGAACATCAAACATATAAACGGCGAGTGACCGACTGACTCGCAAATGCGCAGTAGAGACTTCCCTCTCTGTCCCGCCCCCGCGTCAATACGTGATGATGGGGGCGGGACAGAGAGGGAAACTGCGCAAAGCCGCTGAGGTCCCCACCGCTCCCCCCCGCCCGAGGTCGCCGCTACTGCTCCCCCCACCCGGTGTCACCGCCGCCAGCCCTCCACCTGGCCCAGGCCCTCTCTCCGCTACTGAACTTACATCCATTCGCCGGAACACTGCACGCACATCAGCTGAGCTGCCATCCGCTTTCCTTCCCTGCCTTTGTCCCGCCCTCGCTGACGTTACGTCACACGAGGGCGGGACACAGGCAGAGAAGGAAGGCCGACGGCAGCTCAACTGATGTGCGTGCTGCATTCTGGCAAATGGATGTAAGTTCAGTAGCGGAGAGAGGGCCTGGGCCGGGTGGAGGGCTGGCGGCGGCGGCGACTCCGGGGGTGGGGGGGAGCCAGCATCGACCTCCGAAAACCCCAATACCAGCCCGTTTTAACGGGCTCAACGGCTAGTAATAATGATAATCATCATCAAAAGTTTTTCTCCCCCACTTTCTTCCATCCACCCCACCTCTCCCTCCCTCCCCCTGTTCTAATGATAGATCACCGCTTGAAACATAAAATAATAACTTGAAACAATAACATTATACACCTGCCAGTGCTGGCCAACAGCTCAAAAGATATGTTGTGACCACAAAGTCTTATTGAGTTTTAATTCACCCCAACTTGAAACTTCTCCTCCTCTGCTACTAACCTCCCCTCCCCATCTATACCTCTGGAGGACCGAAATCTTAGAACCTCTTAACACCATGGCAAAAGCAATTTAAACCAGTTCTTGTCCCCATCCCCCCTTTTTGTTCCAACCTTTTTTATTAATGAATATTTAAGATTTTATTTTAAATAATATTTCTCATTTCAAGGCAGCATACTGATATTCAGGGCCCGGCGCCGGGGTCAGGCCACCAGCGCTGCAGTCCCCGGTCTCACCTGCTTGCCTCCTCGGCTCCGGGCCCCCTTTATTCAAAGCGGCAGTCGCAGATTGCGTCTCGTCTGGCCTTCCCTCCCTGTGTCCCGCCCTCGTGGAAACCGGAAGTTACATCAGACGAGGGCGGGAGGGAAGGCCAGAAGAGACGCGATCTGCGACTGCCGCTTTGAATGAAGGGGGCCCGGAGCCGTGGAGGCAGGCAGGTGAGACTGCGGACTGCAGCAGGCGGGGGAGCGATGGGGGGGGGCAGCGGGCGGCCTTGCCCGGGCCCAGCCTAGTCTCTCGGCGGCCCTGCTGATATTCAGCTAGATAAAGCTTCCACTGTATTGGGCAAACAAGTTTTGCATTAGCTTACCTGGATGGAAATGATCTGTTTTATTCTTCCGTAGCAGATAGCAGTGGTAGTAATTGGGAAATTATGTTGGTGTTACTGCTGCTAGGAGTCCTTTCAAGGAAGCTAGCACATCGCATTGGTTTGTTAACATGTTCCTAGATTATTCCCTAGCAAGTCTGATTCTTGGGGTATCTGTAATGAATATGCATGAGATAACATTTGCACGCAATGGAGGTAGTGCGTGCAAATCTCTCTCGTGAATGTTCTGTGTGGATATCTTGAAAACTCACCACCTACTCCAGTCTTCTCCCTACTGGTCGACTGGGGACACTACAGAAGCACAATTCACAGCAACTGGAGGAGGAGACTCCTAGTTTTCATTTAATAGTTTAATCGAGACTTGATATACCGCTGTTGCAACACAACTGATCGCAGCGGTGAACAATAAAAACAGTAAAATAATCAAATAAAGGAAAGGAAGTGCCATCAGGAGATAGGACAGGAAATCAATCACAGTAGAAGGGGAGGGGATACTGAAGAGCCTGAGATGATGAGTTCAGAATCAAGCAGTGATGAGGTCGGATCCAAAGGCTAAATGACAGTGACACCTAGAGGCTGAATTTAGGGTCTGTGTTGCATGGTTCCAACAGGAGCCTTGGTGAATGGGCTTCCAACTGTGGATTGCTGCAATGACTAGATACAAGTAAGTTGGGGGAGGTAATAAAATAGGGGGAAAGCCTCTGGGTAGCTGCAGATGAAGGCTGGGAGTGCCAGATCCCACACCTGTTCCAGTCCAGAGAAGGAAACTCACGGATTGGAGGAAAAAAAATGCTAACACACTGGCCTTTGGAAATTGCGTTTTAACTTTAAACTGTGTGCTGTGTCTTCTCGGAAGATGCTCGCTTGCTTTTGTGTGTTTGTTTATTTATTTAAATCCGATATCACACCAGTACCCCATGCGTCTACAGAACAATCCCAAATAACAAACTTACATGCATTGTTTCTTTACAGAATCAAGACAAACTTATCACTAACTGAAAATGTACTTTCAAACAAACTGCGATTTGATGCTAGAATCATATCAAGGTAAACATACTTAATGAATATTTGTGTGCTACCATACACCATTTTTAATTCTGTAAGGGAACAGGCAGCTTTCTGACTGTTTCAAATACAGTATTTAAAATAAGTAATGCCAGATTTTGAAATTAAAGTACTATTACAGAACAGATCACTTATCAGACTGATACGCTGCTGTATCTTACTCTGTTGTATAGTGTCATGGTACACACTGATCTGGAAATGGTTATTTCTCTGTGTAATCAAGGCATCTGTTCCCTAAAGAAAAATATACATCATGTTTGAAAATAATAGGAGCCCTTTTTTTTTCTCTATAAGAAATAAAGGCTGGATGTACAACAATAAAACTCGACTCACAAATAGGCCTATGATAGAGCTATAAACTGATCGTGCTATAAATTTTATGTAGCGTGATTAAATATTCCAGCATCTCTCTCTCTCTCTCTGTACCCCTGGTTACAAGTTTCTGTGCGGATCTCATATACAATCTTATCATTGACATGTAAAAGTCAAACTTCTGGTTTACCAGCCTTTCTGTTTAAGGTGTCCTTTTACTAAGCCGTTGTGTAAAGTGGCCTACGGTAGTATGTGCGTGTGTTTTGGGCGTGCGCTGGGCCATCTTTTACCTTGGCTGGGGAAAAAGGGCTTTTTTTTAATGGGCTGGAAAATGGACGTGTTTTGAAATTGAAACTAGCATGCGTCTGTTTACGACCTGAGCCCTCACCGCCACTCATTGACCTAGCGGTAAGGGCTCACGCCCTACCCACGCGGTAACTGCTAATTACTGCCGGGAATGCTCCCCCGTGGTAGAAAATTATTTTCTACCACGGGATTTGGCGCATGCCAAACTCAGAATTACCACCGGGTTCACGTGCTAGCCCGGCGGTAGTGCCGATTTGGCTCGTGCTACTGCACTTTAGCCCTCCCGCATCTTAGTAAAATGACCCCTAAGTTATTACATAAGTACATAAGTATTGCCATACTGGGACAGACCAAAGGCCCATCGAGCCCAGCATCCTGTTTCCAACAGTGGCCAATCCAGGGCACAAATACCTGGCAAGATCCCAAAAAAGTACAAAACATTCTATACTGCTTATCCCAGAATTACTGGATTTTCCCCAAGTCCATTTAATAATGGCTTATGGACTTTTTCTTTAGGAAGCCGTCCAAACCTTTTTAAAACTCTGCTAAGCTAACCGCCTTTACCACATTCTCTGGCAACGAATTCCAGAGTTTAATTACATTGTTGAGTGAAGAAACATTTTCTCCAATTCGTTTTAAATTTACTACATTGTAGCTTCATCGCATGCCCCCTAGTCCTAGTATTTTTGGAAAGCGTACACTGAGGCCCCCTTGTACCACAGCAGGTAAAAGGCTGCTTTTTTGGTTTTTTTAAAGAAATGGCCTTGCGGCAAGTAAAACACTTGCCACGCGGCCATTTCAGGAGGGAGCACTTATCGCCACCCATTGAGAAGGCGGTAAGGGCTACCGCGCTAACCCGGCAGTTACCAGGCAGCGCCGATTACTGCCTGGTAAACACCGGCACTACAAAAATAAAAATATTTTTGTAACGCCGGAAATGGTGAGCGCTGGGGGTGGGAGCTACCTCCAGGCTGTTGCGGTAGCCCGGCAGTACTTCCGAATTAGCGAGCGGTAAACCTGTGTTGGGATTACCACTGCTTAGTAAAAGACCCCCCTGTAGCACCTAACGCCAAAGGTATTAATCTCCAATTTAAATATCAAAATAGGGTGAAGATGTAATCCTCATCGATCCTTAAATGCAAAATCCTTATTGGAGAGAGACCGTGATACAGCTGCATGGTGAAACGTGAATTCATGCCGGTCTAGTGGGTCTCCTGAGTTTTAAGAAAAAAGAATAAAAAGATGATATAAATAAAAGATAAGTACTTGTTCCTTTGCAAGTACCGTATTTTTCGGACTATAAGACGCACCGGACCATAAGACGCACCTAGGTTTTAGAGGAGGGAAATAGGAAAAAAAAAATTTTCCTCTTTCCCTCCTCTAAAACCTAGGTGCTCCGGTGCGTCTTGTCCGGGTTTTGGACCTCCGTCCCGTACTTACAGGATTCCGTGTTCCCTGGTGGTCTAGTGACGTCGGGGCAGGAAAGAGCCCCCTCTTTCCTGCCCATCGCGCTGCTCTCCGTGCTTCTCAATGCTTTCCGACGGTCTCGGCGAGATTCAAAATGGCCGCCGAGAATCTCGGCTCTTTCCTGCCCCGACGTCACTAGACCACCAGGGAACACGGAATCCTGTAAGTACGGAACGGAGGTCAAAAAACGCTACCTTCGGACTATAAGACGCACCCCCCATTTTCCTCCCAAATTTTGGGGGAAAAAAGTGCGTCTTATAGTCCAAAAAATACGGTAATCAATAAGGATTTTGTATTTAAGGATCGATGAGGATTACATCTTCACCCTAAATTTTTTTTTTTTAAAATTATTTCTTTATTCATATATTTCCATATATCATCACAATACGTGAATATGCAATCGGCATTTATACAAAAGGCAAAAATAAAGAGAAATATCATTAACAGCCTTTCTGTCCACAAGTTTAGGAAATTTTGGAATCCAAGAATTTAGAATTTAAAGTAAAACAATATAGCAATAATTAAGGACTAGTGGTTGCAACCTCTGGTTCAGACCCCAGCCTGCATTTAGGGAGGGCACACAACATTCAATTCCACTCTATTTTATTTATTTATTTTATTTAATTGCATTTGTATCCCACATTTTCCCACCTATTTGCGGGCTCAGTGTGGCTTACAATACATTGTAAATGATGGAAATACAGTTTGTTACATTACGATTATGGGTTACATTGTGAAGAGTTAAGGAAGACAGAGTCAGGTCAATCACCTTTGGGGCGTAGGAACTATAGGATATGACGTTGGGGAATTACTACGGTGATCGAATAATAGCAAGAGAGCGATGGGGTAAACAGTTTTTATCTGTGGGTAGATTATTGAATGGGAGAGAGTACGGGGAAGTGGAGTACGTGAGGTAATGTCTTGAGGCATTGTTATGGTGTATATAGCATCTAGAAATTGTTTTAACTGTTTTGGGTCTACAAATTGAAACTGTTTACCCTCAAGCATTACATTACAATAACAAGGAAAACGTAATATGAAAGTTGCTCCCAGTGCCACCACCCTAAGGCGGAGTTCCAAAAAGGCCCTCCGTCTCATCTGTGTAGGCCTTGAGAGATCAGGAAAAATACGAATTTTTGAGCCCAAAAACAGATTTTCTAAGTGTCTCAAGGAAAGCCTTAATACGGCATTCCTGTCAGGCTCCAGCACAAAAGTAACAAGCAGAGTCAACCTCTGAGTATCTTCACCCTAAATTGATATGGCTAAGCTTATTGCCTAAAGAGTTGAATGATGCGCTTCTGATGTATCCAATGATATTTAAATGTATTGATATTTAAATTGGACATTAATACCTTTGGAGTTAACTGCTAAATGAATGGCATTCATATATATTTTACAGAGGGCTCTGCCCATTGTAGAGCCTTTTGTAAAAAAAAAAAAACCCTAGGAGAACTGTGAATGTCCTGGTCTGGGTGTTTCAATTCCTACCTCAACATGCTGTGCAAAATGAGGCTTCACCTGTGATAGATTTCACTCTATATTTGAAAGGAATCCGTATTCTAAATCTCTTTTTAAAAAAAAGAGTTATTTGTTCTAGGAATGGGCGTGATGCTTGTAGAGAGTTAATTGGATTCTTTTTTGGCTATGACAAATCTCTTACAATATACGAGTATCGACAATTCGGAAGAAATAGGTAAGGAAAAACTTACTGATTTTTTTTATTTATTTTATTTTTACATTTGCAGGCTGATTTTCAAAGCACACAGTCTTTCAGAGTTACATATGCAAAGTCTATGAGCTTTGAAAATGAGCACCTTGGTGTACTGTTGGGCTTTTCAGTTTTCTGTTGCAGTTTAAAATTTGTTATATATTCTTTCCTCAAAGGACAAGTACGCTACCCTTCATCAAGAAGGGAATCTATAGTCATCAGCGTGGAAGGAGGAAAGGGAAGCCCTATGAACTTGGAGATTTTTATAGTGTAAGTACTTTCATTAGGATTTATTTACTGCCTTTTTGAAGAAATTGACCCACAGCAAAAACAATTTGGACATAGGCAATACACATTATGGCATAGTCCCCTACTACTTACTATGTCAACAAAATACACACTTATAATATCAGTGGTTCCCAAACCTGATCCTGGAGGCACCCCAGCCAGTCAGGTTTTTGGGATATCCACGACGAATATTCATGAGAGAGATTTGCATGCAGTGGAGGCAGTTCATGCAAATCTCTCTCATGAATATTCATTGTGGATATCCCAAAAATCTGACTGGCTGGGGTGCCTCCAGAACCCTGTTTGGGAACCACCGGCATAGGATGTGAGCAGAGGTGGAACAGATAAGATAGTCACTCTTCTTTCCAACTTGGGGAAACGGTACATGAAAATGATCTCAGCTAGAGTAAGAGTGGATAAGCGTGTACAAAAATTACACGCAGAAATAAAAGTAAAGTGAAGATGACACAGGAATATGGTTTCAAGATGATGTTGAAAAGTCCAGATTTATTGTGTGGCTCTAAAGACTCAACACAGCCGCCAACTGGCCTGCCCTCAGGAGTCTTTGAAGTCTTGAAATATTGCCTATGGATACAATCATGTGTCTGTCGACATATTACCCAATAAAAATCTTGTGCATTAAACTCGATGCTCAGACAGCAAATCAAAGGTAGCCTTCTCAATGCTTCGAGAACTTTGCTTTGCAGAATCGACAGTGAAATGTCGCCTCCTGCAACAGTTTGGAGGAGCTTCCAGAACATGTTCTGCAGATCCTTATTCTCAGAGGCTGATAATCCTCCATACTTTGAGTTTTAGAGTGGGGGAGTTGCCTGCTTAGAACAGCAAACGGGGAGTGAGAAGACCCAAGTACAGATCCCATGGTGGTTCATCCTGAGTTCCTGAGTCTTCAATGTCTTAAGATCAATATTGGGCAGCCTTCAGTCCTGCCATTCAGCATAGCACTCCTTCATGCTGCACAGGTCAAGATGAGGGTCATTCACTTTTGTATTAGGCCAGGGTCACTATGAGGAAAAGCCACCTCAATGGGTGATCACCGGGACTTGTCGCTCCTCGAAAGTACAGTGTGATCAGGATGGGTCCTGACTTGTTCTAGGATCTCCTTTAGCTCCAGATTTCTCTACAGTTTTTCATAGACACAAGGAATATCGTTGGTAGCCCCATTTAGAATAATGGATATCAGTCTATTTTGTTGCAGGGCTCACTGATTTCCGCACACGGCTCAGAGCAGTGGACCTCTAGTGGAATGACTTGGTCAGTTAATCACCTTGTTCTGAGATTGGTTCGCTGGGCACTAGTAGATTTCTCAGATTAGTTCATTAAAACCAGCACAGTGATATTGTCATATATCAGCAAGCAAGAGGAACTTGGAATACTCCATTAGCATTGGAGGCCTGTCTGTTCTTCCAAGGGGTAGAGAAACATCTATTGATGTGGGTGGCACACCCTGCTAAGGCTTTTTTATTTTCATGCAGACTACCTCAGCAGTCATTCTTTTGTCTCTGGAGATTGGGAACTCTCTGGGGCGGGGGTGCCTTCATTCTTATCATGTCACCTTGGAGAGTGCAATTTGAAGGGACTATGAATGTCTTCCTTCAATTGTGGCCACTGAGTGTTCTCCTTCCCATGGCCACTAGAGGGCAGAGGACTTTGAAGGACTTTTCCATCCTGCTTGTCTTTGGAGAAAATGCAGTTACTCAAAACAGGTGTTAGTACATAAGTAATGCTATACTGGGAAAAGATCAAGGGTCCATCGAGCCCAGCATCCTGTCCACGACAGCGGCCAGTCCAGGCCAAGGGCACTTGCCAAGCTTCCCAAACGTACAAAGATTCTTTACATGTTATTCCTGGAATTGTGGATTTTTCCCAAGTCCATTTAGTAGTGGTTTATGGACTTGTCCTTTAGAAAACCGTCTAACCCCTTTTAAAACTGTGCCAAGCTAACCGCCTTCACCACGTTCTCCGGCAACGAATTCCACAGTTTAATTATGCATTGGGTGAAGAAAAAGTTTCTCCGATTTGTTTTAAATTTACTACACTGTAGTTTCATTGCATGCCCCCTAGTCCTAGTATTTTTGGAAAGCGTGAACAGACGCTTCACATCCACCTGTTCCACTCCACTCATTATTTTATATACCTCTATCATGTCTCCCCTCAGCTGTCTCTTCTCCAAACTGAAAAGCCCTAGCCTCCTAAGTCTTTCTTCATAGGGAAGTTGTCCCATCCCCGCTATCATTTTAGTCGCCCTTCGCTGCACCTTTTCCAATTCTACTATATCTTTCTTGAGATGCAGCGACCAGAATTGAACACAATACTCAAGGTGCGGTCGCACCATGGAGTGATACAACGGCATTATAACATCCACACACCTGTTTTCCATACTTTTCCTAATAATACCCAACATTCTATTTGCTTTCCGAGCCGCAGCAGCACACTGAGCAGAAGGTTTCAGTGTATTATCGACGACGACACCCAGATCCCTTTCTTGGTCCGTAACTCCTAAAACATGGAACCTTGCATGACGTAGCATGAACAGCAAAATGGAAGTCGTCATATAACACTCCCTGCTCATCTTATAGTTGAATTCCATATTAAGCAGCGGAAAGGACTGAATCGACCCTGCACAAGCAGTCAAGCTCAAAACTTTCATTGCAAATTCAAGGCTACAGGACAGCTTTACTGTGCAGGCTCTGTCGGCTGACATCACCCATTTATTTAATTTATTTATTAGGATTTATGTACCGCCTTTTTGAAGGAATTAGCTCAAGGCGGTGTACAGTAAGAATAAATCGAACATGAGCAATAGACAATTACAGCAGTAAAAATATTCAAAGTATGGCATAGTTACTACTTACAATGTCAACACAATACGTACTAGAACATTTTAATAGACAGCATAGGGTATAAGCAAAGATGGAACATATATATAGGTAAGAAGGAAAGAGAATAAGGTGACTAATTTAAAAGTCTAGGTCCTCCATCCTTCTGTGTATGAAGAACACCTGCTCCAGGTAAGTAATGTGGTTTTCCATACAGCTTCATTGTATGTCAAAGTAAATTATTTTTGAGAATTATATAGTCTAAATTTTTGATGAATGTATAAGTAATAAAGGGATATTCAGATAAAATAAATGTTATATCTATAAAAAGTATGATGTGTTTTAAAGGCGCTTTCATTCGTGTTTTTGTTGGTGGGTATTGTTTATTCGATATTGAGCTTTTTTTGCCAATATTTGATATCCACCGTTCTTCACAGGGTGCTAATCTCACCTTTTTGACTTGTGATCATCTTAACCTTTCGGACAGTGTTAAGCAGAACCCGTTACTTACTCTTCGACTGATAGATATTGATGACAAGGCTCTGGATTCTTTCAAGTAAGTATCTCATGTTTTCGGATCATTAGGTCTTGATAAGGAATATAGGATGATGGGGTACATGTTTCCCCCCCCCCAAAAAAAAATGTAATAATGTTCAATGGACTTTTCCCTCAGGAATCTGTCCACACCCCCTTTAAATTTCGTAAGGCCAGCTGCTGTCACTACATTCTCTCGGCAACGAGTTCCAGAGTCTAACTACACGCTGAGTAAAGAAAAACTTTCTCCTGTTTGTTTTAAATCTACCATATTCTAACTTCATCTTGTGTCCCCTGGCTAAAAATGCTAGTGTGCCTTTGTAAAAGACCCCCTGATTGAATTAGCACAAATATTTAAAATATCGCATTCAGGCACCTTGTGTTTATAGTAGGGGGGCATAAGCTGGGCCAGGGGTTCCCAAACTTTTTCGGTTCATGGCCCCCCCCCCTCTGGCCACATGGGTCTCCGTGGCACCTCCCTCAGCCACATGGATTTCGGCACCCGTCCCCCCAGCCACATAGGTCTCTCTTTCCCTGCAGCCCTCTGCCTTTCTCCAAGTCCAGCATCGCTTGCTGCCTTTCCTTCCTGCAGGTCCAGGATTGCTGCTGTTTTCCTTCTCTTTCCCCTGCCGCCGCTGCAGTGCTCGCGGCGTACGCTTTCGGGCCGTCCGCGATTCACACGGGTACTCTGGGGCCTTCCCGGTCCGCCGCGTCCGGCCCTTTCTGATGCAACTCCCTGTTATGAGGGCCGGACGTGGCAGAGAGAAGTCCCTCGCAATGCCTCTGTGATTCACGGATGGCCCGAATACGTAAGCTGCAGCGGCGGCAGGGGAAGAAGCAGATGCTAAACCTGCGGGAGGGGAGCGATGCGCCACGGCACCCCTTAGAGTTCGCACCAGGGAGTCGCGTCACACAGTTTGGGAACCACTGGGCTGGGCTGTTTTGTTTCCATCATAGTAAAAGTATATTGTGAAATAAAATAATTAGAGATGGATTGATTCATTTCAGATCTACTTTGATGGAAAACCAGCAAGGTCTCACTAAGGAGCTTGATGACAAGGCCACCTTCCTAGCTGTACAAAGTAAGCACATGTGGCATAATTTGTTTTTTTTTTATATTTTATGTGATGGAGCTGCTTTTTCCTTTTGTAATCTTCGTATGTCCAAGACTGCAGCAGAAACAGAAAACACAGAAATTTTTTTTTTTCCTTTTCAGATATGGTGAAGGAGAAATTGAGTAAGAGAGGAGTTCGCACTGTAACAAGATTGGGAAAATTCTTCCGGCAACAGGATAAGAAGGGAAATGGATTGCTTTGCAAGTCTGACTTCAAAGAAGCCCTTAAATACTTTCACTTAGAACTTCCGGAAAAGGTATCTCTCTATATAAAAGGCAACCCCAACGTTCTGAAGCCTCCACGGAAGTTGAGGCGCCCGAGATGTCCGGTGTGCCCTGGAGTGTCTGCACCGCCCTCGCGTCAAAACGTCATGACGTCGAGGGCGGAGCTATAACACTCGGAGGGCCGAAACGCCAGGCGAACGCGAACCCCGAACAACGCAAATAGCTCGGAGGGACGGAGGGAGGGTCTGCACCGCCCTCGCGTCAAAACGTCATGACGTCGAGGGCGGAGCTATAACACTCGGAGGGCCAAAACGCGAGGCGAACGCCAACCCCCAACAAGGCAAGTAGCTCGGAGGGACAGAGGGAGGGGGCCCCTTGCTAGCGCCCGTTTCATTGCGCTCAGAAACGGGCATTTTTTCCTAGTCTTCAATAACCCTCTCTGCCTAAAATTCTGAGGCTTCCTATTGCTTAGCTTCGCTTCTTTTTTTCTAACCACCTACAAGGTCGTTTCTTAAGCCCCAATAACAGGTTGTGGGCCATTCTTAATTTTTTTTTTCTGTTTTAAAAAAACAGATGATCTGATACTCTGTTAAATTCTAATGGGGCCCTTTTACTAAACTGTCTTAAGCACATACCATGCAGTTAACCATATAGTAAGTGGTCGTGCAGAACCACATTGAGGGCTTTGCGATAATTTAGCAGTTACAGGGGCCATTTTACTAAGCCATTTTCAACAGCCCGATTTTTGACATTTTGTTCCACCGTTCATCCAGATTTCAAGGGGGTGTGTTGGGGGTGGTTTTGGGCGGGACATGGGCGGTGCCAAAAGATAATAGAGAATCCACAAAGCGTGGAGAACTCAAAGAAGACCCAAGGATACTTTGTAAAACAAACAGAAAAGTGGGCACAAAACCAGGAGTCCCAGAGACTGGATCACAGTAAAGCTAAAACCAAATTTTATTAATTAGTGTATTTGACTCGACACAACCGTTGTGTTTCGGCCAAAAGGCCTGCATCAGGAGTCTAAATACTACTGCAACCTACTCCTCACCGGCCTCCCACTTAGCCATCTATCCCCCCTTCAGTCCATCCAGAACTCGGCCGCACGTCTTATCTTCCGCCTCAACCGATATACTCATATCACCCCTCTCCTCAAGTCACTTCACTGGCTTCTGATCAGATACCGCATACAGTTCAAGCTTCTCCTACTCACCTACAAATGCACTCGATCTGCAGCCCCTCCTTACCTCTCTACCCTCATCTCCCCTTACATTCCTACCCGTAACCTCCGCTCTCTTGACAAATCCCTCCTTTCAGTACCCTTCTCCACCACCGCCAACTCTAGGCTTCGCCCTTTCTGCCTCGCTTCACCCCAAGCTTGGAACAAACTCCCTGAGCCCATACGCCGGGCCCCCTCCCTACCCATCTTCAAATCATTGCTCAAATCCCACCTCTTCAATGTCGCCTTCGGCACCTAATCACTACACCTCCTCTCAGGAAATCTAAACTACCCCAACTTGACATTTCGTCCTTTAGATTGTAAGCTCTTCTGAGCAGGGACTGTCCTTATTTGTTAATTTGTACAGCGCTGCGTAACCCTAGTAGCACTCTAGAAATGTTAAGTAGTAGTAGTAGTAGTAAATACCAAGGTAGACAGCTAATGATGATCCAGAATAAGAAATACTGGCGAATAGTCTATAAATGGTCTTAAAAAAGACCTTTGTATCGAATCGTGGAACGGATCACTTGCGTGAGGGGTTCAGCAGTAAATTGAAATTTCCAGTGCCAAAAGATAGACATCAGATGTTATGGCCAGTCCTGTTAGAGCAGCAGGCAGGTCCCAG
Organism: Microcaecilia unicolor; assembly: GCF_901765095.1. Lineage (NCBI taxonomy): Eukaryota > Metazoa > Chordata > Amphibia > Gymnophiona > Siphonopidae > Microcaecilia > Microcaecilia unicolor. The sequence goes on along the minus strand of NC_044039.1, from coordinate 11,198,088 downwards.
GAGTAGCCTAGTGCTCGGCCCATATCCCGCTCTAACGGATACACTTGTGGTGGAGCGTGTGAGCCCTCCAAAAATCACTAAGGGTCCGATATTCAGCCGGCAACGGGTAGCGCATTTGCGGACCGCCGGCGGCGTTAAACCCAAATGTTCAATGCCGGGCCATATCCGGCGACAGACACTGAATATCTGCATTTGTTTTGCCTCTCTAAAAAGTGAACCGGCTACGTTGATATTCGGCGCCAACCGGTTAACATTTTTGCAGTCAAAAGGAGCTGTTTAAGTGGCCTATTTTGACTGCTCAACATAGCCGGTTTGTGCTGAATATTCAAGCCAAACCGGTTAGGTTGTGTAATATCCACAGTTAGGCGCTCAAGTGTTATTTAACTGGTCAGGAGTAGTTCCTGGCCAGTTAAATAGTTTTGAATATTGGGGGGGGGGGGGGGTGAATACATATAGGTACATATAGGTGACACCCGCAGGCGTAAGGGCTGTTGTAGACGTGTAAAGTTGGGTACAATAGGTTTTTGGAGGGCTCACTATACAGCAGAAGGGGGCAACAGTGAGATGTGTACCTAGGACCTCTTAAGTGAGGTCCACTGCAGTGCCCTCTAGGTGACCAATTGCTCTTCTGGGATGTCTGTGTGGCCAGTCTACTAAAAATGCTGGGCCCCCCCCCCCCCCCATACGTCTCAATGGCCTATGTAACTTTTAAGTCTTCATGCTTTGAAAATGAGCCTCATTCTCAAAAGCTGTCTGCTTCAGAAGCTTAGCGTAGATTGGGGTGGCAACACCGGTAATTGGGAAGCAAAGCTAGTGGTGGGAAGACTTCTACAGTCTGTGCCCTGAAAATGTAAAGGACAAATCAAGGTCAGGTATACATGCAAAGTAGCTCATACAATGAGTTTATCTTGTTGGGCAGACCAGGATGGATTGTACAGTTCTTTATCTGCCGTCATCTACTATGTTACTGTGTTCTGTTAATTTGTATTTTTTTTCTAGTATCTTAAAAATTACTACTACTACTACTTAACATTTCTAAAGCGCTACTAGAGTTACGCAGCGCTGTACAATTTAACATAGAGGGACGGTCCCTGCTCAAAGAGCTTACAATCTAAGAGACAAATGTTTCCAAAAAAGTATCAAGTATGCTAAGCTTTTGTTGAACAAGGGATTGCATGCCGAGCTGCATATTTAGGGCTCCTTTTACAAAGCGGCACTACCGATTTAGGGGGTCTTTTGCTAAGGCGTGCTGGCGCTTTTAGCGCGCGTTAAAAATAGGCACATTTTTCGGAGACGGGAAAGCGGTAGAACTAGAGGATATGAATTGAGGTTGAAGGGGGGCAGACTCAGGAGTAATGTCAGGAAGTATTTTTTCACGGAAAGGTTGGTGGATATGTGGAATGCCCTCCTGTGGGAGGTGGTGGAGATGAAAATGGTAATGGAATTCAAACATTCGTGGGATAAACACAAAGGAATCCTGTTTAGAAGGGATGTTCCGTGGAATCTTAGCAGAGATTGGGTGGCGACACTGGTAATTGGGAAGCAAAACCGGTGCTTGGCACACTTCTACAGTCTACGCTCTGATCGTGATTGAATAGAAAGGGATGGGCTTGAGTGTAAATTTTAAGGGGCTTTGACATTAGCTTCAGAACTTTTAGCACAAGAAGAGAGCTGGGCAGACTTCTACGGTCTGTGCCCTGAGAAACGCAAGGACAAATCAAACTTGGGTATACATGTAAAGTATCACATACCATGTGAAATGAGTTTATCTTGTTGGGAAGACTGGATGGACCGTTCAGGTCTTTATCTGCCATCATTAACTGTTACTATATGTTACTATGTTACTCTTTGGGGTTCTACATGGAATTTTGCTACTAACTGGGATTCCGGAATCTTGTAACTCTTTAGGATTCCAGAATCTTCAGAACTTTTAGCACAAGAAGAGAGCTGGGCAGACTTCTACGATCTGTGCCCTGGGAACGGCAAGGACAAATCAAACTCGGGTATACATATAAAGTATCACATACCATGTAAATGAGTTTATCTTGTTGGGCAGACTGGATGGACCGTTCAGGTCTTTATCTGCCATCATTTACTATGTTACTATTCTAAACGCTGAAGACGCCAATGTATTCCTATGGGCGTCTTTAGCATGCGCCTATTTTTAACGCGCGCTAGAAGCACCAGCGTGCCTTAGTAAAAGACCCCCTTAGTGTGCGCTGAACGTGAAGAAGTCTTATGGGAATTGAATTGGCTTCTTCGCATTTAGGGGGCCTTTTACTGCGGTAGAAAATATTTTTCTATTTTCTGATGGGCGTTCCCGACAATAATCGGCAGCTTGGTTACCGCGCCGGTAGCACATGAGCCCTTACCGCTAAGTCAGTGGCTGGTGGTAAGGGCTCAGGCTGTAAAATAGGCGCACGCTAGTTTTAATTTTTGCGTAGGCCCATTAAAAAAATGACCTTTTCCCCATCTGTGGCTCAACGCATGCCCAAACGATGCACCCACACTACCGCAGGCCTCTTTTTACCGCTGCTTTGTAAAAGGAGCCCTTAGCTTGCGCTATACTTGATTTGGATTATTTCCTCAGCGTGTCCCGTACAAATAAATATAGACATGAAAACAGCGTATCGATGCCCGTCATAAATATCAGAATAGGAAATATTTCCGTTTAAGAATAATCCCCTTTTAAGAAAGGCTCTTGGTTAAAGAAGTAATCCGCTCTAAGCTTCAGGAGGGCAATTTTCAGAAGCTATGTACTCGGTTAAATACTGGTGTCTTTCCACCATAGTGGTTGAACCGTTAGGGCCCTGTTTACTAAGCTGTGTTATAGGCGTGTTAGCATTTTTAATGCGCATTAACCATGTTTTAACTGTGTACGCACCTACAGTATCCCTAGAGGTGCCTACACGGATAGCGCAGGCTAATTGTACGTGCATTAAAAATGCTAACGCACCTTAGTAAACGGGGCCCTTAGTGCAGGTACATCAGAACAGCATCTCGACAATCGCTTTTGCTGTACACTGATGATACGTCATATTTGTCAAAGCTGGAAATCTCAATTTACATTCTTTTAGAAAAATTAGAGACATGTTGTTAAATGTAGCTCTGACTTAAAATGCTTACAGAGGGACATGCGCTTTCTTTCCTTTGTTAGCAGCTCCTGTTACTATTTGGATATATTGGCACTGAAGCAGATTCTGTTGGATTGAAAATTTATTGTTGCTTTTTTTTTTTCCGCACTGACTTCTAGATCTTTGAATCTGTATGGACCATTTTGGATGAGAATTGTAATGATCGAGTTGATTATGGAGAATTTACCCGTGCCGTAATTGGAGAAATGAATGAATACCGGAAAGAATTTGTTAGAAAAGTAAGGAATATTTTTGCGTAGTGGAAAGTATTAATGGGAGATTAAAACGGGTGACATTTTTTTTTGAGGGGTTGGGGGTAGTCAAAGAATTTTTAGGGCTTAATTTTATAAAACATAAATGTTGAGAATAATGGTTGGTTTATTTATTTATTAATAACATTTGTATCCCACATTATCCCGAGCAAGCTCAGGTTCAAAGTGGTTTGCATTCAAGAAAGACATCAAAAATATGATATAGTCAGATAATTATAACACTTTAGGAATAATTGTGTGTTTGCCATGAAGCTAGGCGAGAGTACTGGTTACGTTGAAACATGTAAGAGAGACGGCAACATTATTCTGTTGTCTTTTGATAAGATAAGTACTTAAAAGAAAAACCTTTAGTAATTTACGGAATCTCAGATAATCTTCTAAGTGCCTTAATTGCTCGGGTAGAGAATTCCAAAGTTCTGTACTCTGATATCTGAAGCCTGCGACAAGGATTGATTTGTAAGAAAGACCTTTGTAGTTTGGATAATTTATTTATTTATTTAACACATTTATATCCCACATTTTCCCAGTTAGTTGCAGGCTCAATGTGGCTTACACAATACCGTAGAGGTAGGCTCCAGTTCAATAATTCAAATACATAGTACAGTAGTAAGCATGTAAGAAACATCAGTATGAATCAACAAAGTCCATTGCAGTCTGGATAATGCAGATTTAAATGTTCGGGATAGGCTGGTACTGTTTCTAGTTTTATGAGGTCCAACATGTATCCAGGAACTAATGGCCCGTGAGGTATTCTCTAGATGTTTTACTGTATTACGTGAAGGTAAATGAATTAGTTGTTGCATGTAGGAGGGTGATAAGCCATATATGATTTGGTAAACAGTACACATATGCACCTAACTGCCAAAATTCCACCCAGGCACATAGTGGATATTTTACAGGTGAGTGTACACCTGGATGGGACACCGGCATGTCAACCATCAACATGTGCAGCTAGGCGTGCCCACTTACAACTGCCATTCACTTGGCATAAGCGGGCATGCATTCTTTTTCGCATGCCAGTGGGGTTTATGCAAGTTTTCTATAAGTGAATCAGGGTGTCTTGATACGGTTAAAGGAATTGGACTCCCCACCCTGCATCAAGGCACCAAAACTATGGTGCCAATTTATAGAATTACCCCCTCCTCTCCCCCCAAGCTTTTAATGAAGCTAGAGTGGAGTAAATATGAGATCACCCCTTTAGATGCCCTAGAAGAGAGTAATATTCATTCCCTTCAAATCTAATCTAACAGAAATCTCCGACAAAATATTTATTTATTTATTTGTTTCTTATATCCCACATTTTCCCACTTATGCAGGCACAATGTGGCTTACAGAGAATTAAATAAGAGTACAAACTTAAAAGCTTAGGCAAGCATAAAAGAAGTAAGTAGGAGGGGAGAAACTAACAGCGTGAACTAGGCAGGGTAAGGGACAAGGAATGCATCAATCAACATGGTAAGTTGAGGGGTAAGTCTTGGGCATGAACATCTTAACCTCTTGGGCCAACGCCTTTATGATGAAAATGAACAAGGAGAAAACGCAATGCCTAATCCTCTTATCTCAACACTCCACGCTCCTCCCAACTAATCTTAACACTTTCCGACATCACAATCCCCATATCTGTCAACCTGAAAATACTTGGAGTGACATTAGACAATCATCTCTCGCTCGAAAATCACGCAAAACTCACTACAAAGAAAATGTTCAACATGATGTGGATATTGAAACGCGTAAAACCATATCTTCCCCCAGAAAACATTCTGGAACTTGGTGCAGTCCACGGTACTTACCCACGCCGACTACTGTAATAGTATTTTCTTAGGCTGCAAGACCTATATCCTGAAAAACTACAGACTGCCCAGAATATGGCAGCAAGACTCATTTTTGGCAAATCATGATTTGAATGCGCAACACCTCTTCGCGAAAAACTTTCACTGGCTCCCTATCAGAGAACGAATCAACTTCGAGGTCCACACATTAATCCACAGGATTATCCATGGTGAATCTCCGGGCTATATGCTCAATCTGAGTAACCTTCCCACCAGAAACATGTCTGAAACTTCACGAACTTACCTCAACCTGCATTACCCTAACTGCAAAGGACTCAAGTGCAAAACCTACCATGGATCCAGCTTTCCCTTCTTAGGCAGCCAACTCTGGAATGCCCTCCCCATACCCATCCGCTCAATCAGCGAATACCTACCCTTCCGGAAATCACTAAAAACCCATCTGTTCAAGCAAGCATACCCAAATGATCCAAACTAATCCTATGAACCCATCTACCCAACACATATCCAGTTATATTTTGTCTATCAATACTCTGTAATCCATATTATTATGTTAGCTGCATTGAACCTGCTTTGAGTGGGAAAGTGCGGGGTACAAATGTAATAATAATAATAATATCTCTATGGACAGTTCTTCCCCAAAGATATCTTTCAGTGCTTTATGATTCAGGAAGTGCTTAATTTGACTATACTGGGAGCTGTCCGTACTCCTCAGGCCCCTCTTTTTCCCACTCACAGCAGGTCAGGCCAGCTCTCTCAGAGGCAAACTTCACTTTATATTTGATAGGTGATGACCTAATAAAGGTCTTGGTATGTATTAGCCTTTATTTAGAGACTGCAATGGTAGCAGAGCACCTCTGTTGGTCGCTACAGATTACAGTATTAAAATTCATGAAAAACCCAAATTGTCGTTTATATATTCTTAACTTTCATTGGTTTAAATAGAAATAATTGGGAGGAGGGGGATGATAGGAGTCACAGTGACTCTGTCCTTTGACGAAATAACGCAAATACTTTGGGGTTATTGTTTCTTGCCTTTCATTTTTATTCCTAATTAGGTCTACATGAAATTAGATCCCAGCAAGACTGGCAGTGTGTCTATGACAGATATCACTAAGTTCTACTCTGCAAGGAAACACCCTCAGGTTCTAACAGGTAAAGAGCATAACGAATAAAATACAGATCTTGCTATTTTTAACATAATAGGTGGTGGTAGGATAAGGTATAATATATAGTTATCAACGCTAAATGCTTCCCACTGCTCACGTATGGAAGAAAAACAACTTCGGGTGGCTAAAAAAGTTTAAAACACCACCCCACTGATAGTGACAAATGGGGGAAAAGCCTCAAGGTGCTGCAGGATCCAACTGATCTCTCTAGCAACACTTACTCCCGTTGACCAGTTGCTGGTCTCAAAGGGATTTGTACCTCATCATAGGCAAAAACCCCCAATGTTTTTAAACATTAACTCAACGCTACGGAGCACCTACAATGCTTCCTAATCATAAAGAATGATGTCACTTCGTTACAAGAAGGTCTGAAACACTTAACTTCTTGTGTGGTGTTCTGCTCTCATTCCACTCTTCCTCGGCCGACGTTGGCCAGCGTTTCGCTGGAAAAAGCTGCGTCAGGGTCCTTTCAGGAAGATGGGTGCTTCAATCTACTATCGCACGCAGTCGGGCCTTTGCCCTTTAGACCTGACTGTGTGCGATAGTAGATTGAAGCACCCATCTTCCTGAAAGGACCCTGACGCAGCTTTTTCCAGCGAAACGCTGGCCAACGTCGGCCGAGGAAGAGTGGAATGAGGCAATCATCAAGAGCAGAACACCACACAAGAAGTTAAGTGTTTCAGACCTTCTTGTAACAAAGTGACATCATTCTTTATGATTAGGAAGCATTGTAGGTGCTCCGTAGCGTTGAGTTAATGTTTAAAAATATTGGGTTTTTTTTGCCTATGATGAGGTACGAGTCCCCTTAAGACCAGCAACTGGTCAACGGGAGTAAGTGTTGCTAGAGAGATCAGAGTTGGATCCTGCAGCACCTTGAGGCTTTTTCCCCATTTGTATCAGTGGGGTGATGTTTTAAACTTTTTTAGCCACCCGAAGTTGTTTTTCTTCCATACGTGGGCAGTGGGAAGCATTTAGTGTTGATAACTATTTTTAACATAAAACAATACATACAAAGATTTGTAGTGTAATTGATAACTGTACTTATCTGGTTGCGGGCTATTGTTCACTTTGTACATCAGGTGCCTGATATTCATTAGGTGGGGGATCAGTGTTTTGCTGAACGCTGCTGACGTTAAACCCAGGCACTTCAGCACTGAGCCGGCTAATGCATAGCCGGTTAAGTGCACTTCAGCACTGAGCCGGCTAATGCATAGCCGGTTAAGTGCACTTCAGCACTGAGCCGGCTAATGCATAGCCGGTTAAGTGTACTTCAGCACTCAACACTTAACCGGCTGTGGGTTACTGCAGAAAATTTCAGTCTTTTTTCGTCTCACGGCACACCTATATGGCACTAAAATTGTCAAGGTACGCCCCGTCACAAAGAGTCCAGCATTTTAACTTCCCTCCTCCCCCCACCCTCACAAAATTAGTCCAGCATTTATTTTATCTTCTCCCACAAAAATAGTCCAGCATCTCTTCCTCCTGTCCCCTTCTGCAACCAGGGATCTCACCTTGTCTCTCGACCCCTTCCCCCACCCGCCCTTGCACCTTTTAAACGTTTTCTCGTCTCTAGTGAGCAGGCTGTAAGAATCACTGCTCCCTGCCACAGAACCGCTAGAGACAAGAAAACATACTCCATTCTGGCACAAATTAAGCTGGCTCAACTCCCGCAGCACAGCTGGGGGTCAGCTGCAGCACACCAATGTGGCACGGGCACACTGGCTGAAAAATGCTGGGCTACCGTATAAAGATAGGACTGACTTATGTGGTCCTATTTATGCAGTTAACCCGGCCAATAAGTGCTGACCAGCATTTAATCGGCCAAGTGCCGACTCCACCTCTGAAACACCCTCAAAATAGCAGGTTTTCAGTTCTGCCGGTTAAGTACCACTGAAAATTAGCAATTAGCCCCGAACAGGCGATATAGCCAGCCAGGAGTCATTTCTGGCCAGTAAAATCACTTTGAATATCGACCCCCCCCTAAAGAGAAATCCAGGGTGTTAGTTTGCTGTAGTGTCTGGGATTTTCATGTGTAAAGAAAACAACAAGGCAAATGGTCCACCAAATCCAACGTTGAGGATAAAAGCAAGAGGCAGACATTATAAAAGGCAAACAGTCTTTATTTAAGATTCAAAGGCTCCCAGAGATTTAAACATCTGTGCCCGACATAGCCGTGTTTCGCCTGGAAATGGCTGCGTCAGGGGCTCAGTTACCAGCTGGTGGGAAAACTACAAGCTTCATCACATCTGGTCCCACAGATAAAATGGTTAAAAGCAATGCTCCTTCCTCTGGGTGCGTTTGTGTAACTGAAAAAACTTTTTATATGTTGGACTAGACGTGGCGAAGTTTGTAATTTTCCACCAGCTGGTAACTGAGTTCCTGACGCAGCTGTTTCCAGGCGAAACATGGCCGTGCCGGGCACAGATGTTTAAATCTCTGAGAGCCTTTGAATTGTAAATAGACTGTTTGCTTTCTTATAACGTCTGCCTGTTGCTTTTATCCTTCACGTGGGATTATCATGCTCCAGAGCTGGTCTCGGGTCTGGCAAGATCATCACATGAGTTTGAGTATAGCATGGTTCACATTCACAGAACCATGCAGTGCAAACCCCAGCTGCAACAGACTAGGTGTGCAGGATGGTGGTGGCAGTGTTTGGGAAGGAAGGCACCACATTGGGAGGGTAGAATGGCTTCCTTAAGCTGGCTGGATGGGTACAGTGGAAAACTGGGAATGGCTGGCACTGGGGTGGAGCATAAGTACATAAGTATTGCCATACTGGAACAGACCAAAAGTCTATCAAGCCCAGCATCCTGTTTCCAACAGTGGCCAATCCAGGTCACAAATACCTGGCAAGGTCCCAAAAAGTTCAGTACATTTTAAGCTGCTTATCCCAGAAATAAGCAGTGGATTTTCCCCAAGTCAATTTAATAATGGTCTGTGGACTTTTCCTTTAGGAAGTCGTCCAGACCTTTTTTAAACCCCGCTAAGCTAACCGCCTTTACCACATTCTCTGGCAACGAATTCTAGAGTTTAATTGCACGTTGGAATTCATTGGCAGAGAATGTGGCTGAAGGTGGCAGGCAAGCTAGCAAGGGTTGACCTAGCTTTCTGCATCACCCCCTAACGTTGTACCCGAGCCAGTGGAGGGCGAAGTGACGTACCTAAGGTCATAAGGAATGTCGTCAGTGGGATTTGAACTCAGACTTTCCTGGTTCCGGGTCCACTGCTCTAACCATTAGGCTCCTTCTGCACTCTGAAATGCTCTTCATTGGCTAAAATGTGAAAGGATATTTTGATTACACGGGCAGACTTGATCCTAAACTGGTCTTCATCTGACGAGAGTTTACAGTGATCCAGCATCAATCTGGGTTTGAAAGCTTGAATAGTTTTCATATGGTGAAACAATTTATTTGTAATTGAGGATGAATAGAGCCTCTACGTGGAGAATAATAATAAATCTTTGCTAAACGACCGTGACTTAATTTAATGGCTGCAGTATTTCTGTTGGAGGTTGGTATATTTTTAAATCGGCTTCTATGTGTTGTTTGAGTTAATTTCTTCCACAGTTATAAATTTTGCTTTAATCTAACAATGTTTTTAATAGGTACAGCCACAGAGGACGATATTAAATCTTCCTTGTTAGAAACGTTAGTAGATGCCTGCAGTAATCCCAATGAAGTGTCCTATTGCGAGTTTGAAGACTATTATGAAGGTTTAAGTCTTGGAATGTCTGATGATGAAGATTTTGTGAATGTATTAAGGAACTCCTGGGGCGTATAGAACAGAAAAACAGTATACCCTGCCGTTACAGAATCTTTTCATGTGAAATGTAAAGGGTTTTTTTTTTGTCCTTCATTTTAGAAGTTTCTAAATAGTCTTTTTCCTTATGAAGGAACATTTCTTAAAATATTTGATTGTATATTTTAAAATTTCATTATGTGGAGATCTAATATCTTGCGTGTTTGACACAAATTTTCTATAGCGTATGTAAAGTCATTCATCTGGCCAGTGTAAATATGGACCTCGTTTTGTCTTTTTTAATCGAGTGGCATGGGTTTGCAGCTTTTGTTTTGAGTAGAGAGGTGTGGTAGCCGTGTTAGTCCACTTTTAAAGGTAATCAATAGAAATAAAACATGGAAAAGAAAATAAGATACCTTTTTTATTGGACATAACTTCATACATTTCTTGATTAGCTTTCGAAGGTTGCCCTTCTTCGTCAGATCGGAAATAAGCAAATGTGTTAGCTGACAGTGTATATATCGGTCCCTCACAGATGGTCTAGCAGGGTGGGTAGGAGATGTGTATATCACTGTCAGCTAACACATTTGCTTATTTCCGATCTGACGAAGAAGGGCAACCTTTCGAAAGCTAATCAAGAAATGTATGAAGTTATGTCCAATAAAAAAGGTATCATCTTATTTTCTTTTCCATGTTTTATTTTGTTTGATTTCTATTGATCGGCTTTATTTTGTAATTTTTCTAAGGGAACCGATGATGAGAAGGCTTGGAACCTCTTCCTGCCTTAGGGGGCCCTTTTACTAAGCTGCGTTAAGCGCTAACGAGCGTTTAACGCAGCAAAAGAATAGGTTAACGTGGAATGCGCTAAAGCATTCCATATTAGTTTTGACATCTGCGTGCGCTAAGCTTGCAGTAATTTTTTAAAATCATCTTTTTTGGGGGTTATTTTTTTTGGAGGGGGCATGTCAGAGGCGGAGAATGGGTGTGGATACACATTATCACCGTGCTATCTGGTCAGCGCATTCATAACGTGGGAGCACCGAACACCTCCTAAATAGGAGGCTGTAAGTGTTATGCTAACTTTAGTGCATGGCTATTAATGAAACAAATCCTTCCGCTAGTGACATGGCTGATCAGGTTCAGACTTTGTATGAAAGCCTTTTATGGTCTTGGATATTAGCCTACTAAAATTCAGCAGAACCTAATCAGTTGTAACTGGAAGAAACACAAACTTGGCCAAATTCAAGTCATTGTTATTTTTTTGTTTGTTTGTTTTGCTTGCATTTACCTTCATGTCAATGCTTTTGTTGTTTAATATTAACAATACTAATTAAAAACAATTATTTTCTGTATACATTGTCATTTTGGTTTTTGTGAACTGGTTACTTTGCTTGTTGGGTTCTTGATCTTCCTTGTGCCACTCAGCACTTCTGTACACAGAGATGCTGAGGCAGGCGGGGAAAGGCATCTGGGACTCCCTGCACTCCACAGGTAAGTGAAGGGAATCCTTGAGTGACACTACAGCTCTGGTCAAGGAAGAAACCAGGTCAGCTGTGCCATCTAGCAGTGCTTGAGATGAGGGGAGAATCCTGTACTTTCAGGCACAATGCAATACCTACTGCCTGACATAACTGCTCTCAGGTATGCAGTCCACTCACTGTTCCTGCTTGTCTTCTGCCACCAAAATAACTATAAAAGCATCCATGGGTCCTACTGCAGCAGAACAAGAGAATATAATACGAATCATGTAGATATAAACGTTTTGGGAAGAAAGTCTGTGTAATGGTCCATCTCTCATCTTGGTTTCCCCAAATCATTGTATAGTAGAAACAGAGAAAAACATACACAGATAACATAGTAACATAGTAGATGACGGCAGAAAAAGACCTGCATGGTCCGTCCAGTCTGCCCAACAAGATAAACTCGTATGTGCTACTTTGTGTATACCTGACCTTGATTTGTATCTGCCATTTTCAGGGCACAAACCGTAGAAGTCTTGCCCCGCCTCCCCCTCCGGCTTCCACCCAATCTCGGCTAAGCTCCTGAGGATCCATCCCTTCTAAAAAGGATTCCTTTATGTTTATCCCATGCATGTTTGAATTCCGTTACCGTTTTCATCTCCACCACCTCCCACAGGAGGGCATTCCAAGCATCCACCACCCTCTCCGTGAAAAAATACTTCCTGACATTTTTCTTGAGTCTGCCCCCCTTCAATCTCATTTCATGTCCTCTAGTTCTACCGCCTTCCCATCTCCGGAAAAGGTTTGTTTGCGAATTAATACCTTTCAAATATTTGAACGTCTGTATCATATCACCCCTGTTTCTCCTTTCCTCCAGGGTATAGATGTTCAGGTCAGCAAGTCTCTCCTCGTACGTCTTGTAACGCAAATCCCATACCATTCTCATAGCTTTTCTTTGCACCGCTTCAATTCTTTTTACATCCTTAGCAAGATACGGCCTCCAAAACTGAACACAATACTTCAGGTGGGGCCTCACCAACGACTTATACAGATAAGGACCATATGGTGTAGCCAGTCTGCCCACCCGTTCCATCTACTCTCCCTGTCAGTATCTTAGAGATCTTATGTACTTGTCCCAAGCTCTCTTGAATTCAGATTCTGTTTTCATCTCCACCACTTCCAATGGGAGGCTTCCACAAATTCACCACCCTTTTCATGAAGAAGTATTTCCTCAGGTTACTTTTGAGTCTTTCACCTTCATCCTATGCCCCCTCGTTCCAGAACTTCCTTTCCAGTTGAGAGACTCACGTCCTAACCATTTATACCACATAATGTCTTTATAATATCACCCCGTTCCCATCTTTCTTCCAAGTATACATATTGAGATTTTTAAGTCTGTCCCCCATACACTTTATGACGAAGACCACTGAGCATATGGTTTATTAGAGATTTGCTATACTACCCCATTTGCAAAATAAAATTTCACTCAAATTATTTAAAAAAATGCAAAGAACTCCATAATACATAGGAAAGATCCACACAATTGTAAGACTACATGCAATCCAAAATAAGTCATTATTCAGTTCTACAGAGACTAGACCCCTGTTGACCCACCGAATAATGGTTTCAGTACATAAGTACATAAGTAGTGCCATACTGGGAAAAACCAAAGGTCCATCTAGCCCAGCATCCTGTCACCGACAGTGGCCAATCCAGGTCAAGGGCACCTGGCACGCTCCCTAAACGTAAAAACATTCCAGACAAGTTATACCTAAAAATGCGGAATTTTTCCAAGTCCATTTAATAGCGGTCTATGGACTTGTCCTTTAGGAATCTAACCCCTTTTTAAACTCCGTCAAGCTAACCGCCCGTACCACGTTCTCCGGCAACGAATTCCAGAGTCTAATTACACGTTGGGTGAAGAAAAATTTTCTCCGATTCGTTTTAAATTTACCACACTGTAGCTTCAACTCATGCCCTCTAGTCCTAGTATTTTTGGATAGCGTGAACAGTCGCTTCACATCCACCCGATCCATTCCACTCATTATTTTATACACTTCTATCATATCTCCCCTCAGCCGTCTCTTCTCCAAGCTGAAAAGCCCTAGCCTTCTCAGCCTCTCTTCATAGGAAAGTCGTCCCATCCCCACTATCATTTTCGTCGCCCTTCGCTGTACCTTTTCCAATTCTACTATATCTTTTTTGAGATACGGAGACCAGTACTGAACACAATACTCCAGGTGCGGTCGCACCATGGAGCGATACAACAGCATTATAACATCCGCACACCTGGACTCCATACCCTTCCTAATAACACCCAACATTCTATTCGCTTTCCTAGCCGCAGCAGCACACTGAGCAGAAGGTTTCAGCGTATCATCGACGACGACACCCAGATCCCTTTCTTGATCCGTAACTCCTAATGTGGAACCTTGCAAGACGTAGCTATAATTCGGGTTCCTCTTACCCACATGCATCACTTTGCACTTGTCAACATTGAACTTCATCTGCCACTTGCACGCCCATTCTCCCAGTCTCGCAAGGTCCTCCTGTAATCGTTCACATTCCTCCTGCGACTTGACGACCCTGAATAATTTTGTGTCATCGGCGAATTTAATTACCTCACTAGTTATTCCCATCTCTAGGTCATTTATAAATACATTAAAAAGCAACGGACCCAGCACAGACCCCTGCGGGACCCCACTAACTACCCTCCTCCACTGAGAATACTGGCCACGCAATCCTACTCTCTGCTTCCTATCTTTCAACCAGTTCTTAATCCATAATAGTACCCTACCTCCGATTCCATGACTCTGCAATTTCTTCAGGAGTCTTTCGTGCGGTTCTGAAAAGTTTTATAGGGCAACTTAGATCAGAGAGATTAGAAAGAAAAAAATGCACTTTTCTGAGTTGATTCCTACTAGGGATGTCTTCTCGTTCCTGTACTTTGTTTAAAGACTAAAGAGAAAAGTTGAAAAGCACTGCAGAGCTGTATGTTTATCCACTCCTACCCTAGCTGAGATAATATTTAACCATCTCTCTGACCTCACGTGCAACTTTCTTCAAATCAATCACCTTACTTTCTAATTCTTCCTACTTTCTTACTCATTTGTATGTTACAACTCTGCCTTACCCTTCACTACCAATTATAATGTTCTAGTACATATTGTGTTGTCATTGTAAGTAGTATACTGTCATACTTTGTATTGTTGTTCGAATATTTTTACTGCTCTAATTGCCTATTGCTCATGTTTGATCTATTCTTACTGTACACCGCCTTGAGTGAATTCCTTCAAAAAGGCGGTAAATAAATCCTAATAAATAAATAAAATGTTGTGATGATCCCAGGCTGTCCTAGTCCCGGCTCCTTAATGTTCTGGGCCTAGTGTCCTCTATAAGCCAGTAAGACAACCCTGTCCAGGTCCTTATTAATCAGTCAGTACTTTTCAAGGGCCTCGCACACAGCAGAGCCAGACTAAAACTTTTCAAAATCAAAAGCTTTAATGTTTCTTAACAAAACAAAACTCATGGCATCTTCATATCTTTGCCAGTTACGACAGATAATTTCTTATTTCCCCCTTTTACAAATCTCTGCAAACTAGAACCAAAGCTTTCTATAAACCCAACTCAGAGGTAGCTTCCAGCATACTTCTTTCGTCTTAGACTGGTTTTCCCCCCTTTCACCCACGGGCTTTTAAATACCTTACGCAGCTGACATGGCAGCCTGTTGGTGGCAAACCTCTTCTTCCTCAGGCTCCCAGCTACCTATTGTAGAGACCAACCAACTCCTCAAGCCCATTTGCCTGTGCTTGGGAAAACAAGGGGAAGGAACCGTGCTACAGTAGCTAATCACCCACTCTCTTAGGAAAACACTTCCTCCTTTCGCCATATCTTGTGTTTATTCTAAAAGACAACACCCTCTTTTAAATTCCCCATATAGCATGCAAGCACCTGCTCTTTCCCAATTGCCTGCTGGGAAATGTAGTCTGGCTTTCTCCACCCCTCAGGCACATGCTCCTTTCAGTTCCAGCCCTACTGCCTGCTGGGAAATGCAGTCAAATCCCATTTTAAAGGGGCGAAGCTTAAAAGTGCCTGAACTTGAACAGAGGATTTTCTCTGGTTTTTTTCTGGCTGCATCCACGGTAGCCTCCAGGCTACATACCACAATGTGTATGCATGATTTTGACCACCTTGTTTAATCGCAGTCTGCAAAGGATCCCATTTTAACCACAGAAATGTCGACTTCATAATAATTTAATGTGACAGTCATAATTTCTGTGTAGCCATGGCATGCTACTGTGATTGCTGTTGTGTGATATAAATATTTTTGCGTTTTTGGGGTACAAATTCATGGTAATGGTATAATAATAGAAAGCATTATTTATGGTTTAACATTTTATTGATGACACATCAAAGAAAATACAGCCAATAATATAAAGCCACTAAAAGTCAGAGAATGCCATACACATGTTAAATCCAAAATGATGCCTTTCATCATCCAAATTTCTGTTTTTGAAACCCCCCCTCCCCCCAGCCCTCTGTTGAAAAGTTCAGGCTGATGATATGCCCAACAACACAATGAGACGAACAGTCAGCATTTTACAACAAACAAGGCCTAGTACTAACAATTTGCGGTCAGGCCCCCTCCTTCCTCCCTCCCACCCACCCCATTTTAACACCGATTATGGACCTAAAATGCACAATAACACCAACTTCCTTGAACCCAGAAATCCACCCCCCAATCCTTGAGCTACTACCCTATCAACTAACCACCTCTCCCCATCTTAAATCAGACCGATACGGGGACTCCGTGTAATAATAACAATATCCTCAAGGTTCCCCTGGTCCTATCATCAATAGCTTCAAGCCCAGAAAGCATTATTTAAATCAACTTTACATTTCATTTATGCAAGTATACATATGACATTTTTTTTTGTAACCGACAAACCACAAAATATGGTCTATCACTTATTGATCTTAACATTATTACATCTCATTTTCCTCGTTAAGTAGCTCTGCCTCACCCCTGCGTAGAGGACAAATTCTAGAAATGCACGCTCAACCTATCTGAACAGCACAAATCTCGCAGTGCTTTAGTTTCAATCTGGTGTTCAAGAGATCCGTAGTGCATACCTAAGAGAGAAATATTTGCATACAGTGTGTACCCACGTATGCAATCTATTCAAATCCATCTCCCGCACATTCTGTTGCGGTTATCCTGAAAACCAGAAAAATTAGGTGTATCTCTAGAACTGGGTTGAGCAGTATGAATTTAGGGCACCAAAGCCGATATCGTTCCACAAGTGGATGGAATTGTGAGCCTGCCTCGTTTGTCAGAAAATATAAAGAGTCTGATTTGAAGGCTGGGTAGGCCATCCTGGGAGGCGAGTCTGAACTTTTGTGCTACTACTGATATTCTAGAATCGGGTCCAACCACTTGTAGCTCCCTATACCTGATTTTTCTACTGAATTACAGTTAAGTCATACTCGTGATCCCATTTCCCTTATGAAGATTGTGTATAAAAATCACACATGGGCCACCTGATCAGTCAACCAAGAACAGGGAGCATGCTACTTTCTTTGAGTATAAGACAATAGGTGGAGTTAGGTCCACATGGGGAAAGGGAAATGGGACTTGATATACCGCCTTTCTGAGGTTTTTGCAACTACATTCAAAGCAGTTTACATATATTCAGGTACCACTAGGCTACTCCTCAACTAGCAACATTCCATGTAGAATCTTAGCAACATTCCAGAATCTCAAATAGTAGCAACAGCAACATTCCATGTAGAATCTCAAATAGGGAAAGGGAACTTGATATACCGCCTTTCTGAGGCTTTTGCAACTACATTCAAAGTGGTTTACATATATTCAGGTACTTATTTTGTACCAGGGGCAATGGAGGGTTAAGCGACTTGCCCAAGGAGCTGCAGTGGGAATTGAACTCGGTTCCCCAGGATCAAGGTCCACTACACTAACCACTAGGCCACTCCTCCGCTCCATGGATAAGGAGATCCATTATAAGAAACAACTTTTATAGGTTGTATCAGAATATAGATGGAAATTATATCACATTAAAGAAGACCCTGTTTACTAAGGTGTGCTAGCATTTTTAGCACGTGCTAACTGTGTAGACGCTCATAGGAATATTATGGGCATCTACACGGTTAGGGCATGCTAATGTTTAATGCGTGCTAAAAACACTAATGCATGGCTTAGTAAACAGGGCCATCAAGGTTGGCCCACTGGCCTGGGATCCAGCGAGTCTTATCCGTGGCCATTTGGATGCTGGTTGCTTCTCCGTAGCTGAGGCAGTCGCTGTGAAGCTGTGCTGGGTGATATGGGCACTGGTGCCACTTGCCACTGGTGTGGAGGGTGGTGCCACAGGCTTGATGGCCTCCCTGGTTCCACTGGAAGGGTCAGGTGCCTGCTGGGTGGGCAGTTTGCTGGATATGGCCTGAATGTAATCACGGAGATCTTGCCAAATCCCTAGAAGCTGTTGCCACATATTGTGCCTAGCAGCCCGGCTCTCCTGTTGCATGGTACGCAGCACCTGCAGGAATCCTCTTGGGCTTGGAGCTTCTGCTGCTCAACCTGCACCTCCTCACTCAGCAGCTGTAGCTTCTGGTGCCAGTAATCAGCCAGCTGCACATTTTACGCCAGGTGCTTGGTGGCCAGCTGCACAACCTGCCACCTGTGGCGGTAGGGTCTTCTACAGGCTCCTCAGCCTCTAGTGGGGCATATGGCATATCTGGGTGGGGGAAAGGGGTGCTTTCAAGCAGTAATCGGTAACATCTCTCACATCTCTGACTCTCTCTCTTCTATGGTCTTTATTTAATTCTTGTTCTGCCTTTTCTTCTTGTTGAATCTTTTCTTTTTCTTAAAGAAGTGTCGTTCTTCACTTTCTGGTCTTTCATCTCTTATTCTTTCTCTCTTTGTCTTCTGTTTTACTCCCTCTCCCTTTTCTCCTTGTTTCTCTATGTCTATCTCTTTTTCTCCTTTTTAAAAAATTCTCTTGTCCTGTGCTTCTATCTCCCACTGCAGCCTCCTACTCCTCCCATACCCCCTGTGCAGGTTTGCCAACCTCAGGTTTCCATAGAAACTTGCTGAAGCATGGCCGTCAACTTCCAGATTTCTGGGCACTGAAACCAACCAATGAAACCACTAGAGGCAGCTACAGTGCATCAACAGAAGGAAAACAGGGAGCAAATTCAAAGTCGATTAAGATCCTGCTAATGACAGGTTTTAATAACAGATGATTGGAAAGAAATGTAGCTACCAATCATGAACCTGAAATTACAGACAGGAGAAGTGAATGACAGATCCAGATCACGAGAACAAGGGAGTAGGATTGAATGAAGGGCATGCGATGAATGAAGATTACTATTATTATTATTATTATTTGTATCCCACATTTTCCCACCTATTTGCAGGCTCAGTGTGGCTTACATAGAACCGTAAAGGTGTTCGCCAATTCCGGTATAAAGCAAATACACAGTGATGTTGAGGTAGGATGAAGTTTGTGTGGAACAGACATAGGGAATCGTAGCGAGGAAGGGTTATGTATGAGAGAGATTTGTATGCACTGCCTCCTTGGTATGTAAATCTATCTCATGCATATTCATTGTGGATATTCTGAAAACCCGATGGGACTAGGTGTGCCTCCAAACATGCCAAAGTCATATAATTTGTGCCCCTTCTCATGTTCTGTTGATGTTTAAATATTCCAGGGACTGTAATCATGTTGCTAGCTGAGATTTTGTGTTAAAAGGGATAGAGAAGTGTATATGGCCTGGGCCAGTGGCTCAGTGGGCCTGAGTTTGATCCCAGGTCAGGTCTTCAGCATCCTAGGTAGATCAGGGCTAAAGAGCCTTCAGCGGTAATGTTCACAACTCCGGGGAAGGGAGGGAGTCATAGTCATCATTCAACAACATCAACTAGGACCCATGATTACAGGGTTTCAGAAAGAGCTCTAGTGAATGGCCTCACTTCAAGGACTGATGCTAAATTGCATGCAAAATCCTCCAGCTCTTTACCAAAACTATTAATATGCTTTTGTGGTGTGTGATTTACTAAAGTCATAAACCAGTCAGTATTCAGCTGGCATCGGTCAGAAGCTTTTTAAGCACTGATGGGCACCAGCTAAATTAAACATGGCTAGTCCATGCCAGGTCATATCCAGTGTCACGGGCAAGAGGCTTCCGACACTGATTAGCTGCTTCTCAACATTTTCTTTCTGGCCACAACCATTCAGGGAAATGTTAATAGATAAATAGGTATAATCTATTTCTATGAGGCCCAGTCCTCTTTTGGTTTGGGGAATGTATAGTCTTTTTATCATATGACCTTGTGGGCGTGGAGGAATTTTGTTTTTCATACAGTCAGTTTTTCAAGATATTTAAGAAACCGGTGCACAGTTCAAAAGCTGGATGGGAATGTAGGAATCGTCAGCAGATTAATGGCTTGCATCTTATTCCATGATGTTAATGCACTCTTCAATACCAAGTCTAGTGTCCTGTTATATTCTGTACTAATCTTTTCTCTCAGTGATTTATGCCTGATTGTCAGATATTTACAAAATCCTTCCTATTCAATTTCTTTTGTCTCACAGTCATCAAGTCAGGATGTTTTTAGTTTTGCACAAATTCCCTCTAAGGAAGGTTACCTGAGCATATTTGTTTTAGACCAAAATTCATCTTGGTGTCATCTGCGAAGCTTTCATTATTCAGAGTTGCTCTGCTAGTTGTTGGTCATTGGAACTGTAGAGCATCAGGTCATTTACAAACAATAAGTGTGATATAACCTGTGGCTTGTTGCCATTATTAGCCATAGAGTTAATAAGAGAACTCAGTGGATTAAATGTGCCATACAAAACAAAAAAGGTGACAGGGAGTCTCCCTGAAATACACTTTGCTAGATCATGTTAGTAATGACAAGTTGCCAATCTTCATGCTTCAGATGAAGTGTGGTTTGCCACATTTTCATAGTGAACATGATGTACTCAATCAATCCAAGATTTATTTTGTATATTTCAAGGGATGGTCTTGTCAATCGGTCCCTGTGGCAGGCTGTCCCAGATCATTTGCAGCGCTTCCTTGAGTTTGGCGATTGCGACTTAGAGTGGAGCTTGTGATAGGCCTCCAACATTTCTCCCCAGACAAAAGTCTACATCGCTGTGATGTCATTAGCAGTAAGCTGGTAGCCTGTTTTTTTTATTTCAAATAATGGTAGTTTTACAGTGCAAACATTTTTGAACATGTGAAAATCACTGGGCAGTCACGCTAAAGAAATCTGTAACTTTGCTGTGTTTAAAGATAATCTCATTCCACTCAACAAATAAATGTAAATAGTAACAACAAATGAAGTGGTAAAATTTCACATTGAAATTCCAAAAGGTTTGTCTCACCCTGTAGAACATCTTCATTTAATGGCTTTGGGGTGTTTAGATGGACTGCCTCTTTGTTTTCTTTTAACTATTTTGGAAGACGTTTTTTTTCTCTCAGTTCTCTTTCTGCATGAGTAAATTGATTTGGTTTGGAACAACAGTGCAGTTCTTGAGTTACCCCCCACCCCCCTTGGACCTATCTCCATGGCTAAAGTTAGGATAGCCTTTTTTTAGGGTGACCATATGGCTCCAGAAAAAGGAGGACACATTGATCCAGTCCGGGTTTTGCTTCCATTGAACGCAATGGAAGTAAAACCGAGACTGGCTCGATCTGCCCTCCTTTTTCTGGAGCCATGTGGTCACCCTAGTTTGCTAACTCTAGCCACTTACATAACTGGTGTGAATATCTCAGCTAACTGGTTAAGTACTGGCTTCTCCCAGGCTCTGCCCTAGCTCCACCTCCAAACTACTTCAGCCCTAACTGGATGGTGTAAGGACGAATATTCAGTGGCACTGTCCGGTTAAGTGCCATTGAATATTGGTGCTTAAGTGGAGACGAGTGATATAACTGGGCAGTATCCTCTCTTGCCTGGTTAAAATCACAGTGAATATTAGGCGGCATGATGATAGTCCTTCAGAATTCCTCATGGGCAGCAGAATACGTTTGTCCACCGGGGCCATAGTCCAATCAGCCTTTTTTTGCCCAACGTGGTATAAAAGAGCTTGTGTGGCAGGGATGAAACTTGTTTGGTTTGCACCCCTCCCCACCCCCCATCCCCAAAAAGAAAAAAAAAGGTATTCTGCTCTTCCTGGAATTCCTCTATCATCAAAGATATTGAAAGGCTCATTCACACCATTAGTTTGCTCCTTTTACAGAGCAGTCAATTTACCCAGCTCTGAAAGTGAGATTTCAGGCCAGTTCTGGATTTCAGGCACCCTTATCCTAATGCATTATGGGACTGGCAACATTGTTTTCAAGAATCAAGACCTGCAAATTCCACACTGTGTTTGGGATGTTAGTTCAGGGCTTATCAAAAACGTCTCTCTTCTGAAACTGGGTAAGTTGGCAGCACTGCTGTTATTCTCTGTCATCCCTTAATGAACTTCAGCACTCTGGTTGTATTTTGCGCAGCTTGGAAGACTCTTTCAAGCCTATTAAATGGTCAAAGGTCCCAGACAACCCCCATCATTAGGAGGAACCTGATAAAACATATATTCTCACAGAAAATCAGAGCAGACCGCTCTCCTACAGAAAATTCCAGAGGTTTTTCTTCTCTGTAACAGCTACAGTACTGTCAGCCTGTTGCTGTTATTCAGTATGGAGGGGGGGGGGGGGGGTGGTAATTTCATTAGTTTTGTGCATACTATGACAGGAATGAATCTCACTCCCTGTGGAGGATCTGGTGTGGCGACAGAGAGGTTCCTGTAACATTGCCTGACTTTCTCTCTGGTTTCTAAGTACTTGGAATCTACATTTCTCCTAGCAATGACATGATGCTGCTCTGTCTCTTGCCTTTAGGTCTACACTTTCTTGCTAAGAGATCAGAGTTAGCAGGTTACCCAGTTACAGAATGGAGAAACCTTGGTCAGCCCTGTTTTCGAGCTTAATACCAATTTTGAATTGAAGCTTTATTGAACAGGCTGCCATTTGAAAAATGACATTACAGCAGTTTAAAATAGATAAGCCCACGCTAACACACTCCACACATTATTTTAGCCGGAATCTTATGCAAATTAATTAGCATACACTAAAAGAATAGCACACTTTAGTAACTCTAGCGGTTAGTGTGGTATTTGTAGTCCTGCCCACTGAAATCAATGCTGCCAGTGCCATAATGCATCACGAGAGGGCTGCCAGAAAACCGGGACTGGCTCATCTCCCGCTGGGAACTGGGTAACTTGGGAGCTCTTTAAGGCTGCTCAGTTGCTAATCCTCGTCTGGGCCCAACAAACAGGGTCTATTACCTTACTACTACTACTTGACATTTCTAAAGCGCTACTAGGGTTACGCAGCGCTGTACAGTTTAACATAGACGGACAGTCCCTGCTCAAAGGAGCTTACAATCTAAAGGACAAATGTACAGTCAGTCAAATAGGGGCAGTCTAGATTTCCTGAGAGGTATAAAGGTTAGGTGCCGAAAGCAACCTTCGGTTCCCCACACTGTTTTAATGGCCTCCCTGTCACCACGGAAGAGGTCTGCATTGCCTTGACCCCCCCCCCCCCCAGGACAAAACATCAAAAGCAATAATCCAGAGCCATCTGAATAACCGGGTTCACCCTGGGCAACCCGAAACCTTTGAAGGTCCCGCCCTCCTTTTTTACTCTGCCTGATTCTGCTGTAGCTTCTCCGATCGGTCTCTCCTTTCCTTTCTGCATGTCTCCGGTGCAGACTGTCCCTGCTTCTGGGTTGTTATGTTCCTTAAAAGACCATACTGCTCAGCAACTCTAGGTATGTAAGAACAACTTTAAGCAACTGGTTACAATGCATTTAGTGTGAAGAAAGAAGAAAATATGTTAATGGACCGTGTGAGCTGTTCGATGCCGAAGAGTAACTCCTAGAACAGATCTAACCTCCCCACAGGTTCGAGACCTCAACCTTTGGGAGACAAATGAACTCGTAGCATGAAAGGAGGAAGCGTAAAACAGTACACTGACTACACATCAGATGTTTTCGAGCACCACCTACAGAGAGACAAACCTCAACCAGCAGGAAAGCTAAACTGGAACCTTGTGGCAAAGAGTTTACCATGGAAGAAGAGATACCAGCGGGTGGATGAAATGCCAAGGATGCGACTGGAAAAGGGTGGGTGGCGCCTCCCGTCCGCAGGTTCTGGGAATCCGCTTGTATCATCCGTTCGTACATAGACACACACACGGCTGGGCAAAACCCTTCTTCACCTGTAGCTAGGCACCGGCTTTCTTCTTGCCTCAGTCTGCGGAGTTTTCCTCCAGGGCTTTTTCTCCATCTCCTGGGAAAACAGAATGTGCTGCTGGAGGAGGACGCAGGCAGGAAAGGCAGGTATGACAGAACTGCTGCTGGCGCGGTGCTGAAGGGACAGCTCCTCTGGCGCGGTGCTGAAGGGACAGCTCCTCTGGCGCGGTGCTGAAGGGACAGCTCCTCTGGCGTGCTCGCTTCCTCAGGGGAAGGGCCAAACAGCTGCCGAGCGGCACTTGCCTTTCAACTTTCAGTGTAGGATAGGATAATATTACCATCTTCAAAAACATGCACTCGAGTTACAGCCCTAGTGAAACGGTTTGGCCATTGGCAATACGCCGTCGGACTATCCCTAAATGAGTCCCTGCCCCAGCCAGCCACTTGTTTATCGGTGATGCTGGGTTTTTCGGAGCTAAAACCTTTTCGACCTGTGCATCAGCATGAGCAAGCAAGAATACGCCACGAGCAGGCGGAGGCTGAATTTGTGTCTTCTCCCTGGCTTCACTGAAGGACATAGAGCAGCCACCTGAAAATGGAAAAAACACAACAAGTAGTTTTCACCTGAGACTCTCAGATCGGCTTGGATCGTAAGCTACTGCAATAAATACAGAGCCTTTTCTCTCTTCTCATTAAGGTATGGAGATTAGAATGGAAGCTTGACAGCCGTTTTCTTTTGTTTCCCCAAAACATTTTTTTTTTAATTTACAAGTATGAAGATTAAGGGGTTCAAACTAGCATTGGGGGCTACCTGATAACTGTGCCTTGGGTGTGCCCCACATTGTTTTCACCTCCTAGAATTTAACATTTTGTTACAAAGGGGGCGACGAATTAATCAAACGAAACACGTTATGTTCAGTCTGAGACATATAGGCTGATCGCACCCAAAAGAAATGAAAAGCAGGGGTGGCTGGTCAGTAGAATGTAGCGCAGTTATAGAGCAGGACTGCAAAAGGGGGAGAGGGAAGGGGTGGGCAAAGCCAAGGACAGCAGACCATTGATTATTAAGGAGACACGAAATTAATAGCTGCAACCCGTTTAAAGTGTGGTGAAGGATGCTGCGTTTTACAGGAAAACAGAGAAGCTTTATACAATGCCTGACCAGAAGAAGACGTTATTACCAGTTACCAACTTGTACATGGCAGAAAAGCCCTTGATCCAGACTGAAAGAAAGAGGAAGGTTACTTCCTGCATCTCGGGGGAAAAAGCTAGTTGGGGAGTTGGAAGGACAAGGCTGGGTGTTGCTTTCAGAGGGTGCATTTCTTAAAAAAGGGATACTTTAAGACTGGTGTCATTGGGGATTAAGATGTTCTGTTACACACATTTCTGATTTTCTTTTCCAATTTCCTTTCTTTCCACGTTGTTTTTTTAATCTTTGAATTTTGGGATCCTAATGTTGTTTTTAATTGTTTTGTTTTCTCAAGTCATGTCTGATCCAGAGAGATGGGCAAGATTGATGACAACGAGAGGATAGTCCTCAACGTTGGGGGCACTAGGCACGAAACCTACCGGAACACATTGAAGACTTTGCCTGGAACTCGGTTGGCCCTACTCGCTTCTGAGCACCGGATTGAATCTGGGGAGCAGCAACAACAAGTTCCCGCTGGGGTCGAGTCCAATCCCAAGAGCAATGAGTTCTTCTTTGATCGGCACCCGGGGGTTTTTGCCTACGTGCTGAACTACTACCGGACTGGCAAGCTGCACTGTCCAGCCGATGTGTGTGGCCCGCTCTTCGAGGAGGAACTGGCTTTCTGGGGTATCGATGAAACAGATGTGGAACCATGCTGCTGGATGACGTACCGCCAGCACAGGGATGCTGAAGAGGCCCTAGACATTTTCGAAGCCCCAGACCTCATCAGTGGAGAGCAACCAATTTTGGATGGAGATGATGAAGAGCTGGACAAAAGGATGGCCATTGAGGACGTGGTGGGGCCTGATGGCAAGGTCAACCGGTGGAAAAAGTGGAGGCCTCGTGTCTGGGCTCTATTTGAGGATCCTTACTCATCCAGGGCTGCCCGGGTAAGGTCATGTTATGTATCTTATTTGCTGCTATTACTAACCTGTCCATAGATTGCCTTAATCTATAGCATAATTTATTGGCTAATGCCAACTTAATTTAGTTCTATATTTTGAGTCTGATTTATGAGCTGACCCTTTCATTTAATTTTCCACTTAGACAATAATTCTAATGTGGTCTCACAAAACACTGAACCTCTAACTTTTAGGCTTTTTATTTAAACACATTAGCTCACTTGATCATTAATTGAACTTTAGTGGGTGACTTTGTTGGGTCAGAATTATTTGTTGGGCAGTTGAATGCTTTTTAATTCTCATCTAGACTTAAAGCTTATCTGTTTGACTAGGATAGTGAACTTTGACCTCCATTTAATTTCACAGTTATTGGGATTACCAATCTATATGCATGTTTGAGGGGGTAGGTTTGTGTATAATTCTGAGTCTCTAGAATAGTGGTTCTTAATCCAGTCCTTGAGGAACAACTAATCTGTCTGGTTTTCAGGATATTGATAATCCAATATGCACATCTATCTCATGTATATTCAATATGGCTATGCAGAGAATCAGACCTGTTAGGTGTGTCTGACTGCAGGATAGGGTTGGGAAAACGCTGATATAATGATAGTTTTGTTTACTGTTTTGGGCAGTTATTCTTGTAGTATCATCTATGAGGTGAACCTGATGTACTCTTTGTTTCAAAACGTGACCTTAGTTGTAGATTAAAATTTAGCTAAGGAGTCTAGGTGCTTATGTGAAAAGTGTATTACCATATATACTCATGTTGATTTCAAAATGCCTTTAAAAACCCAGAGTTGTCTTATCTATGAGTTGCTCTCCATAGTGGCTCATAAAATGTATTGCCCCCTCCCCACCCCTGTTAGCGGCACAGTTTGGCATCTCTCCCTCCACTTCCCTCTCTCTTGCCAGCCTAGGTTTGGCATCTCACTCCCCCCCCCCCAGCCCATGCGGAAACAGGAAGTTGAGTCAGAGGGGGCATGACAAGAGTTGAAAGGTTCAAAACAGCTAGGGAGCAATGAGATGAGAAGACAGAGCAATGAAAAAATGGAAGCTGAGAAGAGAGTTGAAGGGAACCAGGGAGAAAAATAGAGGTTCTATTGCTGGCGGTGTAGTGGCAGTAGAAATAATTCGTGGGGTAAAGGGTGTGTGCAACTAGCACAAGATGGGGGATTTCTTCCTCTGCACATTTAGAAAAGATATGTGCACAGTGGTGGTTCTATACTGGGCAGAAGGAGGGGAGAGATAGAGAGGAGATTCTAGACAGGAGGTTGGAAGGGGAAGAGAGAAAAGGATGATACTGTTAAGAAAGTGAGGAGAGGGGGCAGATGCTCAGCTAGACTCATTTTAACTGGCTCCTCACTACCTCTCTACCCTTATCTCCCCCTATGTTCCCACCCGTAACCTCCGCTCACAGGACAAATCCCTCCTTTCTGTACCCTTCTCCACCACGGCCAACTCCAGGCTCCGCTCATTCTGCCTTGCCTCACCCTATGCCTGGAACAATCTTCCTCAACCCCTACGCCAAGCCCCCTCCCTACCCATCTTCAAATCTCTGCTTAAAACTCACCTCTTCAATGCTGCTTTCGGCACCTAACCTTTTGAGAAATATAGTATGCCCTATCAGTTCGATTCTACACTTGTCTTTTAGATTGTACACTTGTCTTTAGATTGTACACCTGTCTTTTAGATTGTAAGCTCCTTGAGCAGGGACTGTCCTTCCATGTGAAATTGTACAGCGCTGCGTAACCCTAGTAGCGCTTTAGAAATGTTAAGTAGTAAGTAGTAGTAGCATTACATGATGGGATTCTACATTATCTGGTTGTAAGGTTGTCCTAGGCTAAATAGTACTTCTGACCATCTGAACAAGCTTTGTTGCAGATCCTCAGCCCTTCTGAAATATGCTTGATTACAACAGGAAGGGGGCCTTTACTT
This sequence comes from Microcaecilia unicolor, assembly GCF_901765095.1. Lineage (NCBI taxonomy): Eukaryota > Metazoa > Chordata > Amphibia > Gymnophiona > Siphonopidae > Microcaecilia > Microcaecilia unicolor. The sequence goes on along the minus strand of NC_044039.1, from coordinate 11,170,243 downwards.
TTGCAGCTTATTACTGAACTGTTTTGATGTTTTTATTGTAAACTGCTCTGATTTGGTTTTGAGGAGAGCAAGCTATCAAATTAGAATGAATGAATGAATGCTGAATCACCACCAAATGAGGGGCACTGCCTTAGAGCTGCTGTTGGTAGGTGCAAAGTTGAAGCTTTCTGTAGGGTGCCCAGTGCTCTTACACTGGTCTTGATCTCCGCTTAGTAGCAGCTTCTGGTTTAACTGAGCCCTTGTTTTAGTGAACAATTAGGGGACAATTCTATAATTTCTTGTCAACCTGTAGACTCCACAATGGAGCTCGCTTAGTGCCAGTTCTATAATGGCACTTAGGTATGTGTAAGTCATTATAGAATGCTAGTGCAAACCTGTATTGGCGCACCAAACGTTAAGCACATTCACGTACGCCAAGTCAATGGTAGATGTAAGTGGATGTGTCTAGGTCTGCCAATCATTGTATTCAACCGATAGTGAGCATTGGTTGGTGACTCTCTCTGCCCATGTGTATGACGCCCTTGCATTTATGCACTATAGCACTAAGGTGCTACCTTATAGAATTGCACCTACCCCTAGACTCTATATATGATGACTAACGTTGCCAAATTGCACATGCAACTTAATTGTTTAACAATCCAATTGGTACCAATAATTGACCAATAATGAGCAATTATCAGTACTAATTGGCACAAAAAGGCATACCCCATTGACCCAACTTAGATGCCTAAACCCTGCAACACAACGAAACCAAAGCCTGAAACAGACATTGCATAACTCTTCCTCTCTACGAATCCCAGTGTGTCTATAACACGTGAGCCTTCTTCGACCAGTACAACTCTTTGTACATGATTTTCTCTGCCGGAGATGGCGAACACCTCTACGGTATTATGTAAGCCACATTGAGCCTGCAAATAGGTGGGAAAATGTGGGATACAAATGTAACAAGTAAAATAAATACATAAAAAATAATTACAATTTATGCATGCAACTTTCTAAGCATGTTCTGTAATAAGTGGGACACGTAAATTCTAATGTTTGGATCTCAAAAGGGGTCATAGCTATGAAAGAGGCATTCCTACAAACTATGCACACTGTCACAGAATTTGCCCGATCAATGCCTAAGTTAGGCGTGGGCATTTTACGCCAGGTTTTAGTTGGTGTAAACGGTCGTGTCTAAATTTAGTCATGGGTCCGGGTTCTATGCGTATTCTATAAACTGCACCTAACGTTAGGCATGGTTTATAGAATAGAGCTAAGTGCATTTTTTTCCACACTGATTTTTTGGCGTCATATATAAAATCTAGTCCCTAGTGCATATATATGCGTCATTGTCAATTATTGGCACTAATGACACATGTAAGTAGCTCGTATTTCTAGATGTCCATTTATAGAATTGCCCTGGTTTAGCTTTAAAACAGACCTTCTCATTACAAAACTCTCTTTTTGGCTTTATGGCTTCCATTTCATATGACAGTCTATTATTCCTCAAGATATTTTATATCAATAATCTAATTATTTTACAGAAATGACTGTAAAACTCAGAATCTGCCATTTATAGAATTTAAGCTTTTTAAAGACGCTTCCTTTGTTTGATAATGTCTGCTCTTCCAATAGCTATTTCTATATTTGCAATCCATTGCTACGATTCATCACTAGAGGATATAATTCATTTGAAAGGCCCACCTGGTTTTTGATTTTGATCCAGTGATTGAGCTCCAATTAGTGAAATCTAGAAATTCCCATTTCCGAGCTCTCCAAAAGAAAGCAAGGGCTGGAGTTAAACTTTAAAAAGCAACAAGATATCCTGAGAGAAGATGTAAAAACTTTGGGTGCAATTTTTACATTGGTTTATCCCTGTAAATGTGTGATACGTTTATTAGGTGTTAAATATGTTTTTTTTTTTGAGCCAAGTCGGCTGAAGGTATTTCTGGACTCTAAGATTCCAACTAGCCGCCAGATTGGAACAACTGAATCAGCGAATAGAATATGACGGGATAAAACATAGGACTATGCCAATTGTGGTTTAAAATTTGATTTTCCTTATTGAATTCTCCTTTTAGTTTTCTAAACCCACTCCCCCCAAATAATTGTTGTGGTCTAAGGAAGAGTAAGAAATATTACGATTAGATATGCATATCTTTTATTTTGTAATTGCCTTATAACTGTTTCTCTGTATTACCTTACAAATTGATATTCATTTGTAAAATTTGAAATTCAATAAATAAAAATTAAAAAAAAAAAAAAAAAAAAGCAACAAGATATGCGGGAGATTTTAACAGCACAAAAATAAAAGTTAATTTTCTGCCAGTTGTTTTTCAGCCATAGCTTTAAGTTTTATCTGCCAGAAATGAGTGAAGTAGTAATTTTGAATGCTGGAGACATTTTTTCCTCTCTTTGATCATTGAGAAGTCTTTTTGAAATTCTAAAGTGATCTGCAATGTTTCACACAGCCATTTCAAAGGGCATTCCTTCAAGAATCTCTACTTTTGAGATCAGAGAAATTATCAGTCATAAAATCCATGTTAGTAATAAGAGCTAAAATACCATGATTCCTCATTCCCCAAACTTCAATACCTTGACAATTTAAATATTTATGATTTTTTTTTGTAATTGACAGGTTACATTTGAACTCAATGTCAGACCTGGACCATTATTGAGACAGACATGGGAAGCAACTGCTTGCTCTGGGATTTGTAGTATGGAAGGTTGCTACTCTTTGAGATTCTACATGGAATCTTGTTACTCTTTAGGATTCCAGAATCTTGCTATTCTTTGGGGTTCTACGTGGAATGTTGCTACTATTTGAGTTTCTGCATGGAATCTTGTTACTCTTTAGGATTCCAGAATCTTGCTATTCTTTGGGGTTCTACATGGAATGTTGCTACTCTTTGAGTTTCTGCATGGAATCTTGTTGCCCTTCAGGATTCCAGAATCTCGCTATTCTTTGGGATTCTGCATGGAATTGTGTCACTCTTTAGGATTCCAGAATCTTGCTATTCTTTGGGGTTCTACGTGGAATGTTGCTATTCTTTGAGATTTTGCATGGAGTCTTGTCACTCTAGGATTCCAGAATCTTGCTATTCTTTGGGGTTCTACATGGAATGTTGCTACTATTTGAGTTTCTGCATGGAATCTTGTTACTCTTTAGGATTCCAGAATCTTACTATTCTTTGGGGTTCTACATGGAATGTTGCTACTATTTGAGTTTCTGCATGGAATCTTGTTACTCTTTAGGATTCCAGAATCTTGCTATTCTTTGGGGTTCTACATGGAATGTTGCTACTCTTTGAGTTTCTGCATGGAATCTTGTTGCCCTTTAGGATTCCAGAATCTTGCTATTCTTTGAGATTCTACATGGAATGTTGCCATGATTTGGGTTTCTGCCAGGTACTTGTGATCTGGCTTGGCCACTGTTTGGAAAACAGGATACTGGGCCAGATGGACCATTGGTCTGACCCAGTATGGCTACTCTTATGTTCTAATGTTATTATGGAAAAAAAAGATTAATTAATAGATGCACATAAATCACAGGTCTCAAGTCACAAATTTGAGTCTTTATTCATTCTAAGGTATCAGTAATCTGGTGTTTCCTTCCTGTGTAGCTCTCTGCTGGTTGTATCCCCTAAGTGACATGAAGGCCACCATTGGGGGGTGGAAACAAGGCAATTGCTCTGGGATTTCATGCTTAAAGCTGAAGGAAAAGCAGCCTGATGGTGGGTTTTGGGGTTCCCTCCCAAGTTTCTGCCCAGGGCCCAAGAATGACAAGGAAAGTCCCATGGTCTGTGGGAAACTTGGATTCAATTCCCAGACCTGGATTTCACTTGCTGGGTTGACTTTGCTGGGTTGACTGGCTCCACTACAGAGGTTGTCCCATGGTCTGTGGGAAACCTGGATTCAATTCCCAGACCTGGATTTCACTTGCTGGGTTGACTTTGCTGGGTTGACTGGCTCCACTACAGAGGTTGTCCCATGGTCTGTGGGAAACCTGGATTCAATTCCCAGACCTGGATTTCACTTGCTGGGTTGACTGGCTCCACTACAAAGGTTGTCCCATGGTCTGTGGGAAACCTGGATTCAATTCCCAGACCTGGATTTCACTTGCTGGGTTGACTGGCTCCACTACAGAGGTTGTCCCATGGTCTGTGGGAAACCTGGATTCAATTCCCAGACCTGGATTTCACTTGCTGGGTTGACTGGCTCCACTACAGAGGTTGTCCCATGGTCTGTGGGAAACCTGGATTCAATTCCCAGACCTGGATTTCACTTGCTGGGTTGACTGGCTCCACTACAAAGGTTGTCCCATGGTCTGTGGGAAACCTGGATTCAATTCCCAGACCTGGATTTCACTTGCTGGGTTGACTGGCTCCACTACAGAGGTTGTCCTATGGTCTGTGGGAAACCTGGATTCAATTCCCAGACCTGGAGTTCACTTGCTGGGTTGACTGGCTCCACCCAGGTTATCATGCTTATCTGTCATTTTTTTTTGTCATTTGTTTTATTTATTTGATGTTAATGTTATTGTAAACTGCTTTGTTGTGACTTTCAAAATGCAGTGTAGAAAATCTTTAAATAAACTAAATTAAGTGTTCAATTCATAGCCCCAGGGTTTAGTTTGTAGACAAAAAAAAAAAGAAAAAGAAAAGATGGACCTGTGGAGTAGAGAGTTGCACAGGGACAGAAATCTAACAAGTTCCTACCCATCCCCACTGGAATCTAACCCGTCCCTGCAAGAATTTAATGGTACCTAAAAAAATTCAGGTCAGCTCTCACAGTCTCTCTCTGGGTTCAAGTCGCTGCACTGCAGGCAAGGAAGGAACAAAAGCTGGAGCTTGGAACACTCTGGTGCACACATGGAAGGCTCTTCCCTGATTTGCTGGCACTGTGTACTGAGAGGTTGCCACATGCATGCGTCAGTAGGTCAGGTGACCTCTGAAGCTCATGCCTGTGTCAGGGCTGAGGTCTGTGCATCAGCCTGGTAGCAGAGGGGGGTTAAGTACATAAGTATTGCCATACTGGGACAGACCAAAGGTCCATCAAGCCCAGCATCTTCTTTCCAACAGGGGCCAATCCAGGTCACAAAGACCTGGCAAGATCCCAAAAAAGTACAAAACATTTTATGCCGCTTATCCCAGAAATAAGCAGTGGATTTTCCCCAAGTCGATTTTAATAATGGTCTGTAGACTTTTCCTTTAGGAAGCCGACCAAACCTTTTTAAAACTCCGCTAAGCTAACCTCCTTTATCACATTCTCCGTCAACGAATTCCAGAGTTTAATTACATGTTGAGTGAAGAAAAGTTTTCTCCAATTCATTTAAAATTTACTACTTTGTAGCTTCATTGCATGTCCCCTTGTCCTAGTATTTTTGGAAAGAGTAAACAGATGCTTCACGTCTACCCGTTCCACTCCACTCATTATTTTATAGACCTCTATCATATCTCCCCTCAGCCATCTTTTCTCCAAGCTGAAGAACCCTAGCTGCTTTAGCCACTGAGGTGGTGGTAAGGGCTGCCATGGTAACCCGGCAGTAACCGGGCAGCGCGCTAAAGAAAAAAATGTTATTGTACTACTACTACTACTACTACTATTTAGCATTTCTATAGCGCTACAAGGCGTACGCAGCGCTGCACAAACATAGAAGAAAGACAGTCCCTGCTCAAAGAGCTATGTAATAAAAGTGAGCCAAGTATAGGACAATCAAGCCATTGTGACATCACTGATGAGATTGGCTCTTATTGGTGGCCTGAGGCATTATGACATCACACTATTAGCTCTGGTTACAAGAGACTACTACTACTACTATTTAGCATTTCTATAGCGCTACAAGGCTTACGCAGCGCTGCACAAACATAGAAGAAAGACAGTCCCTGATGGTGCGCCGGAAATGGCATCCATTCCAGCGGGAACTAGCGCTGGCAGCTGTGTTGTACCAGAGGTAATTCCATTTCAACGTGTGGTAAACCTGCTTTGGTCTTACTGCTGCTTTGTAAAAGCCCCCCTCATTTCTTTATTATATAGCCTGGAATAGAAGTTGCATTCTTTTTTCTTGGTTCAACTGCCTGGCCAGTGTTTTGAGTAAAGGGATCTTCCCTTCCTCTCTACTCTCTAACCAGGGAGACCAGAGGCGTAGCTAGGTCTTGACGTCTGGGGGAGCAGACTTTTGTAAAATAGGCATCAGAAGGTAGGCAGGCCATAGCATTCCACAGCAGAGAAGGTGCAATTCAGTGGCATAGCAAGGGCGGGGCGGTGGGGGCGGTCCGCTCCGGGTGCACGCTGCTGGAGGGTGCAGAGAGCAGCTGCGCGCCTGTCGGCTCCGCTGGTTCCCTGCTCCCTCTGCCCCGGAACAGGTTACTTCCTATTCCGGGGCAGTGGGAGCCAAGTGGAGCCGACAGGCGCGCGGCTGCTCTCTGTACCCTCCAGCAGCCAAGAATGCACCCGGGGGTGGGGTGGGCTTAATGTGCCGGGGAGGGGGGTGCTGCACCCTGGGGGGGGGGGAGGGGTGCACAGCGGCGATCTGCCCCAGGTGGCGGCCGACCTAGGATCGGCACTAGTGCAACTAGACATTTTAGGAAAAGACAAGCCTAGGGGACACTGGTGGCTGCTTCTCATTGGGATTAGCAAATCTTCCAAGGGGAATGCACCTAGACTCTGACTCTCCTATACATAGCCGCAGAGAGGGGAGGCAGGGGGGGACAAAATTCCCCGGGTCCTGGCCTCCAAGGGGGACCCGGCGCTGCAGTCCCACCCGCCCTCTGTCGTCGACCGTCTGCCCCTGCTTTGAAATCGCAGTCTCACCTCCGTGAAAGCAGCGCTGCAGGCAGCAGAACGGCTCCCTTCAGCCCTCCTTCCCTCCCTGTGTCCCGCCCTCGTCTGACGTAACTTCTGTGAGGGCGGGACACAAGGAGGGAAGGAGGGCCGAAGGGAGGTGTTCTGCTGCCTGTAGCGCTGCTTTCACAGAGGTGAGACTGCGATTTCAATGCAGGGGGCCCGGCCCGGTGGCTGACAGAGGGGGGGGAGTGGCGGTGGTGACCTCGGGGGGGGGGGGGGTGGGTGGGTAGAGGGGAGAGCAGTGGCGATTTTGGGAAGGAGCGGCGGAGCCCCAGGGGTGGCCTTGCCCCGGGCCCGGCTCAGTCTCTTGGTGGCCCTGCTCCTATAAAGGAAACAACCAAACAGGAACTTCTCTGACCATTTACACTGTACTGCCAAGTGGCAGCCAAGTGTAAACACTAATACAGAGAAATATATATTTTTTTACACTTGAAGCTTATATTAGCATGGCAAGATGTTGGCATTTGTGTACTGTGAAGTGGGATTTCATACAACAGGCAGCCAAAAAGTGCTCAGGTGAATTTAGTGACACTGCTGGTACAGTACTGAATCTGAATGCACAGAAATACAGGTTAATAAATACAAAGCAAATATATACGCTGATACATTTTTACTGAAACTTAAGACACTTTAATCAACTTACAAGTTTTGTATTATGCCTCTTAAAAAACAGAGAGAAAAACCTGAAGTTGAATAAACAAAGTTGAACTCGAATAAATGCAGAAAACCCAGCATAGAGTACCAATTATGAGCTAAATATTCAAAGGATTTATGCTCTTTACTGAGAGTTATGCCCACCTCTGAGAATTTGATTGCCTTGCTCTCCCCTCCCATTTTTTCCTTTTGCCTAGTTTTCTTTTCACTATCCTTGGTACAATTGTGATATCCTTTCCCTCAGTAACAGCAACACAAAATCCCTCCCCTGTCAGATACTGTGTGAAGCCTCAAGAAGGTTGAAGAAAACAGGAAACGGGGATGATGTCAAAAAAGTTGAAACCAATTAAGTTAGTCTATGTGTCCTCCTTCCCTGCGCAACCGTCATCCAGTACACTCAAAATAAAGCAAGCAAACCTATGAGCTGCTACCCTGTTTCCCCGAAAATAAGACCTAGTAGAGGTTTTCCTGAATTGGTAGATATAAGGCCTCCCCCGAAAGTAAGACCTAGCAAATTTTTGTTTGAAAGCAGGGCTGCCAAGAGCCGGACAAGGCCGCCCCCGGGCCGCCCCCCCACCCGAGGTCGCTGGGCTCCCTCCCTCCGTCGCTCCCAGAACTAACCTTAAATGCCTCCTTTCACCTTCGCAGCAAGCAGCAGTAGGGCAGACCTCGCCTTCCTTCCGTGCCCCGCCCTCGTGGACGTTACGTCAGGCGAGGGCGGGACACGGAAGGAAGGAGTGGCCTGCCCTGCTGCTGCTTGCTGCGAAGGTGAAAGGAGGCGTTTAAGGTTAGTTCCGGGAGCGACGGAGGGCGGGCGGGCCAACCCCGATGCTTCCCCTGAAAATAAGACCTAGCGCATTTTTGGGGGCAAAAATTAATATAAGACAGTGTCTTATTTTCGGGGAAATACGGTACATCCTTGTTCTTTACTGTTCCTAGCATTTTGATTTAATCTCACTTATATTAAACATGCTCGCTTGTGCAGCATATAGTAGATGACGGCAGAAAAAGACCTGCACGGTCCATCCAGTCTGCCCAATTTTGCAACAGCTACATAGACATATGGATGTACACAGAGGAAGTACTGGTTTCATTGGTTAGAGCACTACATTTTAAATCATTGTGTCATTTGGAGGGGCTGGCTATAGGGACTCCCCCTCCCTCACCCCCCCGTATTCATGCAGAAATGTTTTCACCTAGTAAAGGGCCACCAAAACACACATCAGATGCAGATGTGATTCCATGTGCCCCAACGAAAAGGAGAGTTTAATTTTACTTCCATTTAATTTCTGTATATTCCACCTTTTTAACGCCAGGCTTCCCAAAGGCAGATTACAGCAACAGTTAAGACGAATAGTTAAGATCAAGAAGCAGGATATTCTCACTGAAACTTTGTATAGAACAGTGTAGAAAAATGAGCACAAAATACAGAGATTATAACTGCTGTTTCTACCAGCTATAATAATTTTAAACCTGTTTTAGTGGTGTTCAATTTTTATTTCATGATATTTACAGGGCCGCTGAGAGATTGGGCTGGGCCTAGGGCAAGGCCGCCCCCGGGGCCCCGCCCCCCCGAGGTTGTTGTTGTCGCTGCCCCCTCCATCCACCACCGGGCCGGGCCCCCCTGAATTCAAATCATTTATTTTTGTTACATTTGTAACCCGCGCTTTCCCACTCATGGCAGGCTCAATGCGGCAGGCAATGGAGGGTTGTGACTTGCCCAGAGTCACAAGGAGCTGCCTGTGCCGGGAATTGAACTCAGTTCCTCAGGACCAAAGTCCACCACCCTAACCACTAGGCCACTCCTAGCACCTCACCTCGAGCTCGCTCTGTGTGAAAGAAGAGCAGCAGCGGCAGTCTCCCTTCGGGCCTTCCCTCCCTGTGTCCCGCCCTCGCGCAAGTTATGTCAGATGAGGGCGGGGCACAGGGATTGCGCGAGGGCGGGACACAGGGAGGGAAGGCCCAAAGGGAGGCGATCTGCAGACTGCCGCTGCTGCGCTTCTTTCACACGGAGCGAGGTCGAAGTGAGGCACTATGATTTGAATTCAGGGGGGCCTGACCCGGTGGTGGATGGAGGGGGGCAGGTGGAGGGGACTGCGGCACCGGGCCCCCCTTGGAGGCCCGGGGAATTTTGTCCCCCCTGCCCCCCCCTCTCGGCGGCCCTGGATATTTATATCTAGATAAGGGAAGCTTTCAAATAAATTAAAAAGCTATCAAATAAGTAAGAAATCAAAATCTTAGGCACTGCCTATCCAACTAGAACAGCTTTAGACCACGTATTTATCCTATATAATAAAACTCACCCTCAACGTTCTGAGGACACTGACGTCACTGTCAAACGTGATGACGTCGAGGGCGGAGCAATGTCAACAGATTGACGGTGGCGACGTGCCGAGGTCCGCAACAATGGCGGACGAAAACCGACGGGGTGAGTACGGAGGGGGGGAGGTCCGGACGGAAACCGTGCTAGCGCCCGTTTCATTGCCGCAGGAAACCGGCATGTTTCACTAGTTTTTAATAAACTTTTGCTTTTGCTTTAGCAATTACTATTGTTTTGGGTGAACTAAAGTCTGTATAATGGATTAGATAGGAACACCTCATCTCCTGTTTTCTTCAACCTCCTTGTCTGACATTTCCCCTTGCTTCCCTGCACCCCCTCTCTGGGTCTCCCTTACTTCCATCCCCCCTCCCCCCTCTGAAATCTCACTCTTGCTTTCCTTGATGACCCTGCCTGAGCAGGGGCACTATTTCATTCCTTGTCTCGAGCAGAAGATTGCTTTGAGCTGACCCTGGGGGTGGAGGGAGGGGGAAGGCTCACCTGGGACATCAGATACCCTTGGGCAGTAAAATAATTTTTATTTTCCGGCGCTTGGCAGAAACCGGGCAGTAATCGTCATTCTACGCGCGTAGACGATTACTGCGTGAGACCTTACCATTAAGCCAGTGGCTGGCGGTAAGGTCTCGGACCCAAAATGGACACACGCCAATTTTTATTTTACTGCACATCCATTTTTGGCCAAAATTTTTAAAAAAGGCCTTTTTTTACAGGCACGCTGAAAATTGGATCTGTGCATAACCAAAACAGGCGCCTACGCAGCCCGTTTTTCAGCACACCCTAGTAAAAGGACCCCTGAGTTTTATGAGGTCCTATTTATATGCTTAACCTGGCCAGTTAAGTGCTGAATCCACCCCAGAACAACCCCAAAATAGCAGGTTTTCACTTAGGTGCTAAGCACTAAATTTTAGTAGCGATAACCAGTTAAGTGTCGTTGAAAATTAGCAGATAGCCCCAAACAAGCGAGTTAACCAGACGGCGGCCATGTCTGGCTGGTTAAATCGCTTTGAGCCTCGACCCCTTCATGACATTTTCTATACATAGATTAAAAACGCGGTTGGACAAATATGCCTTTTGATTGATTGCTTGGTAATAAAATGGAAGGGCTCTTTGCCAGACTTATAACTGATCTTTGTATATAGATTTTATTCCAGCCTCTTAAGTCTGGCACTAGATTTTATGGCAGTCATTGAACAGAGAAGGTGACTTTCCACATTTCTTAATGACAGCATACATCAAGCATAATCAGCGTAGCTTTAAAAGTTGTTGAAGGAACCAGTTCAAACGTCTATCATCAGTTTAGTAAGTAGTTTCTTCAAGGGAAAGGGTGATGATTCGCACAACAAATGAGTTTGTTTATTATTTACTAGCCGTTGAGCCCGTTAACGGGCTATTGGGTGGCCGCTGGCCCCTCCCCCTGAGGTCGCCATTGGCCCCCCCCCCCCGAGTAGCCGCCGCCACCGGCCCGTCTCTTCGCTATTCAACTTACATCTCCGGAGCAGGCAGATCAGCTGAGCTCCCGTCGGCCTTCCTTCTCTGCCTGTGTCCCGCCCTCGTGTGACGTAACGTCGGCGAGGGCAGGACACAGGCAGGGAAGGAAGGCCAACAGCAGCTCAGCTGATCTGCCTGCTCTGGAGATGTAAGTTGAATAGCGAAGAGACGGGCCGGGTGCAGGGGTGGCAGCGGCGGCGACTCCGGGGGGGGGGGGGTACCAGTGGCGGTGACCTCGGGGGGGAGGGGGAGCAGTGGCGACCTCGGTGGTTCCCTCCCCTTCGCGTAGTTTCCCTCTCTGTCCCGCCCTCCCATGATCACGTATTGACGTGGGGGCGGGACAGAGAGGGAAGTCTACTGCGCATTTGCGAGTGAGTACGGTCACTCACCGTTTATATGTTTGATATTTTAAAATGTATATTTATTAGTATTTAAACATTTTACAAGCCTTAAATCTTGAACATGAAAATCAGGAAGGAAAATACAATAGTAGAAATTGGATTTCCCTTTCTTAACAAACTGAAAGTTAAATTAAATTCCTTGTCTTAGACCAAAAGATGAGGGGGGGGGGGGGGGGTAGAATCATCTAAACTCAGAGGAAGAGTATAAAAACAAACTTTTTTCAATCATAAGGCTTAGCACTTAACTCACCAATATTTATATTTTTATAAGCCTAATATAAAAACAGTGTTAATTCTAACAAACTATTAGAAATATCCTAAATTATCTTTCTCAAGTCAATAAAGGCAACGTAGCTGGTCTGGCACAAAGAAAACATATTTCTCACCCAGATACTTTACATTACATTTGCAGGGATAATTTAAGTGGAAAAAACCTCCTAACGCTAATATTTCTGGTCTTAAAGCCAGGAAGGCTTTCCTCCTGACCTGCGTTGATTTTATTATATCAGGATATGTCCAAACGTTTTTCTCAAAGAAGGTTATCAATAGAAATCAAACAAAATAAAACATGGAAAAGAAATAAGATGATACCTTTTTTATTGGACATAACTTAATACATTTCTTGATTAGCTTTCGAAGGTTACTTCGTCAGATCGGAAGTAAGCAAATGTGCTAGCTGACAGTGTATATAAGTGAAAACATTCAAGCATTACTATGACAGTAAAATAGATACCATTGGAGATTCTACATGGAATGTTGCTACTATTGGAGATTCTACATGGAATGTTGCTACTGTTGGAGATTCTACATGGAATGTTGCTATTCCACTAGCAACATTCCATGTAGAAGGCTGCGCAGGCTTCTGTTTCTGTGAGTCTGACGTCCTGCACGTACGTGCAGGACGTCAGACTCACAGAAGCAGAAGCCTGCGCGGCCACATTGGTGATCCGCAAGGGCCGACTTCTACATGGAATGTTGCTAGTGGAATAGCAACATTCCATGTAGAATCTATAGAAATCAAACAAAATAAAACATGGAAAAGAAAATAAGATGATACCTTTTTTATTGGACATAACTTAATACATTTCTTGATTAGCTTTCGAAGGTTGCCTTCTTCGTCAGATCGGAAGTAAGCAAATGTGCTAGCTGACAGTGTATATAAGTGAAAACATTCAAGCATTACTATGACAGTAAAATAGATACCATTGGAGATTCTACATGGAATGTTGCTACTATTGGAGATTCTACATGGAATGTTGCTACTGTTGGAGATTCTACATGGAATGTTGCTATTCCACTAGCAACATTCCATGTAGAAGGCTGCGCAGGCTTCTGTTTCTGTGAGTCTGACGTCCTGCACGTACGTGCAGGACGTCAGACTCACAGAAGCAGAAGCCTGCGCGGCCACATTGGTGATCCGCAAGGGCCGACTTCTACATGGAATGTTGCTAGTGGAATAGCAACATTCCATGTAGAATCTATAGAAATCAAACAAAATAAAACATGGAAAAGAAAATAAGATGATACCTTTTTTATTGGACATAACTTAATACATTTCTTGATTAGCTTTCGAAGGTTGCCTTCTTCGTCAGATCGGAAGTAAGCAAATGTGCTAGCTGACAGTGTATATAAGTGAAAACATTCAAGCATTACTATGACAGTAAAATAGATACCATTGGAGATTCTACATGGAATGTTGCTACTGTTGGAGATTCTACATGGAATGTTGCTATTCCACTAGCAACATTCCATGTAGAAGGCTGCGCAGGCTTCTGTTTCTGTGAGTCTGACGTCCTGCACGTACGTGCAGGACGTCAGACTCACAGAAGCAGAAGCCTGCGCGGCCACATTGGTGATCCGCAAGGGCCGACTTCTACATGGAATGTTGCTAGTGGAATAGCAACATTCCATGTAGAATCTATAGAAATCAAACAAAATAAAACATGGAAAAGAAAATAAGATGATACCTTTTTTATTGGACATAACTTAATACATTTCTTGATTAGCTTTCGAAGGTTGCCCTTCTTCCTCAGATCGGAAATAAGCAAACGTGTTAGCAGATAGTATATATAAGAGAAACATCAAAGCATTACTTTGACAGTCTGAATATTAAGGAGGGCTAGCCTCCTGACTGCTTCCGAATCCTGCTCAAAGACAAAAGAAACTAATAAAGTCGACCTTTCAGGTTCTGTTGATAATGTCGCTTCCAGTATGTCGGAAATGTCTTGAAGTTCTTTCTTCTCCTGAACAGGTACTTCCGTCATATTTCCTGATAAGTTTTTGTTTGGCAAATGATATATTCGATTAATTGGAGGTATCGTTTCAGGGTTGAATTTAAGTATTTCAAGTAAATATCTTTTAAAGACTTCCATAGGCGTATAGCCTGGTGCAATAGGAAAGTTAAAAAAAATGAGTTTATTTTAGGTGGACAACACTATTTTAATGACCTTTAACAGAAAGTACATCCTGCGACCTGGTAATGTATTTACTCAGCAGCATTTATCTTCAAATATTGTTGTTTTTTTTTTTAGCAGAAAACATAAATGATCTGATTCAGTGAAGCTTTACTTTTTATATTTGGTGTCAACGGGGAAAAAATCTTCATGAATCGAGCCCAGTGAGAAGGTAGTTTCATTAAACATGACTACATGTATATGGGCTCTGATGAAATTAGGATACGCCTAAGATGGTGCAGGGATATGCAAAGGGGCGTAAATGTGGGAGGGACAGGGATGTGCAAGGGGGTGTGAATGTGGGAGGGGCATGAGTGGGGCAGAGATGTGCCTAGCACTTACACACTAACTTGATAGAATAATGTCATATAAGCGTACAGCTGACACACTTAAGTGCGAGCGTTTACGCCTGTTACTAACATAGAATAAAATTCTCACGCCTAAATGTTGGTGTGTAAATGCTGACTTACTCTAGTATTCTGGAACAGCGATTGAATGCCTAATTTCTATTATAGAATTCGCATTTAGCGGGAGACTGTTTGGTGCCCGAAGTTAGCTGACCTTTCTTGAATTGAGGCCAAATATGTCTTTATGAAATAGGCCAAAAGGCACCTTCCTGGCCTATTAACCTAGGCTCCCTGTTATAAAATTACCCTCTTCTGTAATTCTGCTCTGTTTTGTATTTATTGAATGATTATAATTTGAAGCAGCTGTCATTTTTAATTTCTATAGGAAATGAGATTCAAGTGCTACAGAAAATAAGACCCACCTTTGCTAATAACGCAGATTTTAATGCATTGAATTTCACATTTTTCAATGGCTGGTTCATGTGCCACGAGGCTCATTTTCAAAGCACGTAGACTTACAAAGTTATGTGGAGGGGCCTTTTCGGTATGACGTTTAAGTTGGACTATGGATGTTTTGCGCTAAACGTCCCAAATCCTAATAGAAAACATGACCAGTTTTTAAACCCACAAAACGTCTATCTTTTTTTTTTCAAAAACACCATTTGTAACAAGGTTTGTGCTTTGTGCGTTTATCTTTTCATGCCATTTTCGAAAAAAAAAAAAAAAAAAAAAAGTACAAGGGGAAAACGTAGAAAATCAAGCCATTGGGATGGAGGGATCAGCATTTTTAGCAGACTGAACCCTCAGACATCGTTTATCGTTTATTCATTTACTATACCATTTCAAATTGTATTCACAAAACAGAACGGTTTACATATCAATATAAAATCATAATAAAAGCAAACAAAAAAAGAACTCCATCAATATGATAGGAAAGCACAGCAAGCTAAAACAACCATTCTAAAAGACATCCCAGGAGAGCAATGGGGCACCCTAGGGGGGCACCTCTGTGCACTTCATGAAAATGCTCCCAGGTACACATCTCACCTTTGCTTCCTTATCTTGTCTGCTGAGCCCTCCAAAACTCACTCAAACCCCACTACCCCCAACTGTACACAATTACACTAGCCCTTATGGGTGATGGGGCACCTATGTGTGGGTACAGTGGGTTTCTGGTGAGTTTTGGAGGTCTCACAGTTTCCACCACAAGTGTAACGGGTAGGGGGAGATATGAGCCTCGGTCCACCTGTCTACAGTGCACAGCACCCACCACTCCACTACTCCAGGGACCTGAATGCTGCTCTAATGGACCTGGCTATAACATCTGAGGCTGTCATAGAGGCTGGTGAGTACTATTTCTGGGATAAACAGCATAAAATGTATTGAACTATTTAGGGATCTTGCCAGATATTTGTGACCTGGATTGACCACCGTTGGAAACAGGATGCTGGGCTTGATGGACCTTTGGTCTGTCCCACTGTGGCAATACTTATCTACTTATTTTTATTCACATTTATGGGGGATGGGAGAGGGTCAGTGACCACTGGGGGAGTAAGGGGGGGGGGGGGGTTATCCCTGATTCCCTCCTTTGGTCATCTGGTCATTTAGGGCACTTTTTTGTGCCTTATTCTTTCAACCTAGCCATTTTCATTTTGTTCCATTATGTATGGCTGTAAAATGTCCAAGTGTTAGGCGCACCCTAAACCTGCTCTAACCCCTCCTTCAAAATGCCCCCTGACATGCCTGCTTGTGATTTGGACGCACTGCAGACGAAATGCATAGATAAGCGTCTGCAAAACAGATTTCAAAAATACCAATTTGGACGTTTTGAGAAGAAATCTGTCCAAAAGATGCTTTTATGACACTTTTTGGATGTTTTCCTCGTTCGAAAATGAGCCCCATAGTAACCTATGGAACATTGTCAGTCTGTGCTTTGAAAATGAGCCCCATAGGTTACGTAAGGGCCATTTTACAGAGCGGTGGTAATACCGCACGCTAATCTGTAACTACCGTCAGCCAAACGCAGGTATCAGCGGAAGTTCCAGCTCTGGAGCGCGCCATTTACTGCGCTATAAAAAATAGCTAGATATTTTCCAGCACAGTGCTATCCCGGTTACTGCCGAGTTAGCGCGGGAGCCCTTAACGCAACCTCAATGGGTGGCGTTAAGTATTTCCCCCTATACAGGGGCGTAGCCAGACCTTGGCGGGAGGGGGGTCCAGAACCCAAAGAGGGAGGTGCACATTTTGGCCCGTCTCTCCCACTGCTTCCGACCCCCTGCTGTCGCCGCAATGCACCTTTGCTGGTGGGGGGGGGGGGGGGGTCCCCAACCCCCGCCAGCTGAAGCGTTTATCTGTCCCGCGCTGGTCTCTCGCACTTGCTTCCTCTCCTGTTTTCAGCACACCGTGCACTGCACGCTCATTTAACTAGAGCATGCACTGCGCGACTGGAAACAGGACAGGAAGCAAGTGTGAGAGGCCAGTGCGGGACACATAAACGCTTCAGAGCCAATTTTGTGGGGGGCCCAGGCCTACATGACCCCCCATAGTTACGCCACTGCCCCCGCATGGCCAAATGGTAAGTGAAATCATACCACATGGCTATGCCATTTTTTGACCTTTTAACCCACTGCGGTAAAAAGGTCCCCCCATCAGTAGCACAGGCCCCTTTTTCCGCAGCTTGGTTAAAGGATCCCTATCAGTGTTGCCAGGTGGGCGGTTTTACCGCCCAATTGGGCGGTTTTCCGCGACCCGCCGCGGGAAATTTTTGCCCGCGGCGGGTTGCGGTTTTTTGGGCTGGTTTTTGTGCTTCGGGCGGTTTTTTTAGGTGCCTTTTTCGGCCGCGGTGGGCGGGGTTAGTGACGTGGGAGGCGGGGTTAGTGACGTGGGAGGCGGGGTTAGTGACGTGGGAGGCGGGGTTAGAGACGTGGGAGGCGGGGTTAGTGACGGGGAAGGCGGGGCCGATGACGGCGGGGGCGGGGTTGATGACGGCGGGGGCGGGGGTGATGACGCGGGGGCGGGGGTGTCAGGGGCGGGGTTTGAGTTTGGGCGGGTTTTGGGCTGGATTTTGGGCTCCTTTAGGCTGGAAAAATATTTTCCACCTGGCAACCCTGATCCCTATGTAACTTTGTAAGTCTATGTGCTTTGAAAATGAGCACCGTGGTCGTCTGGTACTGGGAAGTGGGGGTGGGGGTGGGGGTGGGGTGGGGGGGGGAATAAAAAGAAGAAAGAGAAAGGTTTCACTCCTGCTATCTGATGGTATGGTTGGAATGTAATATTTGTAATTTGTGATTTTTTTTTTTTCCTATCCTGAACTGGTGTCTAAAAATAGCAATTTACAGAACTTGTAATATAAGTTGTCATGGCAACCTGTTGTGGAGCAGGAAGGGAAGACATTATTCCAGTGAGAGACGATCAAGCAGCATTATATAAATGGTGAAATCAGCTTCTTGGAGGATAAAGGACCCGTTTTTATAATTTGGACATCTCTGCAGCTGCAATAATGCTGAACTGCATTACCTTCCTGTAGCTTCTGCATTTTGTTTGAAATCTGAACGACTATTAATCTCTGAATCTGAATATTAATGAGTGGGTCCAAGAATAAGTTGCGAAGGATTCATGATCTTTACCCCAACAGATACACACGCCTACCCTCTTGCTCCCATTTCGTTAAATTGCTGACCTCTGTCTGGCAGGGGCGTATCTGCGTGGGGCCTCAGGGGCCTGGGCCCCCGCAGATTTTGCCCTGGACCCCCCTACCGCCATCAACCGTCCCCCGCTGCCGTTGCTTAACTTTGCTGGCGGGGGGGGGCCCCAACCCCCGCCAGCCGAGGTCCGCTTCCACCTGCCGCTGCCTTAAAAAGTATTTCTTCAGCTGGCGGGGGACCCCAAACCCCCGCCAGCCGATCCGAGGTGTTTAAAGTTCATCTTCGGCCTCCGTGGCCGTGCTGTTGTTGATAGGAGCTGTTGAATCCAGTTCGGAGTCTGATGTCGCAGCGGGAGAGGGTTGGCGGCGGGAGAGGGGGTGGAGAGAGTCGTTGGTGGCAGGGGGGGTCTGACAATGGTGGGGGGGGGGGGGGCTAAAATGTGCCCCTTCCCTCTGGCTCTGGCCCCCCCTACCGCCGGAGTCCAGATACGCCCCTGCTGTCTGGTGAGGCTTTAGGCTGGGTGGGTCCCTGACATGGTGGCCCCCACCCACTTGACAACAGGGATAAGCAGCCCCCCTCCAATTTTTGTTTAATTTCGTTTCCCATGTTGTTTGCAGCATTGTTCATTTTATTTTGTTTTGGTTAGTTTTCATATCAGGGGCAAGCTGCAGTAAAAAGTGGTCTGTGGTAGTGTGGGCGTGGTTTTTTGGCGTGCGCTGGGCCCTTTTTTTTTTTACCATGGCTAGGAAAAAAGGCTTTTTACAATGGGGCAGTAAATGGCCTTGCGCTAAAATTAAAAGTAGCACTTGGCTGTTTACTGCCAGAGCTCTTACCGTCACCCATTGACCTAGCGGTAAGGGCTCATGCGCTACACACATGGTACTCAGGCAGCACGCACCAATGTGGGTGCGCTGTCGATTACTGGTGGCATCGCCCCCCTGTGGTAGAAAATAGAAAAATACTTTCGACTGTGGGAAACAACACATATCAACTTCGAAATTACCGCCAGGTGGGTGCGCTACCTAGGCGGTAGTGTTGATTTGGCGCACACTATATGCGCGGTAGCTCTACCACATCTTTGTACAAGGGCTCCACAGTGTGCTCTTTTGGAAGGAGTGCGCACCCTATCCTGACAACGCATGCGTGCGCGATGGTCTGAGTATGCACTATCCTATATAATTATTTGCACCTCCAACATTCTACGTCTGGATGCCTGGGTTCGTAACAGCTGTTCCCACTCATTGCCCCGCCCTCACGTCAAAACGTAATGACATCAGAGGGCGGAACAATGAGGGGGAAGGGAACGCTGGAGGTGAGATGATGTCAGGAGGAGAGAATCGCGGGATATCGAGAGAAGGGAGGGAGGAAGGGGAGGGCAGGGCAGAGGACAATTGATGGACATGGATGGGATGGGAGGGCAGTCATAGGTGCCCCGTATAAGAGGCTTGGGGAGGCTAAGCCTCCCCAGCCCAACCATGACCTTCCCCTGGCTGCTGCCCCACCCCCCAAACGCAGGGCTGCTAGGAAGCTCTTGGACGTTCCCTCTGCTCCTTCCCACCCTCAGCTCCCTGATTGACAGCCCTCCTCTCCGTTCTTCCCCCCTTGCGCGTGTTTAACCCTTTTACTTTCAGGCGCAGTGATGGCAGTGAAGAAGACAACACAGCAGGCTCGCCTCCAGCTTCTCCCTTCCCTCACAGAGTGTCCCGCCTTCTGCGATGATGCATTTCCTGTTTCTGCGAGGGCAGGACACTGTGTGAGGGAAGGGAGAAGCTGTGTTGTCCTCTTCACTGCCGTTGCTGCATCTGAAGATAAAAGGGTTAAACGCGCGGGGGGCGGGGGGGGGGGCAGAAATGGAGAGGAGGGCTGTCAGGGAGCTGAGGGAGGGCAGGGAGAATCATTGGACATGGATGGGAGGGCAGGAGGAGAGAACAGATGGCTGGAATTGGAGAGGAGGGAGGGGGAAAAGAGATCGCTGGACAGGAGAGGAGAGGAGGGCAGGGGAGAGAGGAGAATTGCTGGACATGGATGGATGGAGGGGAGAGAAGTCAGGAAGGAAATGCACATGGATGGAGGGGAGGGAAAAGAGGAGAAATGCTGGACATGGGTGGAGTCTGCGTACTCTTTATCTTTTAGAAAATACTATAAATAAAAATCACAAAAAAAGAAAGATTAAAACAAAAAAAACATAGATAAAACAATCCGTATCTCATACCCCTGGAGCATATTACTCATTATACACCCTTCCCAATTATTACTTATCATGACAGAACATTTCTCCTAACGGTTCCCTTAAAAACATAATCGCCATTACATAACCTTGCTAGCGCCCGTTTCATTTGTGTGAGAAACGGGCCTTTTTTACTAGTTTGCAAATAATGCGCACTGTCATCAGCGAATGAAAAAACACAAACAACCAGATTCAGTAAATGGAGCCCAAATTTGGGCTCCAGAAAAAATCGGTACCCAGAGCTCATCTATAAAGGGTGCTCTGGATTGAGCGCTTTAAAGATCAGCACATACCCTGGGATTCTATATATCGCGCTTAGCGTTCTGCGCCGAAATCCAAGTGTATTCTATAACAATGTTCATAACTTAATTGGCTTAATCAGTGTTTCTAACAGCACTTAACAAGCAATAATGAGCACTAATTAGAATTTACGTGCACAACTCGCTAAGTGTATTCTGTAACGCACAGCACCTAAATTCTAATGCACGGAGTCAAATTAGGGCATGATTATAGGTGGGGAAATGGACGTTTCATGGGCATTCCAAAATTTACGCACACTGTTATAGAATATGTCCCTCTGCGCTAAATCTACGGGCCAGTATTTACGCACGTAGTTCTAGGCGCTGGGATATACCGTGCCTAAATCTAGATGCCGATTATAGAATACGGTTAGGAGGAAATTTATTCCACGTGGATTTTGCAGGCGCCATATATATATATTTATTTATTTGTTACATTTATACCCCACATTTTCCCACCTATTTGTAGGCTCAATGTGGCTTATATAGTGCCGTGAGGCGATAGCCACCTACGGTGAAGAAACAAATATAGAGTGAAGTTATTTACAATGAAATATAGATGAACAGACACATCGGGGAATCATAGAGAGGGAGGTTATATAACAATCATACAATTCAATACAAGTTTGGATATCTTTGTGTTGCTGTATTTAGGTAGTTAAGTTGGGTCATATATAGAATCTAGCCCATAGCACTGATCCCCCTGCCCAGATTTGGGTGCCGGGACTTACGCCTGCTGAACCTAGGGGTAATTCCTGGCATTTGGGTGTGCATCTGTGGTATTCCATAACACTGTGTGCAAATTTCTGCCCCACCTCTGACCCGCTCCTGCCCCCTGGGATTTGGGCGCACTGTTTTATAGAATAGCGCAAAGCAAGATGCACACAGGAATCCAAATTGGTGCCAATGAGCGTCAGTAATTACTGACGTTAATTGGCTTGTTTCCCAATTTCGTTGCATGCAGATCTCAGGATCGTGCTCGAATCTGGGCATGCAAAATTGAGCACCCTTTATGGAATCACGGGGAAAATATGTTTTTTTTTCCTACTTATTTTTGTTTGTTAATGACATGGGATATGTCATTGCAAACAACAGCCCAATCCACAATTCCAGGAATAACATGTATAGAATGTTTGTACGTTTGGGAAGCTCGCCAGGTGTCCTTGGCCTGGATTGGCCGCTGTCGTGGACAGGATGCTGGGCTCGATGGACCCTTGGTCTTTTCCCAGTGTGGCATGTACTTACGTCCTCTACTTGGCTCACTTTTATTACATAGAGCAGTGATTTAACCTATTGTGATGTCATAGTGGCTCATTCCACCAATAAGAGCCAACCTCATTAGTGATGTCACAATGGCTTGATTGTATAGAATGTTTGTACGTTTGGGAAGCTCACCAGGTGCCCTTGGCCTGGATTGGCCGCTGTCGTGGACAGGATGCTGGGCTCGATGGACCCTTGGTCTTTTCCCAGTGTGGCATTACTTAAGTACTTATGTACTATTTAGCAATAACCTTCTTTCGCATAGAGGGGTTGTCTCTTACAGCCATTTCCCCCTCCCCCCATCAAAGGAGTTGAGTTGGGTATGCAGGGAGCCATGTGGCTCTCCCGGTTTATGCAGCATCTCTAGTGATTGCTCTGCTTTTCCAACTCGACAGCCAGTCCTGTGCACTGCAGCTGGCATGCTTCACAGGACAAATCCCTCCTCTCAGTACCCTTCTCCACCACCGCCAACTCCAGGCTCCGCCCATTCTGCCTCGCCTCACCCTATGCCTGGAATAAACTTCCTGAACCCTTACGCCAAGCCCCCTCCCTACCCATCTTCAAATCCTTGCTCAAAGCCCACCTCTTCAATGTTGCTTTCGGCACCTAACCTTTATACCTTTCAGGAAATCTAGACTGCCCCAATTTGACTGCCCCTACTTGACTGACTGTACATTTATCCTTTAGATTGTAAGCTCTTTAAGCAGGGACTGTCCTTCTGTATTAAATTGTACAGCGCTGCATAACCCTAGTAGCGCTTTAGAAATGTTAAATAGTAGTAGCAGTATTCTGCACTGCGCTGCAGTGCAGTAAACTCTTGATATTTCCTATCTAATGGAGAATGGGTTTGTCCCAAGGGCCAGGGAAGACAGCTGCTTCCATGGCAGTGACCCTTGCTGGTCATAGGGCAGCACTGCACATTTGTTCCAGAAGAGATATCCCTTTGGTTCTTGGAGCGATCAATGCATGCTGTCTGAGGTGGAGGATGAGTAAAAGGAAAAAACTGAAGTAGAAAAATGGTAGAAAGCTAGGAGCAGATGCATGTGGAAAATAATGGTTTTAAACTGATTGAAATGATGTAGATACAAAGAGGACGAACCGAACATGCCATGATCTTTTCAGAGTTTGAGTTTTCCCTTTTTGTGAACCATTTTTATGTGATGAGCTGTTTGTCACTAATATTTACTTTGTAAAATTAAAATTCACTCTGCGACTACACATTGCTGATAGGATGTTGACTCAAGCAGAAATATTACTATTTCTCACTGAGAGATCTGCTAAATGATGCTTTATTTTCTTTGATGAAGATAAACTCAACAGCGTTGACAAAGCCCATTATGGACAGACACAGTCTTTCCCTACCTCACCTCTACTGCATTCACCTTCCAGGGCCGTCATATTGCCTTTGTGCAGTGCTGCTGCTTTGGCCACTGAGGTCCCTTGTGCTGGGACTGTGCCGTGCTGTGGCTTTCCCTGGGTGCCCACTACTGCTCTGACTTTTCCTGTGCTGTGCTTTGTCATGACAGTGCTGAATGCCCTCACTGCTGTTCCTGGAGACCTTCCCTTTCAACGGCAGTCTGTTGGTAGCGCAATGGATGGCCCAAGGCTATTACATAGGGTGGGAGTGGTGGAGTAGTCTAATGGTTAGTGCAGTGGGCTGAGAACCTGGGGAACTGGGTCAATTCTCACTGCAGCTCCTTGTGATGCTGGGCAAATTAGTGGCCTAGCGGTTAGGGTGGTGGACTTTGGTCCTGGGGAACTGAGGAACTGAGTTTGAGTCCCACTTCAGGCATAGGCAGCTCCTTGTGACTCTGGGCAAGTCACTTAACCCTCCATTGCCCCATGTAAGCCGCATTGAGCCTGCCATGAGTGGGAAAGCGCGGGGGGGTACAAATGTAACAAAAATAAAATAGATACTATTGGAGATTCTACATGGAATGTTGCTACTGTTGGAGATTCTACATGGAATGTTGCTAGTGGAATAGACAGTGGAGGAGTGGCCTAGTGTTTAGGGTGGTGGACTTTGGTCCTGAGGAACTGAGTTCGATTCCCACTTCAGGCACAGGCAGCTCCTTGTGACTCTGGGCAAGTCACTTAACCTTCCATTGCCCCATGTAAGCCGCATTGAGCCTGCCATGAGTGGGAAAGCGCGGAGTACAAATGTAACAAAAAAAAAATCACTTAACCCTCCATTTCCCCAGGTGCAAAAACTTAGATTGTGAGCCCCACTAGGGACAGCAAAAGTACCTGCATATTACAGAATGACACAGGGATGGGACGGGGTCAGAGCTCACGGAGTGGGGATGGGGACAGAGCCCATGGGGTCGGGGACAAGCTTTGTCCCCATCCCTGTCTCGTTCTCTAACGCAGATAACGGCGTTTTGATGTTTTGGAAAAACAAGCAAAAGTGCAAAACTTGCACAGGAGCTCTTGTGCATTCCTGCTACCAGCACGCCTTCTGGGAGGACTTTTCGTATTGTGGGAAGGACTGTGGAAGACAGGAGAGCTAGACTGAATCCTGAGATTGTTGATGACTTATGATACATTTTCATAGGGTATATTTCTCCCATGCTAGGGCATACAGAGCAGGTTGCATTTTGTACCCCTGGGTTCATTAGGGTTCCTTGGGGTAGTAGAAGTCAGCTATTGTTGGGGTTGGAATGGTAGAGGGTGGTGGTGGTGGGGGTGGGGTTGTTGTAGTTGCTTCTTGTTTAGAAATCAGAAATAGAAAGGAGGCCAAACCAATTAGGGAGGCCGGACACAACTGGGCTGTAGGCCAGCGGGAAGGAAAGGGTTAAGGAAAATAGGGAAAGGGGGGGGGCGGGACGGAGAGGGAAGACATAAAAGGGGTCAGCAGGTAAGGAAAGGTCCTTTCCAGCAGGAATCAGCAACCCAGAGGAGCTGAGCTCAAGGTCAAGTTCAAGTTTACGACCGGCAAGGGGCCAGGTTGAAGTTCATTTGGCGTGATCGCGTCAGTGCCTGGCTTAAACGACTGGGGGCCCTGAGATTACGCAGGGTGCGTCCTTAAACGGGAGGCACCCTAATCACCGGGGGGGGGGGGGGGTGCTTTTACGGCACAACCGGCAGCGCAAGCAGCAAGAAACGAATGACAAGCTGTGTACCCAGGGGTTTCCTATGAGTTATGAAATTGGCAACAGAAGTAAATGCGATTTATGAGATGTAATGCCAACTGCTTGGCTGCGGCCATAATAAATTCCAAATTTGTCAAAGAAGCAGCTGGTTCTGTGTCTTCTGTTGGTGGTAAAAGGAGAGTGGACGAAGGAGCAGTGCCGAATGCCCCAGTTTGAGAGTATTGTACCTTTTTATACTTTAAGAAAAAGATTTAAATATAAAATAAGTGTTCAAGGCTTCTGCAGATGAGGGCAGAGCCTGCGGAGGGAGGGGACAAGGTGGGGATGGGGACAGATCCCACAAGGATGGGGTGGGGACAGAGACAGAGCCCACAGGGACAGGGACAGAGCTTGCAGGGACAGGCCGGGGATGGAGACAGAGCTTGTGGGGATGGGGACAAACTTTGTCCCCGTGTCATTCTCTACTGCATATGATAAAAATGTAAACTGATTTGATTGTACCACGGGAAGGCAATATAGCAAATCCACTACCCCTTAGGACAGAGACGGGCAACTGCTGACCTTAGTTTTCAAGATTTCCACAATGGAATATGTATCAGATTCTATTCTATCGTTTCTATTCCGGCTTTAGCCTGACAGTGCGAAGTGGATCACAAAATCAAAAAGAACATTTCAATTGGAAGGGATTCACATTAAAAACAAACCATTCAGTCATTTAAAAACTATCTACTGTAAATCAAAATTGTAGCATACTTTATTCTTGAACAAGGAGGAAAGACCTCATACTACTGTGGCAAATAACGGCTTGTAAAGCTGGACTGCAACTACTAGTCAAGATGCTCACAGTGAAAAAGTAATCATTGGTCAAAAAACCTCCTGTGAAACACAAAATTCAACCCTAAAAATTCTTGGAGTAACCATCGACCGACACCTAACACTTGAAAGCCATGCAAAAAACACAACCAAGAAGATGTTCCAATCAATGTGGAAATTGAAAAGACTAAGACCTTTCTTCCCAAGGAATGTTTTCCGCAACCTGGTACAATCAATGGTGCTTAGCCATCTAGACTACTGCAACGCACTCTTCGCCAGTTGCAAAGAGCAAATAATCAAAAAACTTCAGACAGCCCAGAACACTGCAGCCGGACTCATATTCGGCAAAACAAAATATGAAAATGCTAAACCCTTACGAGAAAAGCTACACTGGCTCCCACTTAAAGAACGCATCACGTTCAAAATTTGCTCCCTAGTTCACAAAATCATTCACGGAGAAGCACCAGCCTACATGTGAGACCTGATAGACCTACCACCCAGGAATGCTAAAAGATCATCCCGCACATTCCTTGATCTGCACTTCCCAAACTGCAAAGGCCTAAAATACAAACTAATGCATGCGTCGAATTTCACCTACTTGAGTACACAGCTATGGAACGCACTGCCGCGCAACCTAAAAACGAGCTACGAACTAACCAAATTCCGAAAACTACTGAAGACCCATCTCTTTAATAAAGCATACCACAAAGATCAACAAATGTAAACATACACTACTCCTTCACAGATATTCAGAACTGCCTTATGATATCTGCTTGTTATATTACTATCCTGTTACATCATTATCATGTTACCATGATTCTTCTGTAAACTAAATGTCTATTTTTCTATTATATCTTCACCATTTATGATGTATTGTAAGCCACATTGAGCCTGAAAAAAGGTGGGAAAATGTGGGATACAAATGCAATAAATAAATAAATAAATCTAAAAAAATATTCAACTTTCAAAAACAATATTAAGTTCTCAAAAAAAACATACATAAATGATATCCTAAATTGACTTACTTTGAGTCAGAACGTTGAAATGAAAATAAATATGTTTTAAGGGCTTTCTGAAAGGAAGTATAGGCTGTAATTAGACAAATGTCAACAGGTAAACTGTTCTATATTTTAGCTCTCTGGAATGCGGAGGAGTGATCCATATAGATTTCAAGTTCATCTTCTTTATGGAGGGAATATCAAAGTTTTTGAGCTTCTCAAATGATTCCTATTAACTGAAAATGAAAGTAAACTTCCCTACCATTTTTGAATAAAAAATTAGTCTAGCAGATGTGTTCTGTAAGAGCCAAAGTAGATGGCATGGATGGGCAGACTGGATAGGCCATATGGAGGGGCATTTTCAATATGTCGTCTAAGTCCGACTTTAGATGTTTTGCAAAAAAACGTCCAAAACCTGAATAGGAAAGAAGTTCATTTTCAAAAAAGAAAGACGTCTATCTTTTGTTTTTGAAAATATTGTTTCTAACAAGGTTTTGTGCTTTGGAAGTTTTGTTTTTTGGTTGATTTTCAAAAACAAACAAACAAACAAACAAACACAAGTCCACGTTAAAAAATGTAGAAAAACAAGCCATTGGGATGTAGGAGGGGCCAGCAGTAGACTGGTCTCCCGGACATCTCAGGAGATATATGGGGCACCCTAGGAGGCACGGCAGTGGACTTCAAAAACATGCTCCCAGGTACACATCTCACAGTTGCTCCCTTACCTTGTCTGCTGAGTCCCCCCCAAACCCACCTAAAACCCACTGCCCACAACTGTACGCCTCTACAATAGCTCTTGTGGGTGAAGGGGGCACCTATATGTGGGTACAGTGGGTTTCTGGTGAGTTTTGGAGGGCTCACAGTTTCCCCCACAAATGTGACAGGTAGAGGGAGATAGGGACCAGAGTCCCCCACTCCATGGTGCACTGCACTGACCACTACACTACTCCAGGGACCTGCATGTTGCTCTGATAGACCTGGCTCTCACATTTGAGGCTGTCAAATTCACATTTGTAGGGGGTGGGAGGGGGTCAGTGACCACTGGGGGGTATTGGGGAGTCACCTCAGATTCCCTTAGGGGTTCATCTGGTCATTGAGGGCACCCTTTTGTGCCTTATTCGTTATAAAAACAGGTCTAGCTCAAAAAGTCTTAGTTTTAGTTCTGGACACTTTTGCTCCACTATGGCTGAAAAATGTCAAAGTGTTAGGAACGCCCTGATACCACCCTTAACACGCCCCTGACATGCCCCCCATGTGATTTGAACGCACTTCATAGAAAAACATCTATAAATAAGTACCTGTATATAATATGTAAGCCACATTGAACCTGCTATGAGTGGGAAAGTGCGGGGTACAAATGTAACAAAAAAATTGAAAATACCAGTTTGGACGTTTTTGTGAGAAAAGCGTGCAAATGCAGATTTATGCCACTTTCTGGACGTTTTTCTCTTTTGAAAATGAGCTCATTTCTCTCTGTTTTTGTAAGTAGGAAAAAGCTCTCTGTGCAAATAGGAAGCCCAATCAAGTGACTGGAGAACAGGGGTTATATGAGTGCAGGTAACTCCAGTACTTGGGAAGTAGAACCGGTGCTGGGCAGATTTCTGTGCTCTGTGCCCTAAAATTGGCAGGGAGAGCTAGGAATTAAGTATGTGCATATCATATCACCTTCAAAGCACATGCTGTGATTGCAGGAGCTGCATATCTCTATGGGGGGGGGGGGGGGGGGGGGGAGGGGTAGAATCATGAAGTTGATAGTAGCAGAAAAATGATGCTTAGTCATTGGTGGGGGAGGGGAAGACGTTCCTAGGGTTGAAAGCAATGCTATTAAGGAATTATGTTCAAAGACTCCATCATATAACTGCCCGTATGAGGTTGGCAAGGCAAGGAGCCAACTGTCCTGTTTATGATGCCAGTGTTCATTCGAGACGAAGTGGAACCTGCACGGAGCGCCAGATGCAACTGGTCATCTTGTTGGGCAGACTGGATGGACCATGCAGGTCTTTATCTTCCCAATCCAATTAAGTAGACCTTAACTTATAGTGTGGGGAGTATTTCAATTTCAATACAATATCTTCCCAAACACATATACATTTCTTTAGTTTCCGTAAACATTTCATATGGCAATCTAGCAGTGTGGAGGAGTGGCCTAGTGGTTAGGGTGGTGGACTTTGGTCCTGGGGAACTGCGTTCGATTCCCACTTCAGGCACAGGCAGCTCCTTGTGACTCTGGGCAAGTCACTTAACCCTCCATTGCCCCATGTAAGCCACATTGAGCCTGCCATGAGTGGGAAAGCGCAGGGTACAAATGTAACAAAAATAAAATAGATACTATTGGAGATTCTACTTGGAATGTTGCTACTATTGGAGATTCTACATGGAATGTTGCTCCTATTGGAGGTTCTACATGGAATGTTACTATTCCACTAGCAACATTCCACGTAGAAGGCTGCGTAGGCTTCTGTATCTGTGAGTCTGACGTCCTGCACGTACGTGCAGGACGTCAGACTCACAGAAGCAGAAGCCTGCGCGGCCACATTGGTGATCTGCAAGGGCCGACTTCTACATGGAATAGCAACATTCCATATAGAATCTCAAATAGTAGCAACAGTGGAGGAGTGGCCTAGTGGTTAGGGTGGTGGACCTTGGTCCTGGGGAACTGAGGAACTGAGTTGGATTCCCACTTCAGGCACAGGCAGCTCCTTGTGACTCTGGGCAAGTCACTTAACCCTCCATTGCCCCATGTAAGCCGCATTGAGCCTGCCATGAGTGGGAAAGCGTGGGGTACAAATGTAACAAAAATAAAATAGATACTATTGGAGATTCTACATGGAATGTTGCTACTATTGGAGATTCTACATGGAATTTTGCTATTCCACTAGCAACATTCCATGTAGAAGGCTGTGCAGGCTTCTGTTTCTGTGAGTCTGACATCCTGCACGTGCAGGACGTCAGACTCACAGAAGCAGAAGCCTGCGCGGCCACATTGGTGATCTGCAAGGGCCGACTTCTACATGGAATAGCAACATTCCATGTAGAATCTCAAATAGTAGCAACAGTGGAGGAGTGGCCTAGTGGTTAGGGTGGTGGACCTTGGTCCTGGGGAACTGAGGAACTGAGTTGGATTCCCACTTCAGGCACAGGCAGCTCCTTGTGACTCTGGGCAAGTCACTTAACCCTCCATTGCCCCATGTAAGCCGCATTGAGCCTGCCATGAGTGGGAAAGCGTGGGGTACAAATGTAACAAAAATAAAATAGATACTATTGGAGATTCTACATGGAATGTTGCTACTATTGGAGATTCTACATGGAATTTTGCTATTCCACTAGCAACATTCCATGTAGAAGGCTGTGCAGGCTTCTGTTTCTGTGAGTCTGACATCCTGCACGTGCAGGACGTCAGACTCACAGAAGCAGAAGCCTGCGCGGCCACATTGGTGATCTGCAAGGGCCGACTTCTACATGGAATAGCAACATTCCATGTAGAATCTCAAATAGTAGCAACAGTGGAGGAGTGGCCTAGTGGTTAGGGTGGTGGACTTTGGTCCTGGGGAACTGAGTTCAATTCCCGGCACAGGCAGCTCCTTGTGGCTCTGGGCAAGTCACTTAACCCTCCATTGCCCCATGTAAGCCGCATTGAGCCTGCCATGTGTGGGAAAGCACGGGGTACAAATGTAACATAAAAAAATATTTATAAGATTAAAAGCAAGATACAGATGCATATATATATATAAAAATAGCTAAAATTTTTAAAAAAACGGGTTGATCCATGAGGATGAAAGGAACACCATTAAGAATTGGGGTATAATCCCCGTATGGTGGAAACAATCTGAAAATCTGAAGATCCCCGATTAATAAGCAATAAATGTTTGGTAGCTACACTGCTAGATTGCCATATGAAATGTTTACGGAAACTAAAGAAAATTAAGTAAACGTATATGTGTTTGGGAAGATATTGTATTGATCTTTATCTTCCGACATTTACTATTTTACTGTGGTACTGGTGGAAGGTAAATTGTGTACAGAATTTTGAATAGATTGAAAGGGAGTGAGATGGTTCAATGGAGACTTGTGAGGAGCAAGTTGCAGTAGTCTAAGCAGGAAGTGATGAGAAGGCCTTTGCCAGTATGTTTTTTTGGTAATGTAACTGGCGGTTGGCTACAGGATTGGGCACAAAATCAGTTGTACACGCAGGGTTGCCTGTTACGTCACAGGCTTTAGTCCAGCACGAGTACAGTCTCTTTATTTCTCTCTGGTTCTTCACATACCACTGTCAGCACTCTCTCTTTAGGGCTGGCTTCCAGCCTAGCCCAACACAACGTCTGTTCACACCTTCTTGGGTTCCTCTGGACATACATCAAAAGCAAGTACTTTCTGATTGTCACTCAAGGTGCCTTCAGTCTGTCGGTTTGCACACACACCAGCTCTGAAGCCTTAAGCTTGAGACGTGCCGCTTCCTTGATACTGTGCATTCACCTTAGAATGGGGACCTCTTTCCTCAGATTCCATTCTCTCATTCTACTGAAGGTCTCTGTATTGGGGCTTTCTGATCCACTCTGCTCTAGGGCATTTAACCATCTCCCGGCCTGAGCCCTGCCTCTCTGACTCAGTCTCTGACATGGCCACCTGCCATAAGGTGGCTAACCTGCATCCTCAGTGAGGGAGTGTTCCTAGGAACACCTGTGGCAATACCACTCCCTCACAGTGTTCAAATAGGAAGGGATGGATTTTGGTGATGTTATAGAGAAAGACCCCCCCCTCCCACCCCTCCTTAGTCCAGATAGGCCCCCTCAGGCCTACCTTAGAATTCCATGCTGGTTCATCAGTGCAGTGGGGGCAGAAACAAGCCTCACTTACTCCTGCCCCTAGCAACTGCCTTGACAAAATGGCTGTTGCAACCATTAATGGCAGCCTCGTGGTACTTCAGTAATAGTTCTTTTGAGTAGTCCTAAATTCACTCGGTTAATTATACAGGGGCGTAGCCAGACCTTGAGGTGGGAAGGGGCCAGAGCCCAAAGTTGGGGGGGGGGCACATTTTGGTCCACCACCCCGCCACTGCCCCCCTCTCCGCCGCCTCCCCCGTCCACCACCTCACTGCCCCCCTCCACCGCCTTGCCTCCCTGCCACTCCCCACATACTGCTGCTACTGTACATCTCGGCTGGCTCCACCAGTTGAGCACCACCACTGCAAATACCTTGGCTGGCAGGGGTCCCCAACCTCCGCCAGCTGAAGCCTTCGTCCAGCATGCTCAATTTCACTAAAAGGAGCGTCCTGGATGTGAGGGGAAGAGAGAGCAGGGCAGATAATGCGGTGGCGCTGGAGATCAGCGCTGGAAGAAGGCTTAAGCTGGCAGGGGTTGGAGACCCCTGCCAGTCAAACAAGGGGCCCAGAGCAAATTTGGGGGGCCAGGCACTGGTTATGCAGGTGCCGGCATAATTTCCGGCTCTTCCCCAACTCCGCCCCTTGACCCACCCACTTCACAAATGGCTGGTCAGAGCTGATATTCAGCAGTACTGCCAGTTAAATGCCACTAAATATCAGTGGTTAGGTGGCTGGTTAGCGATTTAAGCAGGCAGGAGTCTCTTCTGCCCAGTGGCGTTCCTAGGGGGGCGGACACCCGGGGCGGCGCCCCGCCCCCCCGGGTGCAGCACCCCCCTGATGCAGCACGGACCCCCCCCCCGGGTGCACGCCGCTGGGGGGGGGCTGCAGCGCGCGCCTGCTCAGAGTTCCCTGACTTCACGCGTTCGCTGCAGCTCCCTCTGACCCGGAACAGGAAGTAACCTGTTCCAGGGCAGAGGGAGCTGCAGCGAACGCGTGAAGTCAGCAAACTGCCCCCACCGCCCCCCCCCTTGGTACGCCACTGCTCCTGCCCACTTCAATTTCTTTGTATATTGGGCAGACAATGTTTTCATTTCGGTTATCATAATAGCAAAAGTGGGCAACGTTTATGATTACAAAACTGACCATTCTGTTTCAGATAGGAAGCATTACACAACCTTGTAGCAAAATGTGAATAAGTAAAGAGCAGGCCAGGAAGTTATTTGGTTTATATAAAATTATTTGCTCATTCTGTAGGCAAGCTAATTACCTTAAATAGCCCGTTTTCTATGCCAGAACACACAATTATACGGGCACCAATGTTAAGCTGAACATCCTCTTCTGCCTTTCGTCTTGGAGCAAAGTGGATCAGTTTTCCATTCAGAACAAAAATATTTACCATAACATGCATATTATTTTGACCAAAACACAATTGCATAATTATTGTTTCTTTTCTTTGAAAGTTCATAGAAAGCTAAATACTATAAATCTGGCAATGACTGTGTTTCTGAGTACAGAAAGTTTGTAAGTGATGCCAAGTTAGAAACATCATTATTTTATACTTACAGTAATTTACCACACAGAACTGAAATACAAGGACTTCGCATGGCAAAAATAGGGCTTTTCTGTGCACTGAAACCTTTTGCACCCCCCAGTAGCAATCCTTAAACCGATAGGCAGGCGGTGGCCTATCTCCTTTCCCTTAGGTTAACCTGCAGGTGTTGTACATTCATTTAAAGCGAAGATTGCATAGCAAGTTTTCTGATATTCTTTGGGAGTTCTAAGGTTGCAACATCCTGTACTGTGATTGGTCAGGAGGTCAGTGCCCTAGACTCTCATTGCTTGGACAGTACCAGCTTCAGAACAGATTAGGCAATAGCAAACCACTCCTGTATCATGCCAAAAAAGCCATGGGGGTGGGGGTGTCCCTCATTGTGTGGTCACCTGGAGTTAATTCTGACTCAACGGCACATCTGGATCTGGAGTCTAGATTTCACCAGAACTCCAGTCTTGGTATGGTTGTTTAGAGACAGCAAATCTGTGCCAGGGTCCTGGCCCAGCTGCATATATCCTATTGAGAAGTGCCTAGCCTGAACCTCCCCAGGCACTAGCTAAGTACTTGTTTACGTAGTACCAATAATAATACCTGTATGAATCCTTGTTATTTGGTCTGCTGGTTGTCAGCAGAATTAAATCTTATTTTTCTTGTTCACTGATACCAACTGTTGGTTAATAAACTCTCCTTATTGGCTTCGTAAGGGCGCTGAGACCCCCACAAAATCCAGGGGTTACATAGGGAAGAACTCAGTAAATGGCACCCAAAGGTAGGTACCAGGAAGATCCACTTTAAGATAGTATCCTGACTGTAAAGGTACCTCTGTGCAGAATACATGCTTAATGCAGATCTTGTATCTAATTTTGGACATAAATCACAGGAAAAGAGGAGTGAAGTTCTCACACTATCAATATTTCTTCACTCAATGTGTAATTAAACTCTGGAATTCGTTGCCAGAGAATGTGGTAAAAGCAGTTAGCTTAGTGGGGTTTAAAAAAGGTTTGGATGGCTTATGTGCACTTGGGAGTACTGAGTACCGGCACCTTTTCCATTGTCTGCTAAAATTGACCCATGGTCCTCAAGCTTTAATGAAAGCGCTCAGGCCCTACACACGAATTCTGCCTTGTCATAGATTCTGTGATGGTTGCAGGGGGCCTGGCTATTGTGGGGTGGGTCCCTCAGTGATCACCCCACCCCTGAAGAATAGCCTGGCTTTTGAGTACCGACACCTTTTTTTGCTAGGAAAAAACAACTGGAAGAAAGTAAATCTCCAGTAAAGGTCTCAAGTGTACTTTCTTCCTCTATAGGATAAAGGAGAATCCTCAAGGACCTCCTACTAAGTTGTGATGATTTTATACCGGAAAAGTGGCAGTTTCCCTATGATTTTTGACAGACGTGATAGGTACCATACTTCATATTACTGGATAATTCCCAACAACGTAAGCCAATGCAAGAAACAAAACATTTTTTTCTAGGAGCTACCTATTCCCAGTAGCCCCGGATGAAAAAAATAACTCATTAATATGTCACGATTGAGACACTTGTGCTGTCTCAAAACAACGACCCTTGTGTTTTCCTGAGAAGAAAGCATGGTATCACTGCAGCATTTTCAGTATTCATATGATGCCTGCAGAGCTCTTTGCTGCATTGAATCATGAGTCATCTGAAATGAAGTCATCTATATCTTATTTTAATTGACTGTTGGGTTTTTTTTTCCCCTTTTGGATGAAATAGATTGAGACTTGATTGCAAGTGGCTTAGTTGATATGCAATATGTTGACATCTGGTGCTTCATGCATGACCTCTACAATGAAAGCCGAACCAGTTTCCATTAAGCTGGAATGTTTTGGAATACTCGGCCAAAAAGAGCACATCAGGAAAGGGATTTTCAAGGCTGCTGCTAGTGCTACCATAGAAACAGGCTGTCTTACAACTTCCTGCCACCATTAAAAGTGGGCTACTCAGTCTCATACGGATTTTAGAGAGTGACTGTGTCATCTCTGTGACGGAAAATCCACACGGATGATCAACCATCTGAAAATCTGAAGTATATATATATATACTAGTAAAACAGGCCCGTTTCTGACACAAATGAAACGGGCGCTAGCAAGGTTTTCCTCGGAGTGTGTATGTTTGAGAGAGTATGTGTGAGATTGACTGTGTGAGAGAGAGAGAGAGAGAGAGTGAATGTGCGAGTGTGTGTGTGTGACAGAGAGAGAGAGTGAGACTGCTGGGTGCGAGTGTGTCTCCTCTGCCCCCCCTCCAGCCACCCAGCGATTCTCCTCTCTCCCCTGCTCCCCCTCCAGCCACCCAGCGAGTCTCCTCTGTTCCCTGCCCCTCCTCCAGCCACCCAGCGATTGTCCTATCTCTCCTGCCCCCCCTCCAGCCACCCAGCGATTCTCCTGTGTCCCCTGCCCCCCCCTGCATCCACCAAGCGATTCTCCTTTTTCCCTTGCCCCCCCTCCAGCCACCCAGCGATTCTCATTTTTCCCTTGCCTCCACTTTAATCAGCATATATTAAATTCCCCCCATGTGCTACAGAAAAGCACTGAGCACATCCTATATAATAAAATGCACCTCCAACATTCTGAAACCGTAGTTCCGGAACGTTGCAGGAATGCTTCAAGGCTTGAAGGCTTTACTTTCTCGGCTTCAGAATGTTGGATGTGCGTTTTATTATATATATATATATATATATATATATATATATATATATATTTTTTATCTTTATTAATTTTGCCTTAGCATTTTATGATGAGATTGTAGACTTTGGGTCATGGCAACTAAACAGAATATTTTTTATTGACATTTCCTTGATTTACAGCTTGAAAGGTTCAGTGCAAATATCTTTATGGGGGCAGCCACATAGCCAAATAGTCATTTATGAATGGGCCTGAGCCCACAGTGGGGGTGAGGCGCGACGGCGGAGTGACAGCGGGAGGGGAGGGTTGAGAGGGTCGTCGGTAGGGGGGTCCAGGGGCAAATCTACAGGGGCCTCATAGCAGATACGCCCCTGGCTGGGACGGGCAGTCAGGGCCGTGCCAACACGGTAAGCGAGGTAAGCAGGGCAGGAGGGTGCCGTCCTCTGGAGGGCGCCCCGCCGCACCATGCTTACCTCGCCCTCCCTCTCCCATGTCCCAACTGCCCGCCCTCTTCTCCCCCCCAACAAGTTCCCTTTTAAATTTACCTCCGTCCGGCAGCAAAGGCGCAGCGTCAGTGAAAGAGGCGGCGCTCCCGACGTCTCTACTAGTCTTCCCTTCGCTCAATGTCCCGCCTTCTTCTGACGTCATTTCCTTGTTGGGGGGGAAGAAGAGGGCCGGCATTTGGGACGTGGGAGAGGGAGGGCAGAGGAGAGAGGAGCATGGATGGGAGGGCAGCGATCATTTTCACGGGGGGAGGGGGCGCACGCGCCAACTGTTCATCTGCGGGGGGGGGGGGGGGGAGCGCTGGGGGCGCCAACTGATCTTCTGCAGGGGGGCGCCACAGACCCTTGGCACGGCCCTGCAGGCAGTCCTGCTCCTATTTTAAAAGGGGCTTTAATTTTGTCGGAGCCTCTTGTAAAATAGTAGGGGAATTCCTCATGTCCTAACTTGGATGTGTGAATTCCCCTCTTCTTTGTTTTCACAAACGCATAGAGTAATTTGATTTGTTTGGGGCTGTGAGAGGAAAGGAGTTCACACTGTTACATTCAGGGAAAATAGTTGTATTTTTCTGAAAAGCACTATGAGTCTGCCACTTGATCCCCTTTGGCTTTGGTTACAGATTCAACATAGCATTATTAAACCTTTATTCAAGCACCGTCAGTCATGCCAATATTTCATTTAACAGCATGAAACTCCGTGTATGGTGCTTAGAGTATGTGACTCATGATTCACAGATACAATAGGAGTAAAAATAAAGTAGGAACAGCGTAAAATCTCTTAGGGGTCCTTTTACTGAGCCACGTGTCTACGAGCGTCCAATGCGTGCCAAAATGGAGTCACTGTCAGACTATTGCGTGGCTCTTGCGGTAATTTCATTTTTGGCACGCGTCCGATAAGCGCGTCTAAAAATATTTTTCATTTTCGGGCGCATGTAACGGACGCGTGCCAAGTCGCATTTGGCACAGGTAGGTCATTACCGCCATGAGTCTTTACCGCTAGGTCAATGGCTGGCAGTAAGGTCTCAGACCCAAAATGGACGCGTGGCAATTTTCATTTTGCCACACGTCCATTTTTGGCAAAAATAAAAAAAAAGGCCTTTTGTACAGGCGTGCTAAAAAATGGATCGACGCGCACCCAAAACCCGCGCCTATACTACCGCAAGCCATTTTCAGCGCGCCTTTGTAAAAGGACCCCTTAGTTTTTCTTTCGTCTGGTCAACTTCCTCCAACTTTTGGGCTACTGGCCCATTTGGAATCTGCTCAGTTTCAGATCGTAGCTGGGTTGCAGGGAAGTCTAGAGCTGATGTCTGGGGCTTAGTCCTGGTTATACCCTGTTTAACCTTAGAAATCCAAAACAATCGCAAAGATCCCTGAACCCTGAGCCCTGTCCACCACAGTCTCTTACAAATGCTGGACTATCAGGGATGTAGGTGGTGGTGGGTCAGAGAGCTGGTTTCAGGGAGGGGAGCAGTGGCGTAGCAAGGAGGGCTGCCACCCGGGGCGGTTCGCCGTTGCAGCCCCCCCAGGTACAGCACGATGACACCCCCCCTCAGCGCATCAACACCCCCCCTCCGACCCAGTGCCTACCCTCCTCAGCTCCCTCCAACCAGCTGAGCACCCTACCTTTAAAGAATTTTCGGAAGCCGTGGAGAGGCGAGGCGCAGCGCCTCGCGCCTGCAAGTAAAAGAAGCGAGGATCGTCATCGGGCCTTCCCTCACTCTGTCTGTCCCGCCCTTGTGGAAATAGGAAGTTGCGTCAGCAGAGGTCGGGACAGACAGCGTGAGGAAAGGCCCGATGACGATCCTCACTTCTTTTACTTGCAGGAGCGAGGCGCTGCGCCTCGCCTCTCCACGGCTTCCGAAAATTCTTTCAAGGTAGGGTGCTCAGCTGGTTGGAGGGAGCTGAGGAGGGTAGGCACTGGGTCAGGGGGGGGGGGTGTCATCGTGCTGCACCCGGGGGGGGGAGCTGGCAGGGAGCACCCCCCTGAGCTGACACCCGGGGCGGACTGCCCCTCCTGTCCCCCCTTGCTACGCCACCGGAGGGGGGAGCTGATCTCAAGGGGGGGAGGAGCTGATCTTGGGAAGAGGGTTGGTGATGGGGAAGGGGGAACAACTTAAGCTACTATGCAGGTGCTGGTTGTTATTCAGTGCCATCGACCACACAACTAAGTGAGCAGGAGTTAGGGCTGCTAATTTATGCGCAGCTATATGGGCACCAACACTGGATATTGAGGGCACCTGCATGACAGCCGACGGTGGGGGTGGGGGCTGAATTGTTGGGGGAGGGGTTTGGGAAGGGGGTCTGAATCAAAGGAAAGGGGTTTCAGGAGGGGATCTGATTCAATGGACGGGGGTTTGGGAGGGTGGCCTAAATCAATGGAGGGGGGGTCAGGAGGGGATTTGATTCAATGGATGGGGGCTTTGGAGGGGGTCTGAATCAGTGGAGGGGGGTTTCAGAAGGGGATCTGATTCAATGGATGAGGGTTTGGGAGGGTGGCCTAAATCAATGGGGGGGGGGGGGGTCAGGAGGGGATTTGATTTAATGGGCGGGGGTTTGGGAGGGGGATCTGAATCAGTGTGGGGGGGTCAGGAGGGGATCTGA
Organism: Microcaecilia unicolor; assembly: GCF_901765095.1. NCBI lineage: Eukaryota > Metazoa > Chordata > Amphibia > Gymnophiona > Siphonopidae > Microcaecilia > Microcaecilia unicolor. Next base: position 11,131,287 of record NC_044039.1, on the reverse strand, counting down.
TTTGATGGAGGTGGTTTGGGAGGGGGATCTGAATCAGTGGAGGGGGGTTTCAGAAGGGGATCTGATTCAATGGATGAGGGTTTGGGAGGGTGGCCTAAATCAATGGAGGGGGGGGGGGTCAGGAGGGGATTTGATTTAATGGGCGGGGGTTTGGGAGGGGGTCTGAATCAAAGGAAAGGGGTTTCAGGAGGGGATCTGATTCAATGCATGGGGGTTTGGGAGGGTGGCTTGAATCAATGGGGGGGGGGGGTCTCAGGAGGGGATCTGGTTCAATGGACGGGGGTTTGGGAGGGTGGCTTGAATCCATGGAGGGGTTGAGATCTGAATCAGTGTGGGGGGGGGGGGGGGGTCAGGAGGGGATCTGATTTGATGGAGGTGGTTTGGGAGGGGGATCTGAATCAGTGTGGGGGGGAGGTCGACGGGGGGGGGGGGATGGGGAAAGATACTGACAGAGACACTTATTCAGCCACCCCCTGTATAAGAATGACATGAAAATGAAGCTACTTTTAAATGCAGGTATCAGTATGTGATGAACTTGCAATGTCATTTATGGGTTTAGAATCTTCTGCTTCAGGGACTTGAGTTGCAAAATGACACATTTTTACCAACGTTCCTCAAACTGCTCCATAATAATGTTGTCAGCTTCATAGCCCGCAAGGCTAAACGGCGTCACTTTAGCAATTAATTCATTTTGGCTAGAGATGCCAAAAGCGGGGGAGGGGGAAGGGGTCTGTAGCTCTTCTCCCGCCCTGCCTAGGGCATTGCCGTGCCACCCTTTAAGGTGGCTTTGGCACTCTCTGCAGCTGCACTGGGGATATACAGCTCTACCACTGTCCCTTCCTGCACTGCAAATATTTCCTCTTTTTCTCACTGGTGTTTCGAAGTGTGTGCATGCTGGTTTTATATAAAAAACTGCTTTCAGATTGTTTTGGGGGATATTTTTACTTCATTTTGTTTCTTTTTCTTTTTCTGTTTTATTTCATGTTTTTCTTTAGTGCACCCAATTCAAAAATAGCACATATTGCAAAACTGATTAATTTTGTGTGTGATATTTTTGTTTCGTATTGAAATGATGTGAAATGAAACAACCTGCTTTGTTGCATTTTTCTGTTTCAAAGTAAACACATAGCGTTACTAGTGATTGCAGACCAGATGCTGATGCTAGTATTGCCATACTGGGAAAGACCAAAGGTCCATCGAGCCCAGCATCTTGTTTCCAACAGTGGCCGATCCAGGTCGCAAATACCTGGCAGAAACCCAAATAGTAGCAACGTTCCATGTAGAACCCCAAAGAGTAGCAAGATTCTAGAATTCTAAAGAATAACAAGATTCCAGGCAGAATTTCAAAGTGTAGCAACATTCCATGTAGAACCCAAAAGAGTAGCAAGATTCCATTCAGAATCCCAAGTACATAAGTACATAAGTATTGCCATACTGGGACAGACCAAAGGTCCATCAAGCCCAGCATCATGTTTCAAACAGTGGCCAATCCAGGTCGCAAATACCCGGCAAGATCCCAAAAATGTACAAAACATTTTATAATGCTTATCCCAGAAATAGTGGATTTTCCCCAAGTCCATTTAATAACGGTCTATGGACTTTTCCTTTAGGAAGCCGTCCAAACCTTTTTTAAACTCCGCTAAGCTAACCGCCTTTACCACATTCTCTGGACTAGAGGGCATGAGTTGAAGCTACAGTGTGGTAAATTTAAAACGAATCGGAGAAAATTTTTCTTCACCCAACGTGTAATTAGACTCTGGAATTCGTTGCCGGAGAACGTGGTATGGGCGGTTAGCTTGACGGAGTTTAAAAAGGGGTTAGATAGATTCCTAAAGGACAAGTCCATAGACCGCTATTAAATGGACTTGGAAAAATTCTGCATTTTTAGGTATAACTTGTCTGGAATGTTTTTACGTTTGGGGAGCGTGCCAGGTGCCCTTGACCTGGATTGGCCACTGTCGGTGACAGGATGCTGGGCTAGATGGACCTTTGGTCTTTCCCAGTATGGCACTACTTATGTACTTATGAATTCCAGAGTTTAATTACACGTTGAGTGAAGAAACATTTTCTCCGATTCGTTTTAAATTTACTACATTGTAGCTTCATCACATGCCCCCTAGTCCTAGTATTTTTGGAAAGCGTGAACAGACGCTTCACATCTACCCGTTCAACTCCACTCATTATTCTATAGACCTCTATCATATCTCCCCTCAGCCGTCTTTTCTCCAAGCTAAAGAGCCCTAGCCGCTTTAGCCTTTCCTCATAGGGAAGTCGTCCCATCCCCTTTATCATTTTCGTCGCCCTTCTCTGCACCTTTTCTAATTCCACTATATCTTTTTTGAGATGCGGCGACCAGAATTGAATACAATATTCGAGGTGCGGTCGCACCATGGAGCGATACAAAGGCATTATAACATCCTCACTTTTGTTTTCCATTCCTTTCCTAATAATACCTAACATTCTATTTGCTTTCTTAGCCGCAGCAGCACACTGAGCAGAAGGTTTCAACGTATCATGAATGACGACACCAGCCGTTACCCATGTGATAACTCTTGCGGGGCCCTTTTTACTAAACTGTGTTTAAAAGTACCATTACTGTGCCCTTATGCAGGGTCACGTGTGTCTTTACCGCTAAGTCAATGAGTGGCGGTAAGGTCTCAGGCCTCAAATGGACGCAGGCCAATTTAAATTTTGCCGCACGTCCATTTTTGGTCCAAAAAAAGAGGCCTTTTTTGCAGGTGCGCTGAAAAATGGACCTGCGTGTGCCCAATACACGCATCTACACCAGCTCAGGCCAATTTTCAGCGCACCTTAGTAAAAGGAGCCCTCAGGTTCTTGCAGAAGCCTTTAAGGGAAGAGTTTGCGAACGGACAAGAAGGAATCTCTTTCTACATGAAAGAATTATTTTCTTCTCAGGAAATAGGAAACATCGTGCACCCAGCCCTCTGCATTGAGGTTTTAGTGGTGTGTTAAAACGAGAGAATCAGAAGAGCCAGACACACTCCCTGTGGTTTTCATGACGCAGACAGTACTGAATAGAAAAATCAGTAGTTATGTATTACTTTACATTTCAAAGCAACCAGCTCTTTAGCAGCTCAGCAGACTGAAAAAAAAGTCTATTTTGGGTTGAGTTTCATTTTCCAAGGTTTGCAGTTTATAAAGGTGCATAACCAAAAGGACATGTGAGGAACCAAACAGAAAGCGGAACAAAGAATAATCTTTTCTCCTCAAGCAACCAGACTTTGGCGGGAGGGGGTCCAGAGCCGAGGTGAGGGGGCACATTTTAGCCCCCCCAGGTGCCGCCACCCCCAAGCCATTATTGACCCCCCCACCATTGCCGACACCCCCCGCCGCTGCCAACTTTGACGATCCCTGCCGACAACCCTCTCGACCCCCCCTCCCGCCGCCAACCCTCCCCCGCCGTCGCTTGCCTTTGCTGGCGGGGGACCCCAATCCCTGCCAGCCGAGGTCCTCTTCTTCCCGCGAAGGCTTCGCTCTGTTTCTCACCTCCTGCATGTTGTACGTGCAGGACATCAGACTCACAGAAACAGAACGAAGCCCCAGGGACGTCAGAAACAGAACGAAGCCTTGCGCTGGAAGAAGAGGACCTCGGCTGGCGGGGGGTTGTGGTCCCCCGCCAGCAAAGGTAGCCGACAGTGACGGCGGCGGTGGGGGAGGGTTGGCAGCGGGGGGGGGGGGGGTGTCGAGAGGGTCGTCGGCAGGGGGGTCCAGGGCCAAATCTACGGGGGCCCAGGCCTCCCCTGGCCCCACATAGCTACGCCACTGTCCTCAAGTCTTGCTCCCATTGTATATGATCCATAGCAAATTTCCATTCCCAACCTAGTCTTTGGGACATACCTAGTCTCATCAGGTTTTCAGAATATCCACAATGAATATTCATGCGTTAGATTTGCATGCAGTTGAGGAAGTGCATGCAGATCGAGCTCATGCATATTCATTGTGGATGTCCTGAGTGTGGATAACCTGACTGGACTAGGTGTACCCTGAAGACTGGGCTGGGAATGGCTGCTGTAGAGTATTATTTCCCAAACCTGGGCTGGGGGAACATCTGCCAGTCAGATTTTCTGCATATCCACACTGGTCATGCATGAGAGAAATGTGCATGAAGTGGAAGCAGTGCATGCAAATCAATCTCATGAAAATTAATTCCAGATATCCTGAAAACCTGACTGGCTGGGGTTCCCCCAGCACAGGTTAGGTATCCACTGCTGTAGAGGAAGTATGGTAGGAAAGAAAAAGAATTCATACTGGCTACACATCGCCCAGGATAAGCGTGGAGGAGTGGCCTAACAGTTAGGGTGGTGGACTTTGGTCCTGGGGAACGGAGGAACTGAGTTTGATTCCCACTTCAGGCACAGGCAGCTCCTTGTGACTCTGGGCAAGTCACTTAACCCTCCATTGCCCCATGTAAGCCGCATTGAGCCTGCCATGAGTGGGAAAGCGCAGGGTACAAATGTAACAAAAATAAAATAGATACTATTGGAGATTCTACATGGAATGTTGCTACTATTGGAGATTCTACATGGAATGTTGCTATTCCACTAGCAACATTCCATGTAGAAGGCTGCGCAGGCTTCTGTTTCTGTGAGTCTGACGTCCTGCACGTACGTGCAGGACGTCAGACTCACAGAAGCAGAAGCCTGCGCAACCACATTGCTGATCTGCAAGGGCCGACTTCTACATGGAATGTTGCTAGTGGAATAGCAACATTCCATGTAGAATCTCAAATAGTAGCAACAGTGGAGGAGTGGCCTAGTGGTTAGGGTGGTGGACTTTGGTCCTGAGGAACTGAGTTCGATTCCCGGCACAGGCAGCTCCTTGTGACTCTGGGCAAGTCACTTAACCCTCCATTGCCCCATGTAAGCCGCATTGAGCCTGCCATGAGTGGGAAAGCACAGGGTACAAATGTAACAAAAATAAAATAGATACTATTGGAGATTCCACATGGAATGTTGCTACTATTGGAGATTCTACATGGAATGTTGCTATTCCACTAGCAACATTCCATGTAGAAGGCTGCGCAGGCTTCTGTTTCTGTGAGTCTGACGTCCTGCACGTACGTGCAGGACGTCAGACTCACAGAAGCAGAAGCCTGCGCAACCACATTGCTGATCTGCAAGGGCCGACTTCTACATGGAATGTTGCTAGTGGAATAGCAACATTCCATGTAGAATCTCAAATAGTAGCAACAGTGGAGGAGTGGCCTAGTGGTTAGGGTGGTGGACTTTGGTCCTGAGGAACTGAGTTCGATTCCCGGCACAGGCAGCTCCTTGTGACTCTGGGCAAGTCACTTAACCCTCCATTGCCCCATGTAAGCCGCATTGAGCCTGCCATGAGTGGGAAAGCGCAGGGTACAAATGTAACAAAAATAAAATAGATACTATTGGAGATTCCACATGGAATGTTGCTACTATTGGAGATTCTACATGGAATGTTGCTATTCCACTAGCAACATTCCATGTAGAAGGCTGCGCAGGCCTTCTACATGTACGTGCAGGACATCAGACTCACGGAAGCAGAAGCCTGCGCGGCCACATTGGTGATCTGCAAGGGCCGACTTCTACATGGAATGTTGCTAGTGGAATCTCAAATAGTAGCAACAGTGGAGGAGTGGCCTAGTGGTTAGGGTGGTGGACTTTGGTCCTGGGGAACTGAGGAACTGAGTTGGATTCCCACTTCAGGCACAGGCAGCTCCTTGTGACTCTGGGCAAGTCACTTAACCCTCCATTGCCCCACGTAAGCCGCATTGAGCCTGCCATGACTACTACTACTACTACTACTATTTAGCATTTGTATAGCGCTACAAAGCATACGCAGCGCTGCACAAACAGAGAGCCTGGTAGAAGAAGGGAAAAGGTGGCTATCCCACGAGGGGAGCTGAGAGAACAGGCTTACCACGGAAGAGTCATGTGGGTGGTGGTCAGGGTGTAATGCTGCCTGGTTGGGGAGGGACCCTTGCCACTCTCCCTAGGTTGATTTCTTTTGAAAGGGAGAGAGGAGAAGTGGTGGTTTTGGGCATAACTGCTATACATGAACTGCTGGGAGTTTGAGCTCTTTTTGAGCTACTTTGTTTGAAGAATTGCTTTGCATAATGGCTTTATATGAACTGCTGAGATTTTGGAACCTTTTGGTTTTTTTTTAATACTATGCTGTTGAACTGCTACGTTTCTTGAGAAATGCTGTGGTGGGAACTACCTTTGGAGGAGCAGTTGACACAAAGGGATTACAATAGAGTATAATGATCTGACCTTGTGGATTGCCGTGTGCTCTTTAGCAGTGGATTACAGCACACGGCTCAGCTAAAGGGCCGAGGGACTCGAGAGTCTCCTGGTGCAGGAGACTTTTCCAAGAGTCTCCCGGTGGTGGAGACCTTACAATATGTGTTATTGAGGGGCCCTTTTACTAAGCCGCGTAAGTGTCTATGCGTTCCCAATGTGCGCCAAAATGGAGTTACCACATGGCTACCATATGGCCCTTGCGGTAATTTCATTTTTGGTGCATGTCCACTACGCACGCCTGAAAAATATTTGTTATTTTCTGGCGCAAGTGGCATTTGGTGCGCATAGGTCACTACCGCCCGGTTACCACGTGAGACTTTACCGCTAGGTCAATGGTTGGTGGTAAGGTCTCAGACCCAAAATGGATGCGCGCCAATTTTGATTTTGCCGCACGTTCATTTTCTGCAAAAATAAAAAAGGACTTTTTTTTTACAGGCGCACTGAAAATGGATTGGCGTCCCCCAAAACCCACTCCTATACTACCGCAGGTCATTTTTCAGCGCAGCTTAGTAAAAGGACCCCTGAGTGAATACTCCTTTGTGGTTTTGTATGGTGGACAATGATGAGCACAGAAGAAAGCAAGCCTCCGCAATGGAAAATCCAAGAAAAGGGCACAGCGAAGGTGACAAAGTGGATGTATTGTATGGTGCCCAACAAACTTCTACTGGACTCAGAAAAAGTTCACAGCGTGAGTTTATTATTAAATGTGAACTTTTTCTGAGTCCAGTAGAAGTTTGTTGGGCATCATCGACTTTGTCACCTTCGCTGTGCTCTTTTCTCGTACAGAGTACAACATAATTTCCAAAGTTTAGAAAATAACTACAAAATTGACAGGAAAAGCTAGTAAAGTGGTTCCCGAACCTGGTTCTGTAGGCATCCCAGCCAGTCAGGTTTTCAGGATATCCACAATGAATATTCATGAGAGATATTTGCATGCACTGCCTCTACGGCATGCAAGTCTCTCTCATGAATATTTATTGTGGATATCCTGAAAACCTGACTGACTGGGATGCCTACAGAACCAGGCTTGGGAACCACTGGGCTAGTGCATACATCCAAGGGACATTCATACTTAGAAAGTGTCCTAATTAAGTATAAAGGGGAAAGGGTGGTGGGGAGAGCAGAAGGGGGACAGTAGGGAGAGAGGGCAAGAAAGGAAGGGAGAGTAGACAGAGAGGGTAGAAGTTGGAAAAACGAAAGGGTGATAACCTACAGCTGAGATGGACAAGTATAAAAATTTTAGGCAGTGTTAAATGCCTGATGGAAAAGTCAAGTTTTTATTGCCACTTTAAAACTTTTAAAAGAAAGATCAAAACGATTGTGTAGAGGAACGGATTTCCATATAAAAGGGACCATGTCTAGTGAATTCCAACTGTGCGGATTTAGGACTGGGAAGAATCAACCTAGAGCTTCAGTAATTAAAACTATAGCACGACCGAGACATTGAAGCTGGACCGTTCTGCTGTGTGACTTATCTGCAAGCATTTGGCAAATACACACTGCACCTCGTTCACCTCGCTTGGTATTTCTCATGAGACACGAGGGATCTTTTATTTTTGTTGCATGTTGTCATACAACAGATGCAACCAACCGTTGGGGAGCCCAGCTTCATCCTATCCAGCGTTCAGCTATTTCGCGTGCTCACGCTGACCTGAAACATTCATCAGATATGTTGATATTGTAAATCATTATATGAGTCACAAAAGATAAATGTCAGAAAACAGTGTTTTACAAGACAGAAGGAATTAATCAAGTCAGACTGCACAGTGCACGTTTGTAATCTAGTTTTCAGAAATAACTTTACATAGCCTTACGAAACTCTCGAAATAAAGAAACATTGCTTTTGGGTGAGTCACACTTGATACAGGGTTGCAGTGATCTGGTAATAGACCTGGAACAGCTGGGGCTGTCACCCCCCGAAGGGAACATCACAGAGAACTGTTGGTATCTGAGTTATGAATTAAACCTGTCCAGTAAAAATGATCTGATCATATAGGGTAGTGAAGACTGAGGTACAGTCAGCAAGGACTGCCAGGTGGATGGTATTTTTCAGAAATTCTGTGCCATATGACCTTTTAATCTGGGCGTTCTTGAGTCCACGGGGATTTGTAGGGGTTTGTGTAAGACATTCAAGAAAAACAGACCTTTTTAAAAGAAGATGCAAACGAGGAAGGCAGAGGAGTTGGAAAAACCCCTAGTAAGTGGTGTAGCAAGGGTGGGACGGTGGCGGCGGTCCGCCCTGGGTGCACGCTGCTGGAGGGTGCAGAGAGCAGCTGCGCGCCTGTTGGCTCCGCTGGTTCCCTGCTCCCTCTGCCCCGGAACAGTTGAGCCTACAGGTGCGCGGCTGCTCTCTGCACCCTCCCAACAGCCAAGAATGCACCTGGGGGGGGGGGGTCATTGTGCCAGAGGGGGGGGGGCTCGATGCACCGGGGGGGGGGGGGGGGGCTGCGCAGCGGTGATCCACCCCGGTTGGCAGCCGACCTTGCTAAGCCACTGGTAAGCAGTCAAAACACCATTGTACGTTTTACAGATGATGCACATACACGGGGTCATTTTATACACCCACCGGCTGATATTCAAAATGATTTAACTGGCTGGAAACGACCGCCCACCAGTTAAAGCGCTTGTTTGCAGCTAACCGGTTATCACCGCTGGAAATGACTGGTTAGCACCAAATTCAAAAGCAGCTTGCTTGAAGGGAATGCCAGGGCGGAGTCAGGTTCGGCGCTGATATTCAGCCCGTAAGGTACGTAAGGGCATCCAGAGTGGGCCAAATCGGCATTACCGTCCGGCTAACGCGAGCCCTGGGCAGTAATTCTGAATTTGACATGTGCTGGAAACACGCGGTGGTTAACGGAAGTTGGGGGAGTTGGTATTAGTTGCATTTAGGATTATTGTAGATCCATCTATTAAGTGCATACATTTCAACAGGGCAGATTAACTGGGTCATTTTGGACTGTCATTTTATTTATGCCAGTAGCTTCCTTGGTTACATTCCAGCTGGAACTTCAGGCAGTGTTGTTTCCAAACCGGGGGGGGGGGGGGGGGGGGGGGGGGTTGGGGGGATACATATTCTAAGCTGTGTTAAATGACAGCTATTTCCCATAAGAACTGCTCAACTGAAATACATGAGTACAGCAGTTTAGTAAATCTTGCATTTTTGCTGCGGAAACACGTCTGCGCTCATTGGTAGGTCCCGAGAGTTGACAAGAAGAAGAGAGAGAAACGGCGAAGGAAAAGAAGATTCCTCTAAAAAGGGGTCAATAGATAGCATAGTAACATAGTAAATGATAAGTACATAAGTAATGCCACACTGGGAAAAGACCAAGGGTCCATCGAGCCCAGCATCCTGTCCACGACAGCGGCCAATCCAGGCCAAGGGCACCTGGTGAGCTTCCCAAACGTACAAACATTCTATACAATCAAGCCATTGTGACATCACTAATGAGGTTGGCTCTTATTGGTGGAATGAGCCACTATGACATCACAATAGGTTAAATCACTGCTCTATGTAATAAAAGTGAGCCACGTAGAGGACATAAGTACATAAGTAATGCCACACTGGGAAAAGACCAAAGGCCCATCAAGCCCAGCATCCTGTCCCCGACAGCGACCAATCCAGGCCAAGGGCAGATAAAGACCTGAACAGTCCGTCCAGTCTGCCCAACAGCCACACTCATTATTAATTTATGATTAAATCAACAACGAATATGAGGCAAAATACTTAATCTTGGTCTTTCTTTGGTGTTTCTGGGACATGGACCATAGAAGTCCACCCGGCCCTGTCCTTACATTCCAACTAGAGGAGTTTGTGTCGATGCCCACGCCAGCCTAGCCATCTTGTCATTTGCGGGAAACAGACCGTAAGAGTCTGCCCAGCACTGTCCTCAGGTTCCAGCCACTGAAGTTGCTGTCAAAACCCTTTCCAGCCCATCCTAAACCGGATTGCCACATACGAGAGACAGACTGTACAAGTCTGCTCGGCAGCAGACCCTAGTTCATCATAGCTGGAGTCACCCTCTAAGCGTCACTCGACACATCCACACACATGCAGTCCAAATGTTTCCAAAATATACATTCCTTGGATCTGGAACTCAACTAGGGTCACTTCCTTGAACTTAAAAGCGTCCTAACTTTAGTAAAACCAGTCAACAGAACTTCAGAAGCAGATTGATCGCCTGAATAAATGTCAGTGGGAATGTCATGCACATGAAACAAAAATATATAGCTCTAGATTTCAAAGCAATCAGTCAAATCGGTGGGGAGCTAAACATGGCCTTGCGGTGCAGGGGCACCCGACAATGTAGCTTTGTTTGATGTGATACTAAAAAGAATTAACTCTGACAAGGAGAAGTATGAATAATTGTCAAGTTGTTTCTGGAAGTCTCTTTCATTTAGTTTTTTTAATCAAAACTAGTAATTATTCAATTACGCCATTCGTTTTGAATCTTAAACTGTATAGACAATGAGCAATGTCCATTAGGTAGGCAATTTTCAAAGACTTAGGGGCGTCTTTACAAAGCGGCGGTAAGCACTAACTCGTGTTTACCGCACGCTAAAAAGGCAATACCATCGGATGTGATCAGGCTTCCAGTGTTAGCTCTGGGATCGGTGAGCACCAATCCTGCGCTAAAAATGATAAAATATTTTTCAGCACAGAGGAGCATGTTCGGAGGCGGAGAGTAGGCGTGTCCTGTGCGAATCAGGTAGTATGGGTAAATCACTGTATGCTGCCTGATTAGGGCGGGGTTAGCGCAGGAGTCCTTAATACCTGATAAATAGGTGGCGGTAAGAACTCATCTACTAATGGCCAAGTGCTAATTGAGAAAGTAGCCATTAAGGGAAAAATAGATATTTCATTTGTTGCATTTGTATCCCACATTTTCCCACCTATTTGCAGGCTCAATGTGGCTTACATAGTACCGTGATGGCGATCGCCAGTTCTGGTATAAGAAATACAGAGTGGTATTGCGTTAGAGTTCATGAGTGACAGAGTAAATTAGGTAACGAAGGAGGAAGAGATAAGTTTAGTCCAGTTCTGGTATAGGTTTCGTTGTGTTGCAGGGTTCACGTGTTTAAGTTGGATCGTTATGGTATGCTTGTTTGAACAAGTTGGTTTTTAATGATTTCCGGAAGTTTGTTAGGTCGTGCATTGTTTTCATGACGTTTGGTAGTGCATTCCATAGTTGCGTGCTTATGTAGGAGACGCTGGATGCATAGGTTGATTTATATTTTAGTCCTTTGCAGCTTGGGTAGTGGAGATTTAGGTACGTGCGTGCTGACCTTTTTGTGTTTCTGGTTGGTAAATCTATAAGGTCTGCCATGTAGACCGTGGCCTCCCCCTGAATAATTTTATGAACCAGGGCGCAGATTTTGAACGCAATTCGTTTTTTGATTGGGAGCCAATGTAGTTTTTCTCGTAAGGGTTTGGCGCTTTCGAATCTCGTTTTTCCAATATTGAGGCCATTGTACTGCCACACTAAAAGTGGCCCCAGAGAGTTGGGAAACCCATATGCTAAAAATAGCCCAGGGCACATTTGGTTTAATATGGCTAAAATTGGCCAATTTGCAAAGACTTTGGGGGCAAGTTAGCGAGGGTGTGGTAAAAGGCGGGGTTTTTTGCTGCTCTTAATTTACCCAACTTGTAGAATCTCTATATTGCAGGTTGGTGACGCCAGTGGTCAAATAATAATGCTACCAGGAGTGTCATTGTATTCCCGGTAGCATCAGGCTGCCAAGCTGCAGTCCAATGCTCCTGGGCTGTTTCTTAAAGGGGCTGGTACCCCTACCCAGTAGTGGCAACCAGTGCAATCCCCTCCAGGCTGAATGCCCCCCTTGTGCCACTCCAACCAGACCCTCTAAATCCAAAGGGCCCCCTCTAGTGGCTGACCGCCTACCCGCGTTTTGCCTGCCCCATCCGAAGTCCCATTAGCCAGGCAGTAACCCCTTCTCCAGGCCCCCTCACCCTCCTGAAGGTCCCCCCCGGACCTAACTTACTCTAAATCCCTGGTGTCTATTGGTGTGGGCAGAAAAAAAATCCCCAGGCACTCCAGCCCTTGCCAACGTCTTCTTCCAAAATGATACCAGTGATCATTAACAGTAGTCTGTGAAACTAATGCAAGAGGTCATGTTTTTTTTTAGTAAGAACTGTATAAGCATTTGTGTGTTTTGTATCTCATTACTATGTAATGCAAGGTGACCAAATTATCACTGCATTAGGGCACCACAACCATGAGACTCATGCGGCTGCAAAATCCTGAGGGAACAGTACAGGGGGTGAAGAACTTTTGTGAATGAAAGAGGAGCAGGACTTGGGTGTGGTCATATGTGTTGATCTTAAGGTGGCCAAACAGGTAGAGAAGGTGACGGAGAAAGCTTAAAGGATACTTGGGTGCAAAGAGAGAGAGGAATGGCCAGTAGGAAAAAGGAGGTGATGATGCCCCTGTATAAGACTCTGGTGAGATATAAACAGGATGGAGTTGGTCCAGAGGGCAGCTACTGTAATGGTCAGTGATCTTTGTCATAAAGCGTATGAGGACTGACTTAAAGATCTCAGGGGTCCTTTTACCAAGCTGTGGGAAACGGGCCCTGCGTTAGCGGTGGGGGCCATTTTTCCCACATGCCAGGGCCCTTTTTATTTATTTATTTATAGCATTTATATCCCACATTTTCCCACCCACAAGCAGGCCCAATGTGGCTTACAGTAATTTACAAAAATCATACATCAAATCTACAACAAACAGTCAACGGCATTGTAGTGAAAGAGGCTAGTGAGTAATAGCAGAGGTGGGGAAATGTGGAAGGAGAAATGGAATTCAATAGGTAGCGGTGCGGGGCGGGTTATGAGCATAAGCTTTTCTGAATAAGAAGGTCTTAAGGTATTTTTTTGAAGGTCGGATGATCAGGGGTAATTTTCACAAATTTAGGTAGACCATTCCACAGTTGTGCGCTAATATGGGAAAAGGCGGAGGCATAGGTGGTTTTATACTTGAGGCTACTGTAGATTGGGTAATGCAGATTTAAGTGCAAGCGAGCTGATCTGTGAGAGTTTCGAGGTGGTAAGCTGACAAGGGTGTCCATATACACAGGAGCTTCACCATAGAGGATCTTATGCACCAGAGCGCAAATTTTAAATGTTATTCGGTCCTTGACAGGGAGCCAGTGCAGTTTCTCACGCAGTGGTCTTGAGCTTTCAAACCTCGATTTACCATAAATAAGCCTAGCAGCTGTGTTCTGGGCAGTTTGTAATTTTTTCAGAAGCATGTCTTTGCACCCTGCATATATCCCATTACAGTAATCAAGGCGGCTAAGGACTAAAGACTAAGTTAAACTTCGAAATACTTCCCTAGGGAAATAAGGTTTGATGCGTTTTAGCTTCCAAAGAGAGAAGAAGATTTGTCTGGTGGTAGAGGTTGTTTGCTGCTCCAGAGTTAAGTGTCTGTCAACAATTACACCTAATATTTATAGAGACTCAGAGATCGGTAAGACAAGCTCAGGTATGATTAATGTGGAGGTCGTGAACTTGCAGTAGGTAAAAAAAAGCCCCCAGACACACATGGCCATGTGGTAAGAGAACTCTTATCACTTGGCCATGTAGCTGGGAGCCCTTACCGCCACCAACTTAGGTGACGATAAAGGCTCCCACGTTTACCCGACGGTGACCAGGCAGCAGACGTCGGAAATGGCGTGCGCTTGGGCCAGGACTACCGCCAGCGACCGCATTGGGCCAGCGGTAGTTCCGGAAGAGCGAGTGCTAAGTCCGTGTTGGGCTTATTGCCGCTCGGTAACAGGGATCCTCAATATGTACACTTTGGAGGAAAGATTGGAGAGGGGAGATATGATAGGGATGTTTAAATACCGCCATGGCATGAATGCACAGGAGGTCAATTTCTGTCAATTGATAGGAAGGTCTAGAATTATGGGGGCATGGGATGAAAGTGAAAGGGGGATAGATTCAGAAGTAAACTGAGAAATACGTCTTCACAGAAAGGGTGGTGAATTTGTGGAATGGTCTCCTGGTGGAGGTGGTGGAAATGAAAACTGTAACTGAATTCAAGAAAGCTTGGGACAAGTACATTGGATCTCGAAGGGAGTAAACGGGAGAGTAGATGGCATGGATGATAAGACTGGGGAGGCCATATGGTCTTTATCTGCCTACATTTTTCACTGTTTCTATGTTTTCTATGATACATTGTAGGATTTAATGGTAAACTCTGAAGTCAGTCATATAGGTTACAAAATAGATTTTCTGTGGAACAGTATGACTGAATTTTATTAAATACTACATTTAAAAAAATCCCAAAACTAAAATGATACAAAAGGTGAAAAAGGCATACCTCTACTGTCTTTCTGTCATAAAATTTACTTTAAACTTTACTTGTAAAATTCACTTAAGTACTTACCCTTATCCAATAATTTGTATCATACTGTAGTTTTTCATGATGAGATAATTGAAATGTAATAAAATACAGTGCATTACCCTTAATAAAATAATTTGTAGACTTAACAAGTCATTACAAAAAGCAGAGTGATGCCATTTATTTAGCGTGCCAAAATAATTATTCTAACAGTCTCTGTTCATCTTCCATTTGCAAGTCGGATTGGCATAAAGTCTTTTGGCATGTAATAAAGACTGGGGAAATAATGATAGATTTAAGAGGGACACCAGGACATTAGATGATTTTAAACCAGCCTTAAATTCATACAACGTATTGTAGAATGATGCTGGCGCAGTTAATGAACATTTCAGATGTGGTGGCCTGGCTGTGCTGATTTCACAATGCACAGCTGGCTTGCAGGCTTCGAAACTAGTTCCTTACAGTGCTCACATTGTGCAGATGAGAAAAGCAACATGTGATGGCAGGATGGGGGTTCTGGAAACCCGGTTGTGCTGGGATCCCCTGCTACCAGAAGCAAGTCTGCCTAGCACTATCCCCGCCTCCCACCACCGGCTCTGGCACAGACCGTATAAGTCTGCCTAGCACTATCCCCGCCCCCCACCACCGGCTCTGGCACAGACCGTATAAGTCTGCCTAGCACTATCCCGCCTCCCACCACCGGCTCTGGCACAGACCCTATAAGTCTGCCCAGCACTATCCCCGCCACCCAACTATCAGTCCCGCCTCCCAACCACCAGCACTGGCACAGACCCTATAAGTCTGCCCAGCACTATCCCCGCCACCCAACTACCAGTCCCGCCTCCCAACCACCAGCACTGGCACAGACCCTATAAGTCTACCCAGCACTATCCCCGCCACCCAACTACCAGTCCCGCCTCCCAACCACCAGCACTGGCACAGACCCTATAAGTCTGCCCAGCACTAGCCCCACCTCCCAACCACCAGCCCCGCCTCCCACCACCGGCTCTGCCACCCAATCTCGGCTAAGCTCCTGAGGATCCCTTCCTTCTGAACAGGATTCCTTTATGTTTATCCCACGAATAAACATTAAAATCAACTTTGTTAATATAATTAGCTTTGGACATTGAGCCCCAGTTATTAATCATCTCAGGAAAGTTACAGAACATCATTTTTAGTTTTCATGAAAAATATGTAAAAATCAGACTTAGGATTTTCGCTGGCACTGACTGCCTGGCATCCTAGATGTCTATTAATCACTTGGGGCCTCTTTTGCTAAATTGCACTAGCGATTTCCCGTGCAGCAAGTGAGAGGAAGCCCACCCTTCACCTCATTGTTATAGAAGGTCAAAGCCCTTTGTTCAGCTTAATTAAGAATTCTAGAAAAAAAAAGAGAGAAAATATACAATGACATATGTTATTTTCAAGACAAATGTGAGATAAAAGTCTGCAGCCATCGTTTCATTGTTTCAGCCAGGGAGAAGCTAAGCAGTTCATGATTTTTGTTTGTGATTGTGGGAGAAAGGGTGGACGCTGTTCGCTGTGGTGGAAGTACCATTTTCATTTTAAAAAATGTTACAAAATTAGTACGTAAGTATTGCCATACTGGGACAGACCAAAGGTCCATCGATCCCAGCATCCTGTTTCCAACAGTGGCCAATTCAGGTCACAAATACCTGGCAAGATCCCAAAAAAGTACAAAACATTCTATACTGCTTATCCCAGAAACAGTGGATTTTCCCCAAGTCCAATTTAATAATGGTCTGTAGACTTTTCCTTTAGGAAGCCGTCCAAACCTTTTTTAAACTCTGCTAAGCTAACCGCCTTTACCACATTCTCCGGCAACGAATTCCAGACTTTAATTACACGTTGAGTGAAGAAAGCTTTTCTCTGATTCGTTTTAAATTTACTACATTGTAGCTTCATCGCATGCTCCCTAGTCCTAGTATTTTTGGAAAGTGTAAACAGACGCTTCTCATCTACCCGTTCAACTCCACTCATTATTTTATAGGGCAGGACAAATATAATTAGAGTTAGATTCTATATATGGTGCCTGAAAAATCCACATGGTAAAAAAATACGCCTAGGTGTATTCTCTAAAGTACGCCTAAATTTTATAGAATAGGCTTTAATTTCTGCACGGTATATAGTATACGCCAAGCGCCTCACCACGTGACTAAATTTGGTCACGTCCATTTAGGCCGTGTTTTACTTGGCATAAATCCCGATGCCTAAATTAGGCACAGAATGAGTGTAATCTATAATAATGCGCATAGATTTTAGAAATGCCCACAACCCACCCATTCCATGCCCATAACCACACCCCTTTTTCAACTATACGACTTGGAATTGATGTGCACCATGTTACAGAATACACTTAGCGAGTTGTGCATATAAATCTTAATTAATGACAATTAATGCTGATAAAGGGGATGGGACGACTTCCCTATGAGGAAAGGCTAAAGCGGCAAGGGCTCTTCAGCTTGGAAAAAAGGCGGCTGAAGAGAGATATTATAGAGGTCTATAAAATAATGAGTGGAGTTGAACGAGTAGATGTGAAGCGTCTGTTTACGCTTTCCAAAAATACTAGGACTAGGGGGCATGCGATGAAGCTACAATGTAGTAAATTTAAAACAAATCGGAGAAAATCTTTCTTCACTCAACATGTAATTAAACTCTGGAATTCGTTGCCAGAGAATGTGGTTAAGGCGGTTAGCTTAGCGGAGTTTTAAAAAGGTTTGGACCATAATTAAATGGACTTGGGGGAAAATCTACTGTTTCTGGGATAAGCAGTATAAAATGTTTAGTACTTTTTGGGGACCTTGCCAGGTATTTGTGACCTGGATTGGCCACTGTTGGAAACAGGATGCTGGGCTTGATGGACCTTTGGTTTTTCCCAGTATGGCAATACTTATGTACATCGAATTAACATAGCTGATTAGTTAGTTAACCAATTTGGGGACCTGTTTACTAAGCTGCGCTGTAGGCATGCAAATGTTTTAGCGTGCACTAAAAATTAGCACGCATCAATGCTAGAGACACCCATAGGAATATAATGGCTATCTCTATCATTAGTGTGCTCTAATTTTTCAGCGCACCTACAGCATGGCTAGTAAACAGGACTCTAAATTACACGCATTGTTGTAGATTACACTTTGATTTTTGTGTGGAAATTAAGGCACGATATATAGAATTCGTGGGTTAGTGTATATTTCTTACACCATCATCCAGATTATTCAATTTTTCCATATCAGTCTTTTTTTTGGAAGAGTCAGAAAATTTGTTAGGAGGACTCGTGCCACAGGTTACGCATACAAAATAGCAAAACCATTCTCGTCGCCCCTAAAATGACAGATGGCATTACAGAACTGGTTGAGTGTGTCAGCTTTGTTAATGGCTTGAGCTGCTCCCTCTTTTAAGGACTTTGCTTGAAATTAATGGCTGATATTTTAACCTCAGAGTCATGCCAACGCCTGCCACGAAAACTGGCATGATCGCCGGTGAAGCTTGGCAGATCTCTTGCGTGACTGACAGCACAACTAATTACAGTGAAACTCTACATTACAAATAACAAATGAGGCATCTCGAGGAGTCTTTATTCATTACATTCTGGCAAATGCAATGAGGTATTTGTATGCCACCGAATTTTTACAACCCTGTGGGCAAGGTGCATGAAAGAATGATTAAGTGCGCTGCAGAATTTCCAAAGTAAAATCAAATTGAATAAATTGAATCATGTACTTATACGTTCTAGAGCTAGGCTGTTCCTTCAGTTTTTCCCTTGCAAGGTAGGTGTTCAGGATAACTCCTAATGAATATGTATGAGATCATTTGCATGCATTGTTCCCTGTTTACGAACAGAACTCTCAAGCACATTCATTAGGGACATCCTAAAATGTGAATGGGTTGGTGGGTCCTGAGTTCTTATCCAACTGCAGTCCTTGAGGTCTGCAAACTAGGGGGTCTTTTTACAAAGGTGTGCTGAAAAACGGCTTGCGGTAGTGTAGGCGCGGGTTTTGAGCATGCGCCGAGCCAATTTTTTAGCGCGTCTGTAAAAAAGGCCTTTTTAAAATTTTTGCCGAAAATGGACGTGCGGCAAAATGAAAATTTACCACGCGTCCATTTTGGGTCTGAGACCTTACTGCCAGCCATTGGCCTAGCGGTAAAGACTCACGCGGTAACTGGGCAGTAATGACTTACGCACTTCAAATGCCGCTGGGCGTGCGTCCGTTACCTGCGCCCGAAAAGCAAAAAATATTTTCCAGACGCTCGTATCGGACGCGCATCAAAAATGAAATTACCCCAAGAGCCACGCGGTAGTCGGGTGGTAATTCCATTTTGGCGCATGTTGGGCACGCGTAGACGCTTACGCGGCTTAGTAAAAGGGCCCCTAGGCTGTTTTTCTGGATATCCCTAAGCAATATGCATCAACTATCCAGTAACTACCTTACATTTTATTCGAAAATTTCAGCAATTACTTTACTGATATATTTCAATTACAAAATGATATAAAATCTTTTCAAACACCAAAATAATATTAACCCAGCACTCTAATCCATTCACACCATTCATTCCATATTCTCACTTTCTGTTATATATTACCCATCATGTGGGTTCCCACAACCATGGAACTGTATAAACTTCTGATATTTCTATTCATCATTCCATACACAATATATCTCCCTTCAAACACTGATTATCCACTTTTGTTTCTCCGTAATATTCCCATTCATATTTCTTTAACAATTGTCCATCGTTACTCAAAACGCTTTCACGGTAATGTTCACTTATCTCTGTTGTTTCTATACCAATGATTGCAGTTCCCACACGTAGCGCAAACAATAGCTTAATCCTTCCAGTGCAAATTTCTTCATGAGGTCATAAACCACCTTTGCTTGAGATATATTTGCATATGAGGGAAGCAGGACATGCAGATATCTCAAATGCTTATTTGTTAGGGATATCCTGAAAATCTCATTTCCTTACAGCCTTACAGTGTTGCATTTTGACATCTCTGGTCTACAGCAAAGATTCTTAATCCTGTCCTTGTGACATGTGCAGCCGATCTGGTTTTCAGGATCCCCACAATGAAGATGTATGGGATAGATTTGCATAGAATAGAGGTAGCCAATGCAAATTTTATTCCATGCATATCAGTGGTGTTCCTGGGGGGGGCGGTGGTGCAGTCCGCCCCGGGTGTACGCCACTGGGGGAGGGGGGGGGGGTGCCGCGCGTGTCTGTCCTCCGTTCGTTCCATGCTTCTTCTCTGCCCCGGAACAGGTTACTTCCTGTTCCGGGGCAGAGAAGAAGCATGGAACAAATGGAGGACAGGCGAACGCAGCACCCCCCCAGTGGCGTGCACCCAGGGGGGGGGTTCATTCGTGGGGGGTGTCCTTTCGCCGGGGGGGAGGGGGTCGCGCTGCATCCGGGGGGGGGGGGGCGCATCGGCGATCCGCCCCGGGTGTCAGCCCCCCTAAGAACGCCACTGATGCATATTCATTACTGAAAACCAGACTGGCTAAATATGACCTGAGGATGGGGTCGAGAACCCCTGGTCTAGAATGTCCTTTGTCATTCATTTTTCAGTTCTGTTTAGCTCAGGGCATGTTTTTTTAATCATTCCCATTGCCCAACGTTGGATTTATTCCAGTTCTTCCTTATTTTATTTTAAACTAGCCGTTAAGCCCGTAACAACAGGCTAGTTTTTTGTTTTCCTATGGCCTGCCTCCACCCCCCCCGGTCTCTCCTCTGCCCTCCCCCCAGTTCCGCCCCCTCCTTTCCTCCCTGCTCCCTCCTCCTCCGATTTCCACGCCCATGTCCAAGCCATCCTCCCTAATGGGCTGTACTGCTGGTGGAGGTGGGGCTTGGACTTCTACACTCTCAGCATTCCGACTCTACTGCGCATTTGCAGGTGAGTCGGTCACTTGCCGTTTATATGTTTGATATTTTGATTTATTTATAACATTTACTGTACAATCTGCCTCATCACCTTGGTTCAAGATGGAATACATGAAACATATACAATACACACCAGGTAACGCAGACAAGCAGTAGTCAATTTCCAAAAGCATTATTGTAATTTACAGGCATTTTTAAATAGATTAGTCTTCAATTGTCTTTGAACCTCAGAAACGTCCCGAAGAGCCTTTAATTCATCCAGTCAAACATTCAGAGTAGCGGTGCACAGAACTTAGGCGTCTTTTTACAAAGGCACACTGAAAAATGGCTTGCAGTAGCGTAGGAGCAGGATTTGGGCGTGCGCCGATCTATTTTTTAGCGCGCCTGTAAAAGCCTTTTTTTTTTGGTGCCGAAAATGGACATGCAGCAAAATCAAAATTGCTGCGCTTCCATTTTGGGTCTGAGACCTTACCACAAGCCATTGACCCAGCGGTAAAGAATCCGGGCGGTAATAACCTAGGTGCGTCAAATGTCACTTGGTGAGTATCTGTTAAGTGCGCTTGGAAATAAAAAAATATTTTTCAGATGTGCATATCGGACGCACGCCAAAAATGAAATTACTGCAAGAGCCACACGGTAGTTGGGCGGTAACTTCATTTTGGCATGCGTCGGGCGCACTTAGATGCTTAGCCGAAATTGGGTGGTGGAGCCAGTGGGGGGAAGAGGGGTTGGTGGTTGGGAGGCGAAGATAGTGGTGGGCAGACTTATACGGTCTGTGCCAGAGCCGGTGGTGAGAGGCGGGACTGGTGGTTGGGAGGCGGGGAATAGTGCTGGGCAGACTTATACGGTCTGTGCCAGAGCCGGTGGTGGGAGGTGGGACTGGTGGTTGGGCAGAGGGGATAGTGCTGGGCAGACTTATACGGTCTGTGCCCTGAAAAAGACAGGTACAAATCAAGGTAAGGTATACACATGAGTTTATCTTGTTGGGCAGACTGGATGGACCGTGCAGGTCTTTTTCTGCCGTAATCTATTATGTTACTATGTATGTTACACGGCTTAGTAAAAGGGCCCCTTAAAATGCTCTAACCCCACTGACCTGCAAGTTACCCATTCTTAAAGAAGAAATCACAAGTAGAGATTAAACGTTGTAGCAGCATAACTGAGCAAGATGTGACAGACCCAGCAGTGTATTTAGCCAAGAAATTCAAGCTTGCTGATTAATCACAGGAAGCCCCATGTTGCATAGATGTATAGATCTGAAAGGAGATGCCCAAGGCAGAATATTCCAGTATCTGATATGCATCCTTTTCTAAAATGCGTATAAAGACACCTGTGTCCCAAATATTGCAAAAACAGGGCAGACTTCTACGTTCTGTGTCCCAATTATGGAAAGATGGTTCTGGATGGGCTGGAGTGGGCTTTCACAGCAACTCCAGAAATTTGGAAGTGAGGCCCAGGCGTGGCAGACTTCTACGATTTGCGTCCCGAAAATGGCATGGATAGATCAAGAAGAAGTATGTGTTTTTATTAGTGTATTTATACCCCACATTATCCCCACAATCAAGCAGGCTCAATGTGGCTTACATTAGCCAGAGAGAGAGAGAACTCTGGGCGATAACAGATACAAATGAGAATAATAGAGTAGTATGGCAAGAATGAAAGAAAGAATACGTGACATATAGCAATTCAGAAGAATTGGACTAAACAGGATCCACATATGCCAGCCAGCTGGCATAGGCTGGAGTCCTACAGTGTTCTCGGTGAAAATGCTTTGGTAAAAAGATGCGTTTTCAGCGCCTTGCGAAAGGTAAGGTAGTCTCCCAGACTGGTGATGTCTCTAGGAAGTGCATTCCATAGTTGCGCGCTGAGGAAGGGAAAGCTTGACGCCTGAATAAAAAACCTATCTATTAAGGCAACACTTTTAAAGACGATTCTAAGGTTCACAAACAGCAATAAATTGAATACAATAAGACTGATAAATTTACGACTATAATCATTTTTCGAGTGAATAAATAAATGGGGAAGTCCTCAGTATGAAACAGTCTAGTTCTGCTGAAATGGAGAAGATGACCCCGCGTTCAAGAGAGACCCATATACCATGTCCAAGCAATGTTGGGCAGCCTTCTCTCATCAATACACACATCTTCGGGCTCATCTTTGGGTTTGGGCATATGGGGAGATCCCGATGACATGTGCAGTGATGAGGGAAGGCAGCTCAACATGGTTTGCATGTTTTTCAGATCTGCTCAAGTCAGTCTGATTTAACAGGGCAAGAGCCTCTTCTGCCTTGTTAAATAATTTTGAATATCCGGCCCCTTGTTATTATTAGGGTATTATTTGAAGGCACTGGGGAAAATAGAAAAAGAAGAAAGACATTTAGGGCCCCTTTTACTAAGCCACGTAGGCGCCTATGTGTGCAGAATGTGCGCCAAAATGGAGTTACTGCCCGGTCATCTGCTACGAGCGTCTGAAAAATATATTTTTATTTTCTGGCGCTCGTAACGCATGCATGCAGGTCATTACCGCCCATACATTCTCTATGGCTTTGCGGTAAGGTCTCAGACCAAAAATGGATGCTCGTCAAAAAAAAAAGAGGCCTTTTTTACAGGCGCGATAAAAAAAATGGATCGGCGTGCACCCAAAACCCGTGCCTGCACTACCGCAAGCCAATTTTCAGCACGCCTTTGTAAAAGGACCCCTAACTTAACAAAGGATGAATGTGGAAATTAAAAAGAGTAAGGCCTTTCTTCCCAAGGACAGTCTTCCACAACCTAGTACAATCAATGGTACTCAGTCATCTAGATTACTGCAATGCACTCTACGCTGGCTGCAAAGAGCAAATAATCAAGAAACTTCAGACAGCTCAGAAAACTGCAGCCAGACTCATATTCAGCAAATCAAAATATGAAAGTGCAAAACCCCTACGAGAAAAGCTACACTGGCTCCCACTCAAGGAACGCATCACGTTCAAAATATGCACCCTAGTTCACAAAATCATTCACGGAGACGCCCCAGCTTACATGTCAGACCTGATAGACCTACCACCCAGGAATGCAAAAAAATCATCCCGCACATTCATTGATCTTCACTTCCCCAACTGTAAAGGTCTAAAATACAAATTAACGCATGCGTCAACCTTTTCCTACCTGAGCACACAATTCTGGAACGCGCTGCCGTGCAACTTAAAAACGCTCTATGAACTAACTAACGCTCTATGAACTAACTAACTTCCGCAAACTACTGAAGACCCATCTCTTTGATAGGGCATACCACAAAGATCATCAAATGTGAATTCCTGTACAAATATCCAGAACTGACTATAATATTCGATTGTTAAATCTACTAATATGTTTTATCATTATCAAGTAACCCAAGATCCTCCCGTAATGCCAAATATATATTTTCTTACGTTTCCACTATTCATGATGTATTGTAAGCCACGTTGAGCCTGCAAAGAGGTGGGAAAATGTGGGATACAAATGCAGTGGTGTTCCTAGCCTGGATGACACCCGGGGCGGATCGCCTATGCGCCCCCCCCCCTGGTGCAGCGCCCCCCCCTGCAGCTCCCTCTGCCCTGGAACAGGAAGTAACCTGTTCCGGGGCAGAGGGAGCTGCAGCGAACGAGCGAAGTTAGCGAACTCGGAGCCGACAGGCGCGCGCCGCGGCACCCCCCAGCGGCGTGCACCCGGGGCGGACCGCCCTTGGTACGCCACCGTACAAATGCAATAAATAATAATAATAATAGAGCCTGCAGTAAACAGAATTACCTTTACAGTGTATGTGCCATCCCTATAAAAAAATAGTGCCCAGTGTCTCTGTTGACATTAAAGTATTAAATGTCCAGAGGATGAAAAGGGAGAGGAACTACAGAATGAGGAAGGAAGGAAGAGGTGACAGGGGTAATGCAAGTCAGTCACTGGGACAAAGCTAGACATCATTACATCAGGTTATAGGGTCTCTGGACTAGATAGATTCAATCAGTGGATCTCTGCTAATGCTTTTTCCAGTAGCTAATGATAGCGTAACATTTCATTTAGCACAACTGAAGGGTGCACAGCAAACGTTGTTGAAATCGACTTCTTAATTAGTGTGCTGTAATGACTTTATTAATAATAAGGTTAAGCCTTTTTTGGCCTATTAATTCAGTCTCCGACTCGGTTAGGACGGAAATTGTGTTCAACTGCTGCTGCTCTTGATCAGTCTTGTCAATTGTACAGATGTAACCCTGTACCGAAATGAGTCGTCTGACAGAGATAACCCAGGACGTATTGAAGTGGGAAGGCAGTAGAAAATGAGTCATCTATATTCTAGTGTGACAAACCTTGAGTAATCCACACTAACAGACGTATTTCAGCGGCTTTATTAAAGGCCTGGCTGATCTGTGACCCTATAAACCTTCGGTTTGTGCCTGAGGGGACTCATTTTACAGTGTCACGAACTTGCCTGCCATATCTTAGCATTACTCATCTCCCATGTCCAGGTTTCTTTCTTAGATTTTAAATACAACAAAACATGAAAATAAGTCATATCTGCTGATTTTGTCCAGTTCCAGTAGGGACATTTTGAGCCAGTCCTGGATTTCTGACCACCCTGTCCCGGTGCATTATGGGTCCTGCAGATCTGATTTCAAAGGATAAAATCAGTGATTATAAATACCACATTTCTAATGGTCGGCCCGCTCCTGCCCACCGCAGACCCAGAGGGGCACCTTCAAAAGGCTATCCAAGTCAGAATAGAAATGTCCAACTCGTAATACAAAACCAGACGTCCATCTCACACGTACTTTCCAACAGGAAATATGGCAGGATTTCCTGTTTGAAAAAAACGTGAGATGGACATCTGTATGCTGAGGACGTCCAGCACGAACAGCTATTTTACAAACTGGAACATCCAACATATGAAGGCCAAAAAGGCAGAGACAAGAACATTTGTCTGGCAGCATTCTTAAAAGAATGGCCACACGGACATTTCAGAGTAGCCTAGTGGTTACTGTAGTGGACTTTAAACTAAGGGTCCTGGGTTCAAATCCCACTTTAACTCTTTTATTTTGTAATTGTGAGCCATGTAGGAACAGAAAAATCCCTATTCTACCTGAATGTACACCACTTCAATAGCTTTCAGGCTTGCAGGTGGCTTATATATTTAGGTACAGTAGGGTTTTTTTTTTCTGTTTCTGGAGGGCTCACAACAGGGGCGTAGCTAGACTTCTGCGGGAGGGGGGGTCCAGAGCCTGAGGTGAGGGGGCACATTTTAGCCCCCCCATGCCGACGACCCTCTCGACCCCGCCCCCTCCTGCCGCCAACCCTCCCCTGCCGTCGCTGTTGCCTACCTTTGCTGGCGGGGGACCCCAACCCTCGCCAGCCGAGGTCCTCTTCTTCCTTCGTGCAGGACGTCAGACTCAGAAACAGAACGAAGGAAGAAGAGGACCTCGGCTGGCGGGGGTTGGGGTCCCCCGCCAGCAAAGGTAGCAGACTGCGACGGCGGGTTGACGGCGGGAGGGGGGGTCGAGAGGGTTGTTGGCAGGGGGGTCCAGGGCCAAATCTATGGGGGCCCAGGCCCCCGTGGCCCCACATAGCTAGGCCCCTGGCTCACAATAATAATAAAAAAGAGAGTTAAAGTGGGATTTGAACTCAGGTCTTTTGGTTTAAGCATCTACAGTATTGTCCACTGCAGTTGCTCCTCAGGCTTACTTTCTACTTTGTTAAGAATTCCTGAAGCTGTCATAGAGCCTGATATCCTCAGTTTCACTTTCAGGGGAAAGGGAGGGGGACAGCAATCACTGGGGAATTAAGGTGGGGGTCATGCCTTAATCCCTCCAGTGGTCAGCGGCTCACTGAGAGTATCTTTTTGTACCCTGGATGTGTTTTGGGCGGTCTGAAGTTTCTTTATGATTTGGTCCTTGCATCCCGCATAGATTCCATTACAGTAGTCTACGTGGCTTATTACCATTGACAGTATCAGGTTCCAAAATATTTCCCTTGGAAAGAATGGTTTCAGGCGTTTGAGTTTCCACATTGCAGTGAACATTTCATTTATGGTGGAGATGTCTATATGCTTTGAAAATAAGCTCCCTGGTGTAACTGTGGATGCCTGAATTGGCAGGGACATGAGTAACATTACAGTGTTCTGTAAGTTAAGTTCAAAACTGGGATCCCCGCTCATGTGTATGTCCCTCTTGCATTTACAGCCTATGCCAATTATGTGCACCTGTACAGAAATAGCAGTTCAGTGGCCCATACACACGAATGTGCTAGTGCTTCGTAACTTCGTGAACAGAAGAGACGCATAAGGGGGGGGGATAAGGGGGGGGGGGGGGGAAAGGGAAATGGGACTTGATATACCGCCTTTCTGAGGTTTTTGCAACTACATTCAAAGCGGTTTACATATATTCTGGTACTTATTTTGTACCTGGGGCAATGGAGGGTTAAGTGACTTGCCCAGAGTCACAAGGAGCTGCAGTGGGAATCGAACTCAGTTCCCCAGGATCAAAGTCCACTGCACTAACTAGGCTACTCCTCCACTCATTCCACCAATAAGAGCCAACCACATCAGTGATGTCACAATGGCTCGATTGCCCGATACTTGGCTCACTTCTGATATTGTGATGTCATAAAGGGGGAAGGGGGAAGGGAAATGGGACTTGATATACTGCCTTTCTGAGGTTTTTGCAACTACATTCAAAGCGGTTTACATATATTCTGGTACTTATTTTGTACCTGGGGCAATGGAGGGTTAAGTGACTTGCCCAGAGTCACAAGGAGCTGCAGTGGGAATTGAACCCAGTTCCCCAGGATCAAAGTCCACTGCACTAACCACTAGGCTACTCCTCCACTCATTCCACCAATAAGAGCCAACCTCATCAGTGATGTCACAATGGCTTGATTGCCCGATACAGTTCCCCAGGATCAAAGTCCACTGCACTAACCACTAGGCTACTCCTCCACTCATTCCACCCATAAGAGCCAACCTCATCAGTGATGTCACAATGGCTTGATTGCCCAATACTTGGCTCACTTCTGATATTGTGATGTCATAAGGGAAATGGGGAAGGGAAATGGGACTTGATATACCGCCTTTCTGAGGTTTTTGCAACTACATTCAAAGTGGTTTACATATATTCAGGTACTTATTTTGTACCAGGGGCAATGGAGGGTTAAGTGACTTGCCCAGAGTCACAAGGAGCTGCAGTGGGAATCGAACTCAGTTCCCCAGGATCAAAGTCCATTGCACTAACCACTAGGCTACTCCTCCACTCATTCCACCAATAAGAGCCAACCTCATCAGTGATGTCACAATGGCTTGATTGCCCGGTACTTGGCTCACTTCTGATATTGTGATGTCATAAGGGAAAGGGGACTTGATTTACTGCCTTTCTGAGGTTTTTGCAACTACATTCAAAGCAGTTTTCATATATTCAGGTACTTATTTTGTACCAGGGGCAATGGAGGGTTAAGTGACTTGCCCAGAGTCACAAGGAGCTGCAGTGGGAATTGAACCCAGTTCCCCAGGATCAAGGTCCACTGCACTAACCACTAGGCTACTCCTCCACTCATTCCACCAATAAGAGCCAACCTCATCAGTGAGGTCACAATGGCTTGATTGCCCGAGCTCACTTCTGATATTGTGATGTCACAAGGGAAATGGGGAAAGGGAAATGGGACTTGATTTACTGCCTTTCTGAGGTTTTTGCAACTACATTCAAAGCAGTTTTCATATATTCAGGTACTTATTTTGTACCAGGGGCAATGGAGGGTTAAGTGACTTGCCCAGAGTCACAAGGAGCTGCAGTGGGAATTGAACTCAGTTCCCCAGGATCAAAGTCCACTGCACTAACCACTAGGCTACTCCTCCTCCTGGGTGCCCAGTTATAGAATTGCTCCTTAAGTGTTTCAAAAATCATGATTTCCAATAGCAATATTCACATCGACAGCATTATAGTTCATCCTGTTTGCCTTTCATAGGCAGTGTGCGTTTAGAATGCATAAGCATTTAACGTGAAAACTTAGCAATACACAGCATGTTGCTTCCAACCAGTGGAAATTTTTTCCTTTTGTTGGCTTCTCACACGTCTAATTGTGCAGCTAACAATAGAAAGTGACAACGGTGCTTCTCTTTGACGTTTCCTGCCAACTTAAATCATGCCAAAGCGTGGAGTAGCACAAGGACATTGAGAAAAAAAAAAAGCGTCTCGTAAATCCGAGATAATATGATTAGACTTTGCAAACAAGAAACCCCTCCATGCATATCTTTTTCGTTGAATTATTGTGCTAGAAAGTAATTGAAATATCACAAATGCAAAAGCTAGCAGATACATTAGGGGTGCAATTTTATAACTAAACGCACCTTTAAATTTGATTTATTCTACCTCATGCAGTAGCCTCAGAGGGGATTATAGCAGCCAAGCAATAGCATTAGGTTTCTGAAAGTTAATAGTACAAATATATTTTAACCTTTGCGGGTACCAGCAAACGAAAGCATGTGAATACATCGCTTATGAAAATAACTCCAGGGAGTGTGTTCGATTTCCAGTTATCCCTGCTTTTTGACTGTGCACAAATTTCCGGGGTTAATTAGCCAAGACATTTGCACTTCTGGATCACTCACGCATACGGGATCACCTCTTTTACAATGTTTCCGTCCTCTTTGGTTTGTCAGGACCTGTACCAATGAGGATAGCAAATGATTACCTTTTTTTTAGATTATTGAAAACTTTTTTATTTTGTAAGTTTGTAGTTTTCTAAGTCTTTGTATGAATTATTGTTGTCCTATGTAATGTATTTACCAGAGGATGCTCTGGTTTCTCTTTTTGTATCCTGCATTGAACCTTTTGGTATATGCGGGTAATAAGCCCCCAGTGTAGTGTCATGTAACAAATACTACTACTACTTAACATTTCTAAAGCGCTACTAGGGTTACGCAGCGCTGTACAATTTAACATAGAGGGACAGTCCCTGCTCAAAGAGCTTTCAATCTAAGAGACAAGTGAACGGTCAGTCCGATAGGGGCGGTCAAATTGGGGCAGTCTGGATTTACTGAACGGTAAGGGTTAGGTGCCGTACGCAGCATTGAAGAGGTGGGTTTTAAGCAAAGACTTGAAGATGGGCAGGGAGGGGGCTTGGCGTAAGGGCTCAGGAAGGTTGTTCGAAGCATTCTGGCGGAATATGAGACGTGCAGCAGAGTTCTGAACAGATTGAAGAGGGGATAGGTGGCTAAGTGGGAGGCCGGTGAGGAGTAAGTTGCAGTAGTCCAGGCGAGAGGTAATGAAAGCGTGGACGAGAGTTCGGGTGGTGTGTTCAGAGAGGAAAGGGCGAATTTTGCTGTTGTTAAAGAGGAAGAAGCGGCAAGAAGTCCAACACAGATAGTAGCAAATCTTGGTTGCAGCTTTATTAAAACCAAACACCACCTTGAGTTCTTTCAAAAAGGCGGTAAACAAAAATCCTAATAAATAAAATTAGAGACTGACTGTAATTTGGTTTCGGTTCCAGTTTTGACACAAAACTGACCCAGAATGCATATTTTGGTCTTGGTTTGGTTATGGCCAAAAATGCATTTTCGGCTGATACCGAATCTTTGGGCTGGGTCTCTCCCCTTCTTCCTGGAGGATGCATGGACCACGTCCAACTCTCTGTCTCTGTCTCGCCCTTTCTTGAAAGGAAGAGCCATCCCTTCCTCCTCCCTCCTGAACCCTCTCATGAGCCCCTCCCTCAGACCTACCTTAAACCTTGGTGATCTAGTGGCCTAATCGGGGCAAGAGCGATCCCAAGTCTTTCATGTCCCTGCCGTCTCCACCGTCAAAATGGCTCTCCTTGACTGTGGAATGCTTGTGCCCCAGTTAGGCCACTAGACTACCAGGGTTTAAGATAGTACATAAGTATTGCCATACTGGGACAGACCAAAGGTCCATCAAGCCCAGCATCCTGTTTCCAACAGTGGCCAATCCAGGTCACAAATACCTGGCAAGGTCCCCCCAAAATACAAAACATTCTATACTGCTAATCCCAGAAATGTTTAGTACTTTTTTGGGATCTTGCCAGGTATTTTTGGGATAGACCTGGGGGTGGTTCACGGGTGAGTCCTGGAGGGAGACTCTGTCTGGTCTTGGGGGTGGGGGAAGAGGAGGATCTGTCTGGTTACAGGTGGATGGGTGCTGTTCAGGGGCAGGGCTGGACCAGTTTTGGTTTTGGGCAAAATCGAACGGTGAATTTATCCCGCTGATTCCGTTTCAGCAGAAACAAACAAAAAAAATCCTTATTTTGGTTGGCCTATCTACATCAAACTGACAAAAACTGTGGTATTACAGTACATCAATATCATCTCCTAAGCTGGCATCACACTTAACTCTATCTTAAGGGCTCATTTGCTAAACTACATTAGGTGCTATCATGCACCTAACACAGCAAAAATGGCGCAATGTGGGATGTGCAAAAGCATTCCGCATTAGTTTTCTCATCTGCCCACTCTGCGTGGCATTTAGGCCCACTTTTACTAAGGCGCTCACGTTTTTAGCGTGCTCTAAAATTGTGGATGCGCTAAATGTTACAGACACCCATAGGAAGGGGGCCTTATTTTTTAAATTTTTTTGGAGGGGGCATGTCATGGTTGGAGAATGTGGGTAGAAGCACTATCCAGTCACAAAAAAGAGGGGAAACAGCATACAAAAGCAACCAAACAAACAAAAAAAGTAAACACTGGGCCTTCAGGAATGAGAAAAATGCAATCCTTTATTAATGATGAATACCCGACACGGGCCGTGTTGCGGCCAAGAACAAGGCGCCACCGATTGGACTGACACTCTAGCTCATTAGCATACATACCAAGAGACGGCCGTTGTCAAGCGGTGGTGGCGGGCGCGAAGCATCTGAGACCCCTGATGCAGGCGTTTGTACGCCGAAACACGGCCCGTGTCGGGTATTCATCATTAATAATGGATTGCATTTTTCTCATTCCTGAAGGCCCAGTGTTTACTTTTTTTGTTTGTTTAGAAGCACTATCCAGCCAGCTTGTTGACATTAGCATGTGCTAAGCGACTAATGCAACGTAACACACTTTCACTTACAAACTAAGAGGCAGTAAATGCTTTTGTGTTCAGTTTTTAAAAAAATTTCTATGTGGTTACGCAAACAGCCTTCAAAAATGGGACACAATTTCTTTAATGGTGTAACTTGAAAAACAATCGGTGACCCCGACACTGGCCATGTTTCGGTGCACAGCGCCCGCGTCAGGGGTCAAATGTGATGTGAAGTCTACTCAGTGTGTTTTTACTAGCAAAAAAGGTGCCAGTACTCAAATGCTAGGCTACCCTTCAGGGGTGAGGTGATCACTGATGGACCCATCCCACAATAGCCAGGCCTCCTGCAACCAGTCACAGAATCTATGACAAGGCAGAATTGGTGTGTAGAGCCTGAGCTCTTTCATTAAAACTTGGGGGTCCGTGGGTCAATTTTAGCAGAGGGTGGGAAAGGTGCCGCTACTCAGTACCCCCAAGTACCCCCTCAAAAAAAGCCCTGAGTCTACTAGATTCAATGTGCAGCAATGGAACTTTTCAATTGATTGAACTAAGGGACGGTCTTTGTTTTGAACGCATTGAGAGACAACCTAATTAGCGTGCATGGATTCTAATCGTTTAGTATTAACTTCACCCAGGCAGGCTTATTATGAGTCTACTTGTTCATCTACTTTTTTCCTTCTATCCTCAAGTCTTTGGAATGGTCTCCACCCGGACATTAAGGAAAAATTGAAAACCTGTTATTTTCAGTTGGCTTTCAGATCCTCCCCGTCCTAACGTTTGGCAATTAAAATTCAATGCGAAGAAATGCAAAGTGATGCACTTAGGGAGTAGAAATCCAAGGGAGGCGTATGTGTTAGGTGGGGAGAGCCTGATAGACACGGACGGGGAGAGGGGGTGATAGTATCTGAGGACCTGAAGGCGATGAAACAGTGCGACAAGGCGGTGGCCGTAGCGAGAAGGTTGCTAGGCTGTATAGAGAGAGGTGTGACCAGCAGAAGAAAGGAGGTTTTAATGCCCCTGTATAAGACGTTGGTGATGCCCCACCTGGAGTATTGTGTTCAGTTTTGGAGGCCGTACCTTGTGAAGGATGTTAAAAAAATGGAAGTGGTGCAAAGAAAAGCTACGAGGATGGTATGGGAGTTGCGTTCCAAGACGTATGAAGAGAGACTTGCTGACCTGAACATGTATACTCTGGAGGAAAGGAGGAACAGGGGTGATATGATACAGACGTTCAATTATTTGAAAGGTATTAATCCGCAAACAAATCTTTTCCGGAGATGGGAAGGCGGTAGAACGAGAGGACATGAAATGAGATTGAAGGGGGGCAGACTCAGGAAAGATGTCAGGAAGTATTTCTTCACGGAGAGGGTGGTGAACGCTTGGAATGCCCTCCCGCGGGAGGTGGTGGAGATGAAAACGGTAACGGATTTCAAACATGCGTGGGACAGGCATAAAGGAATCCTGTGCAGAAGGAATGGATCCACAGAAGCTTAGCTGAAATTGGGTGGCGGGGGGAAGAGGGGTTGGTGGTTGAGAGGCTAGGTTGGTCGAGGGCAGACTTATACGGGGTCTGTGCCGGAGCCGGTGATGGGAGGCGGGACTGGTGGTTGGGAGGCGGGAAATACTGCTGCACAGACTTACACGGTCTGTGCCCTGGAAAAGACAGGTACAAATCAAGGTAAGGTATACACATATGAGTTTATCGTGGGCAGACTAGATGGACCGTGCAGGTCTTTTTCTGCCGTCATCTACTATGTTACTATGTTACTAAGAGTATTTCCTGTGGCTGGTCTAGACAGCCTGTATCTTTTTACTTTTTACCTTATTACCTTTTTTCTTTCTTTCCTATTATCACAGATGAATGATGATATTCTTTCCTGTTTATTATGTCATTCCATTTCTTTTTAAATTGTTGGTTTTCTTTTGAATGTGTTATCCGGGTTTGGCCTTTTTGGAAGCAAAGGTGGTATATCAACCCTTAGATAAACATAAAAACTCCTTTTTCTGTGAGTAAAACAGGCTTTTTACGTGGAAAAACCTTTAAAAATAACCCCATCCTCCACCCCTCATGGTCAGATTTCGGGTTTATAATTGCAGAGTCCAGAAGAAGCCCTGGCCATTGCCCCTGGCACATAACCCTCTCTGCAGTGAACGGACTGGGACTGTTATAGGGGAGGGGTGTTGTAAGAACGGAAGTTGTGATTGGAGGATGGTTGTACTAGGTCCCAGCCTTGGCTTCCATTGAACTAGAAGCAGAAAAGCGAGCAGGACAAACTGTGGGGTGAGAAGAAAAAGCGAAAGTGTTCGCAAATGACAGTAAATCACATTTTTTTCCTGTGACAGCATAGATGACTGGTGACTCACCTGTATGGGGAGGCTGAAGCAGGGAGTGTGGGGAGCTGGGCTACTCAGACTGTCTCTCGTTCTTCACAACCTCCCTCCCCCAGGCAGGGCTGCCGAGAGACTAGGCTGGGCCCGGGGCAAGGCCGCTGCCGTCCACTGTTGCACCCCCACCGCTGAGGTCCCCGGTCTCACCTGCCTGCCTCCACGGCTCCAGGCCCCCTGCATTCAAAGCGGCAGTCGCAGATTGCCTCTCTTGAGTCACGGATCGCCTCTTTTCTGGCCTTCCCTCCCTGTGTCCCGCCCTCGTCTGATGTAACTTCTGGTTTCCGCGAGGGCAGGACACAGAGAAAGAAGGCCCGAAGGGAGGTGATCTGTGACTGTTGCTTCGAATGCAGGGGGCCCGGAGCCGAGGAGGCAGGCAGGTGAGACCGGGGACTGCAGCACCAGCAGACTGACCCCGGCGCTGGGCCCCCCTTGGAAGCCCGGGCCCGGGGAATTTTGTACCCCCGCCCCCCCTCTCAGCGGCCCTGCCCACAGAAAAGTACTTTCTACTTAATTAATATACTTTAGTAGAGAGTAAAGTGGTGCCCTATTTTGGTGTCTCAGGGGTCCTTTTACAAAGGCGCGCTGAAAAATGACTTGCGGTAGTGTAGGCGCGGGTTTTGGGTGCGCGCCGATCCATTTTTCAGCACGCCTGTAAAAAAGGCCTCTTTATTTTTTTTTTGTCGAAAATGGACGTGCAGCAAAACGAAAATTTGCCACGCGTCCATTTTGGGTCTGAGACCTTACCGCCAGCCATAGACCTAGCGGTAAAGAATCTGGGCGGTGATGACCTACGTGCGTCAAATGCCACTTGGCGTGCGTCCGTTACCAGTGCCAGAAAATAAAAATTATTTTTCAGACACGCATAGCAGACGTGCGCCAAAATTGAAATTACCGCAAGGGCCAAGTGGCAACCGGGTGGTAACTCCAATTTGGTGCGCATAGGCGCCTACGCGGCTTAGTAAAAGGGGCCCTCAATGTCTTTTTTTTTCTCATTTTCTGTCTTTATCTCTACTCTGTTTTATGTTTTGTGTTTCCAGTGCCCTCCTTCAATTTTTTTTTCTATTTCTGTTCCCTTCTTTCTTTATCTATTTCCTTTAGCAGTGGATACAATACTTTCTTTTCCTGTTCCTTGCTGTTCTTTTCTTTTCCTCTTTACCCCTCATTGTCCCATTTCTCTCCCCGCTGTCTCTTCCTAATCCTGCATCTCTGTTTCTGTCCTTACTCTCCCCTTGTGCTGCCCAACGTCCATTAAAAATAATGAGCTGATTCGCATGCAATAAATGCAAAGCAGCTCATTATTATGTAGGAACAGTAAATCAGCTTAGGTTAAACTTCACCAGCTGTGTTATTCAAAGCCAAGAGCATGGTGGTATCAATGTTCCCATGGGGGTAATTTAAAGGGACAGGCCTGTTTATACTGAAAAGCCCCCCTCCTGGACACCCTAGCAAAATTGGCACCACTCCAGTACTCAGTAAAATGGGCAAGTTAGCTAGGGCTTGACGTCTTCATGTGCTGTCAATGATCATAAAATGATCTTCCTAATAAGCAGTTTCCCTTCCTGAAGAGATTGGAGGGGGAGAGGGGGAGGGAAAGTATAGAAAAAGCATTTTCTAAGTCTTCACAGAATTTCAGATTGGACACGACCAGGCTGGTATTTGGCTACTTTTATATAGATAATGACAGCTGATATCTG
The DNA here is from genome assembly GCF_901765095.1 of Microcaecilia unicolor. Classification (NCBI taxonomy): domain Eukaryota; kingdom Metazoa; phylum Chordata; class Amphibia; order Gymnophiona; family Siphonopidae; genus Microcaecilia; species Microcaecilia unicolor. The sequence goes on along the minus strand of NC_044039.1, from coordinate 11,095,643 downwards.
ATAAATGCCTCAGCTGGACCTATCTGCCCATATTTGTTGACACTGTGACCTGTATTTTAGAAGCTCTAGTCATGTTTTGGATGACTGAAAATCATCATTTAGACATCCATATTGTATGGATGTGCAAATCTCAATTTAATAAACCCAGGCTTGGACATCTTAAATTGCAGTATGTCTTTATGAGAAGGGGGTGTGGTCTGGGCTTGTGGGTGGGACTAGGGAGGGGCTCCAATATGGCTGTCCAACTCTGATCACAGAAGGGGAAGGGACATCTATGTTCAAAAAGATGGACATTGTTATTTAGGCCAAGTACTTGGCACCTCCAGGTTACAGAAAGGTGTTCTAATTGAGCAGCTGTCCACTGGAGGGATTAAGGCATCACCTCCTTAATCCCTCAGAGGTTGCTGTCCCCCTCCCTCCCTCCCTCCCTCCCCTGAATGTGAAACTAGCAAGGAACGCTGGGCTTTATGACAATTTCAGGCGCTATGGATGGTCATGGTACTAAGATCTTTTTTCAATTAACTTCCTATGTTGTCATGGATGTTTCTATGCTGACCTTGTTTTGCCTGTTCATAATTTGGACATTTCAGTTTATTTAGATTTTGCTCACACCTTTTTCAAATAGTAGCTCAAGGTGAGTTACATTCAGGCACACTGGGTATTTCTCTCTCCCTGAAGGGCTCACAATCTAAGTTTGTACCTAAGGCAATGGAGGGTTAAGTGACTTGCCCAAGATCACAAGGAGCAGCAGTGGGATTTGAACCCAGCACATCTGGATGTCAAGACGGCTGCTCTAACCATTAGGCCACTCCTCCATTCCACATTTGTCACATGGATGTTCATGCTGGATGGCCATATGTGATATACTGACTTGGTCGCCATATTTTGAGTTGGATGTCCTTTCCAAAATGCCACTCCAGCTGAATAGCGCTGCTATGTATCCTTAAAAGCACCTCAGCACTATCTGGCCATTGCTGGATCAGTTCATGGGTGGGGTTAAGTTTTCTGGATAGCGCCAATATTCAGCCATCTAATGGCGTAACTATCCAGATAAATTCAGGACACTTGACTTGTGGCCCTATCTGGATATAGGGTTGATCCAATCCTGGGCTTACCTCACTGCATGCAGGGACTTGTGGTTCTGATTTCCCCATTGGATTCCCTAAGAAAAGCAAGGCCACAAGTCCCTGGATGCATTGGGGGAAGCCCAGGACTGGATCAACCCCGTCGGGCAAATCTGGATCCAATTGGCAACCCTATCTGGATAGTAGGTTGAACATCGGTGCTAACCAGAACCAAAACACTCCATGCAGAAATCATGCCTATTGCAAAGAGGATGACTGCTCCCACCCAGTGAGCATAATTAAATGCCAGTGGAAACTTGTTAATATACGGGTTTAATCGGGCAGGAGAGACTCCAGCCCAGTTAAAACTCTGCTGAGCTGGCTGGCCGCCTATATACAGCAGCATAAGAATATAAGTGTTGCCATACTGGGAGAGACTGAAGGTCCATCAAGCCCAGCATCCTGTTTCAAACAGTGGTCAAGCTGGGTAATAGCTCTGCTAATTGGCCATTTCCTAACCAGTCAGGTTAGGAACAGCCCAGGGGGAGGAGTTTGGTCAGAGCCACAATGTCGCTGGTTAGTGGCTAACTGGATTAGGACAGCAATAAAGGCTGTCCTAATGTTATGTGCCGATTTAACCGGGCAACGCTCTGAGTATCAGCTAGTGCCTGGCTAACTTCCAGATCAGCACACATACCCAGACATTCAAGGCTGGGGCCTGCTTATACCCTAGCATTGAATATCTGGGGTTAGATCTCTCTAAGCTGAACAGGAGCCCTCCAGTTGCATTGCTGCCAAGTGGGTGGTGGTACTTCAATATTGTTCTTTCAATTGCTAGGGACAAGCAGGTTCCTTAAAGTGCTGCAGAGTTTGTCTGTACCTCACTATTGAAAATGTGATAGTGAAACAGCACCACCCACTGGCAGGACTGTAGCTGGAGGACTCCCACTCAGGTTAGAGGGAACAGTGGTTAGGTCACCCGCGACTGTGAGCGACTTACGAGAAAGAAGAGTTTTACAGTGTTGAGTAATTTTGTTTTTCTAACTGTGATAGCTCTCTTGTCAGTGTGTTCTGTCACTAGGGAATGACCCTGGCCTTGGGTTTCGGCTGTGGCCTTCCTGCATAGGCAGCTCTCAGGTGACAGGGCCTGCTGCTATCACTTTAATTAGTTTCTTCAAGTAGATTGTAATTGAAAGGTTGTTGTCGAGTCCAGTGGTGAATAAAATAAGTTGGCAAACTGACGGAAAGTGAAAAGAAGACTTTGCCGAGTGTAACAGATTGTGTTTTAAGACTGACACTCTATCCAGTAAATTGGCAGATGGTTCTCCTCACAAGAGCTTTTCCAAGAGGCACATTTGAAGGCTCTCTAAAAACGTTGACAAACTGTTTGTAACTTACAGTGCATTAAAACATAATAGGCCCTATACTCAGCCGGCGGTGGTCAGCATTTGGCTGAGTGCTGCGGGAGTAATCCCTGGAAATTCAATCCTGGGCCATGTCTGGGTATACAGGGGTGGTGAAAACATGGCTGGTTAAGTGCGATATTCAGCATTTAACTGGCTATGGTGAACTGCATAAAGATAGGGTTGACTTTTATGCAGTCCAGTTTATGAATATTGGCACTTCTTTTTTGTTACATTTGTACCCCGCGCTTTCCCACTCATGGCAGGCTCAATGCGGCTTACGTTTATTTTATTTTATTTTAGTTACATTTGTACCCCGCGCTTTCCCACTCATGGCAGGCTCAATGCGGCTTACATAGGGCAATGGAGGGTTAAGTGACTTGCCCAGAGTCACAAGGAGCTGCCTGTGCCTGAAGTGGGAATCGAACTCAGTTCCTCAGTTCCCCAGGACCAAAGTCCACCACCCTAACCACTAGGCCACTCCTCCACACTGGCCAAGTACTGACTCTGCCCCCAGAATGCCCCAAAATATCCAGTTTCGACTTGGGTGCTAACCAGACATTTTCAGCAGCACTATCTGGTTAAGTACCAGTGAATATGCCTGGTTAGCCCCAAACAGGGTCTCTGGGAGACAAAGCGGGGCCTGGGGCAAACAACCCCCCTTTAGGCCTGCATGCCCCCACCAGGCCTCCTTACATGCTTGTCTTCTCTCCTGCTAGCTCCATTCTGCTGCACAGGCCCTGCTTCCTGCCGCATCCAAACAGGAAGTACTTTATATAGGAGGTGGGATGCGGCAGGAAGAAGGACCTGTGGCACACAGAAGCAGGACAGCCATGCCAGCACCGGGCAGGAGGTGGGTCCCCCTTGGAGGCCGAGTCCTGGAGGCTGAGTCCTGGGGAATTTTGACCCCCCCCCCTTGCCCCCCCAACAGACAAATTAAATGGACAAGAACCTCTCCTGTACATTTACATTGTTTTAAATATCAGGCCTATGATGACTAGGCTTAGATTTATGGAAGGCCTACAAGGCCTCTGACTAGGAGAGCAAAGTTGCTGTTTGACCCACATTCTGCTGTCACTCATTTCTCCTGCAGACTTGTATATCTGCCAGTGTCCCAGAATGCTGACCCATCACTGCCCATGTCAATCTAATCAATCAATAAACAATGTATATGGGTACCTTAGGTTTCCAAATTGGCTAGACTCGTGCAGCTCAAAACTAGGCTCATGCAGGATCCTAATGAGCACTTACCGCCTTAAAGGTCTGTTTACTAAAGCTGCGTTAGCTGTTAATTCCGCAATTAGCAAACACTAACCTTATTAAACAGTTAACATGACAACTTAGCAGTTAATGTGCCGTGATAGCAGCTAAAGAGAATCGAGATAAAAGATAGGTGGTGAATGAGTAGAGATTGCACTTTACAGATGAGAGGGGGGGGGGGGGGATAATATTATAAATTAATGCATATATGAAATTGGGACCAGCAAACTGCCACTAATGACAATGCTATAAATCAATAAAGTTTGTTGAATACAAGCGTTCACTATCAGTGCTGTGGATATTATAAATTAAACAAAGGGAACCTCAAACCACCCAGTAGGGGAATTCGTACTGAATATCAGGCTTATTTTCGAAAGAGAAGGGCGCCCATCTTACGACACAAATCGGGAGCTGGGCGTCCTTCTCCCAGGGTCGTCCAAATTGGCATAACCGAAAGCCGATTTTGGGCGTCCCCAACTGCTTTCCGTCGCAGAGATGACCAAAGTTTCTGGGGGCATGTCGCAAGATTAGCGAAGGTGGGACTGGGGCATGCTTAACACATGGGCGTCCTCGGCCGATAATGGAAAAAAGAAGGGCATCCCTGACGAGCACTTGGCCTACTTTACTTGGTCCATTTTTTCTTGTGACCAAGCCTCTAAAAGGTGCCCGAACTGACCAGATGACTACTGGAGGAAATCGGGGATGACCTCCCCTTACTCCCCCAGTGGTCACTAACCCCCTCCCACCCTAAAAAATACTTTAAAAATATTTTTTGCCAGCCTCTATGCCAGCCTCAAATGTCATACCCAGCTCCCTGACAGCAGTATGCAGGTCCCTGGAGCAGTTTTAGTGGGTGCAGTGCACTTCAAGCAGGCGGACCTAGGCCCATCCCCCCCTACCTGTTTCACTTATGGTGGTAAATGTGAGCCCTTCAAAACCCACCAGAAACCTACATGTAGGTGCCCCCCTTCACCCCTTAGGGCTATGGTAGTGTTGTACAGTTGTGGGGAGTGGGTTTTGGTTTTTTTTTGGGGGGGGGCTCAGCACCCAAGGTAAGGGAGCTATGCACCTGGGAGCAATTTATGAAGTCCACTGCAGTGCCCCCTAGGGTGCCTGGTTGGTGTCCTGGCATGTCAGGGGGACCAGTGTACTATGAATGCTGGCTCCTCCCATGACCAAAGGGCTTGCATTTGGTCATTTCTGAGATGGGCGTCCTCGGTTTCCATTTTGCCAAAAACCGGGGATGACCATGTCTAAGGTCGACCTAAATGTTGAGATTTGGGCGTCCCCGATTGTATTATCGAAACGAAAGATGGACGTCCATCTTGTTTCGATAATACAGGTTTCCCCGCCCCTTCGCCTGGACGTCATGTGAGGACGTCCTCAGGAAAACTTGGGCGCCCCATTCAATTGTGCCCCTCCATGTAACCTCCTCCTCCTATCATTGGTTCCACTATCACGAGGGAAAAAAGAATCAATGTAAAAAAACTCTCCCTGCTCCTGAGATAGTAGAGGGTTACATATTCAGTACGAATTCTCCTACTGGGAGGTTTGAGGTTCCCTTTGTCTAATTTATAATATACACAGCACTAAGAGTGAACGCTTGTATTCAACAAACTTTATTGATTTATAGCAGAGTTATATTCTAAACCATTTTTGTGGCTAAAATGCTGTCTTAGGCAGGTAAATGAACTCTTACAATTAGGTCACACCTAAAAATATGTGCAAGCTTTGTAGAGTAAGAAAACAAAAAGCGGGGAGGAGAATCCTCAAGTATAGCAAAAGCAATGGACACAAAAAGTGAGGACGAGTTGAAGAGGAAATCCAAAAATCTTTATTGATGATAAAATGATGACCCGACACGGCCGTGTTTCGGCATCAAAGCCTGCATCAGGGTCAAACAAATCTCTTGAGTTGTCACTGAATAAAAGACCAAGAGAAATATGGCTGTAGGACTTCCTTAAAACCCAAGAATTAAGCAGTCAACCGTGAAACGCCTCGACGGCAATACACATTAATGGCGTTTCACAGTTGACTGCTTAATTCTTGGGTTTTAAGGAAGTCCTACAGCCATATTTCTCTTGGTCTTTTAGTCAGTGACAACTCAAGAGATTTGTTTGACCCCTGATGCAAGTTTTGTAGAGTAACCACGTTCAGGGGAGGAGTTACAGTGGCGCTTGGGCTGAGTGTTGATTTACATGTGTATTGTACGTACAGACATTTACAGTTACTCTTAAGCAGGCATCATGTCAGGGCCTTCAATCTATGCACGATTGTTACATAAGAACATAAGATTAGCTGTAGTGGGTTAGACCAATGGTCCATCTAGCCCAGTATCCTACTTCCAGCAGTGGCCAACCCGGGTCACAAGTACATGGCAGAAACCCAATTAGTAGCACCATTGTTGCAGGATTTGTGCTCGTATTTGATAAAGACACATAGACCTGTATGCCTAGCTTCAGTGACTTGCTTTAGTTGAACGGGTGATGGAGTAATTAGAGGTTTGCAGTTCTGTGCCATGGTCTTGTGAAATATTAGTAACCTTGAAGTATGCTGACATTTTATCTGTAGTAAATAAATAGAACTATAAATCTCTTAAATGGCTTGAACAGCTTCTTTAGAAGCTAATATGCAATGACCATAGGGTTGCATTTTAACCTTCTCAAACTGCTCTATGCAGCCTATTTATGTGTACAAAATATGTGCATCCCTTTTTTTGGACAACCTTTCATTCAAATTGAATGTGCACACAATTTGATTGAGTAATGAGCCAATAACTAGCAATAATTGGGTGTTAACAGCCAATTATTGCTGTTAATTGGTTCCAATTAGGATTTGCGTGTACATCTTGCTAAGCGCTATTCTATAAAGATGCACATGCAGTCTTTTAGCATGCAATAGAAAAGGAGGTGTGGCCATGGAAGGGGCATAGGCTGGCCAGGGGTGTTCACTTAAGATGAGTGCAGTATTATAAAATTCAGGGGATCCGTGCCTAACTTGCGTATAAGAATTTACACCAGGTTTCAGTTGGCATACATCCTCATGTCCAAAGTTGGGCACAGATTCTGGAGCTACGCGCTACTCTATAAATGGCACCCAACTCAGAGAGCCATGCTTGGTGGGCATTTTTTTTGGCACCCAAATTTGAACGCCATTACTGAATCTAGTCCATTGTGCCTAGCTTTGGGTGCAAGTACTTACGCCTGCCAAAGGTGTAAATGCTCGCGTTGAAATGATGGCAGTCAGGCGCACAAATGCTGATATTCCATAACATTGCAGCTAATTTCTGGGAACACCCCTGACTCGCCCATTCCCCAACCATGGTCATGCCCCCTTTTGAGTTTTGTGCTATGAAATTTAGGGGTGCATGATTTTTGAAGGGTGTTCCAGGGGTCATCAGGGAGGATGAAGACCAGTAAGCCTGACATCAGTGTTGGGCAAAATGGTAGAAACTATTAGAAAGACTGAAATTACTGAACCCTTGGATACACATGATTGGATGGGACAGAGTTGGCATGGATTTGGCCAGGGGAAGTCTTGCCTCACCGGCTTGCTGCTTTTTTGGGGGACATGAATGAATATGTGGATGGAGGTGGGCCAGTTGATGTAGTGTGTCTGGATTTTAAGAGGGCTTTTGATGGGGTTCCTCATGAGAAACTCTTGAAAAAGTTGGAGGACCATGAGATGAGAGGAGATTTGAAGCTGGTTAAGGGATGGAGAGCAGAGAGTGGGGTTGGGTGGCCAGGTCTCTCAGTAGAAGAAGGTGAGTGGTGGAGTGCTTTTTGACATGTTTGTAGATGACCTGAAAATGGAAATGACGAATGAGGTGATCACATTCACAGTAGTTATATTGCATGCAGACTGCATTAAATTGCGGGAGGACTTTGGGAGGCTGGAAAACTGGGCATTCAAAGTGGAAGATTAAATTTAATGTGAACAAGTGCAAAGGGATGAACATTGGGAAGAATAGCTCAAATTATAGCTACATGTTGCTAGGTTCCACATTAGGAGTCATCACTGAAGAAAAGGCATTAGGTGAAATCTTCTGCTTAGTGTGTAGCAGCAGCCCCAAAACCAAACAGAATGTTAGGAATTATTGGGAAAGGAATAGAGAATAAAACAGAGAATGTAATAATGCCTATGCATTGCTCCATGATGAGACTGCATCTTAAAGACGTAGTTGAACTGGAAAAGTACAAAGAAGGCCGACTAAAATGATTAAGGAAATGGAATGTCACTCATGTGAGGAAAGACTAAAGACGTTACGTCTCTTCAGCTTGGAGAAGATACACTTGAGGGAGGGAGGGATATGATAGAGGTCTATAAATACTTAGTGGAGTAGAATGGGTAAACGTGAATCGATTGTTTCGTCTTTCAAAAAGTACAAAAGGCGATATTCCATGAAGTTACATAGTACCACATTTTAAAACAAATAAAGGAAATATTTTTTTTTCACTCGAAAATATTTTTTTTTCACTCAGTGCATGATTAAGCTCTGGAACTTGTTGCTGGAGAAAGTGGTAAAAACAATTCATGGAGCTGGGTTTCCAAAAGGTTTGGACAAATTCCTGGAGGAAAAGTTCAATAAACTGTTGCTAGTGTAGACCTGGGGAAAGCCACTGCTTATCCCTGAGGCTGGAACCTAAGAGCTGTTCTGCCAATACCCACTTAACTTAAAGAGCGTGTATTGCAAGGGGTGTACACAGGGAGGAACCTAGGCTGGACATGGGTGGGGCTCCCACTTTCATGGGTAACTTACAGAATATCTTGCCACATTTAGGTGCCTGTATTTACGTCACCCCTATGTCTGCTGTAAGTGGGAGCGTCGAATGTTAGGAGCATCGATACGAGGTTACGCTCATATTCTACAATGGAGCCTGGGTGCCAAAGTTCTTTTTTTTTTCTTGTTCCAAAATATGTTTATTAGATTTTAAAGATACAGCCACCAAAAAGGCAATACAACAAAACAAAATACACAATACAATACACAGAACCGAGTTCAAAACCTAAAATTAGTCCGTATTGGATAGAAAAAGGTCCAGAGACTTCCATTTTTGAATAGCTGATTTATGTCCAAACATGGAAAATACCGTAGATTGCTCATATTTTTTGTAAAGCGGAATCCAGTTCCACCAGACCACCACATTAACGTGGGAATTATCTTTCCAATGCGAAATGATCAGTTTCAGTGCAACTGAGACCAAAAAGTCAAACTTATCATTTTCTATAAAGAGAAATGAGATACAAACTGATTTCCATATCACATATTTAGGTAAAAAAGATTCTTGGAACCCAAAAATCTTTTTCAATTTTTCCCAAACGTCTGGCCAAAATATTACAAGAGGCGGACACTCCAACAGGTGCCAAAGTTCTGGTATACAATGGATTCCTACTGTGTGGCGTCAGGACACCTGAATGGAAGCACCAACTTAATTGCCCCCAAAATATTGGTGCATATCCTTGAGTGACTTTTCTGATGAAAAAGTTAGGCCCTTGAAGTTGCCTGAAAGTAGGGGACAACTTTAGGAATCTAACTTAGGTACCTAAATTTAGGAGCTCAGCTGTTTTCTTCGAGCATTGAGTTGTTATTTTTCTGAATTTTGATGGCTATTCACTGTAGATTGACTCTCTAAAGCAGAGGTTCTCAACCCACTCCTTGGACACACCCAACCAGTTAGGTTTTCAACATATCCACACTGAATATGCATGAGAGAGATTTGCATACAATGGAGGTAGCACATGCAAATTTATCTCATGCATATTCAGTGTGGATATGTTGAAAACGTAAGTGGTTGGGTGTGTCCAAGGAGTGGGTTGCGAACCCATGTCCTAAAGTAAGGGTTAGATATTTAAAGCGATTTAAAATGGCTCCTTAAATGGCTCCTTGTCCAGGGCTAACCGGACATATTCAGTGACACTTATTATTATTATTAACATTTGTATAGCGCTACCAGACGCACGCAGCGCTGAACACCTGACACAGAGAGACAGTCCCTGCTCGATAGAGCTTACAATCTAAAAATACAGACAGACAAGACAATTAAGGGTGAGGAAAGTACTGGGTGAGAAGGAACAAGGATAGGGGAATTGAGTAGTGGTTAGGAACCAAAAGCAGTGGTGAAAAGGTGGGTTTTCAGCATAGATTTGAAAACAGGTAGAGATGGAGCTAGGCATACAGGCTCAGAAAGTCCATTCCAGGCATAAGGTGCCGCGAGGGAAAAGGAACGAAGCCTGGAATTAGCAGTGGAGGAGAAGGGGGACGACACTTAACCAGATAGAGCTGCTGAAAACGTTTGGTGAGGGCTTAAGCAGAAACCGGCTATTTTGTGTGGGTGTTCCAGGAGTGATTCGGCACGTAGCTGGTTAACTGCCAATATTCAATCCCTAATTGGCTAAGATAACTGTATAAAAGTCAGCGCTATCCTTAAGCAGTTTATTTAGCCAGTTAAGGGGACCTTTTACGAAGGAGCAGTAAGTCCAATGTGGGCTTACCACTCATTAAAAGGAAGTACCGCCGGGCTACCACAGCAGCCCAGCGGTAGTTCCCTCCCCCAGCGAGCGCCATTTCCGGTGCTGCAAAAATATTTCAATTTTTGTAGCATCGGTGTGTACTCGGCAGTAATCGGGCAGTGCCACGCACTGCCTGGTTACCGCCAGGTAAGGCGGGAGCCCTTACCACCACCTGAGTGGGTGGTGGTAAGTGCTGCCCCCTGAAATGGCCACATGACAAGTGGTTCACTTGCTGGACGGCCATTTCTTTAAGAAAAGGGAAACCTGCTTTTTACCTGCTGTGGTAAAAGAGGGCCTCTGCGCACATCAAAAAACATGCACCAACGCCAGCGCAGGTACCCCCTTTTGCCGCAACTTTCTAAAAGGACTCATTGGCGCTGAATTTTGCATCAGCCAGCTATGTTTTCTCCGCCCTCATATACCCAGGCCTGGCATAGTATCCAGGAATAAAGCCGGAGGCGGTCAACAAAACGCTCAATGCCACTTGCTGAATATTGGGCTCTAAATGTTTGAAAGTGTCTGCGGTATCATTTCTTTCACCCACACCCTGTTTATGACCTGGTGTGTACCTCTGCCATCCATTTGCCATGAAGATTGATCACCATAACCTGTTATAAGTGTAGGCAGTCGGGGAAGAGCTGTGCTTGGGTGCAGGATGAGTGTGCTGGAGTGCTGTCACTGATTTCCATGTGAACTTGCCAAGTTGCTTGCAATCAGAGTAGAGCGAGATAAAAATAATCCTGTTCCCTTGCTTCAGATAGATAAAAATAGCAGTAATCCTACATGTGGGGTCTTCAGCTTTCCTTCACAGGGAATTTTCTCAGGTAGATGTTATTTTTAAGTGAACTGTGATTTTCCAATGCAGCAGATGATTCACGCTATTTATGAGTGTTCAGCGCTAAACACACCTGGTAACTAAGGATGGTCTACTGAGCAAGATGAAATGAGTACTTGGCTTATTTTGACATCGGATCTGATCTGTAAACAAAGGCATCAATTTTCAAACGGCTGTTATACATTTTGCACCATGATAAATGTCTAGGGACCTTAAATTCACTATGGGAGTGATTTCCTACAGACCCACCTAAATTTAGGTGCTGAGATGCCGCGTGCTAAGGGGCCCTTCCACAAAGGTGCACTGAAAAACGGCCTGCGGTAGTGTAGACGCGTGTTTTAGGCACACGCAGAATCATTTTTCAGCGCACCTGTAAAAAATGCCTTTTTAAAAAATTTTGCTGAAAATAGACGTACGGTAAAACGAAAATTGCCAAGCGTCCATTTTGGGTGTGAGAACTTACCACCAGCCATTGACCTAGCAGTAAGGTCTCAGGAGGTAATGGTCTGTGTGCGTAAAATGCTGATTACCGCCTGCGCACCAGAAAATAAAAGTATTTTCCAGTGCGCGTAGCGGATGCGCATCAAAAATGAAATTACTGCAAGGGCCATGGGGTAGGTGGGTGGTAACTCAAAACTGACGCATTTTCGAAAGGGATCGCCGGCGATCTTCCGACACCAATCGGGAGATCGCCGGCGATCTCTCAATCCCGGTCAATCAATATTATGGAAAGCCGATTTTGGCCGGGCCCAATTGGTTTTTCATTGTGGCGCCGGCCAACCTTCAAGGGGGCGTGTTGGGAGGGTAGCGAAGGCGGGAAGTGGGCGGGGCAGGGTGGGGTTTACTAGATGGCCGCCTTCACCTTATTATGAAAAAAGACGCGGCTCGAATGAGTATTTTGCCGGCGGACTTGGTCCATGTATTTTTAGGTCCAAGTCCCAAAAAAGAGCCCCAACTGACCAGATGACCACCGGATGGAAGCGGGGATCACCTCCCCTTACTCCTCAAGTGATCACCAACCCCCTCCCACACAAATTTTTTTTTGCCAGCCTGTATGCCAGCCTCAAATGTCATACCCAGCTCCCTGACAGCAGTATGCAGGTCCCTGGAGCAGTTTTTAGTGGGTGCACTGCACTTCAGGCAGGTGGACCCAGGCCCATCCCCCCTACCTGTTCCACTTGTGCTGGTTAATGTTGAGCCCTCCAAACCCCCCCAAACCCACTGTACCCACATGTAGGTGCCCCCCTTCACCCCTTAGGGCAATGGTAATGGTGTAGACTTGTGGGCAGTGAGTTTTGGGGGGCTCAGCACACAAGGGAAGGGTGCATTTTTTAAAAAGATTTTTTGAAGTGCCCCCTAGGGTGCCCGGTTGGTGTCCTGGCATGTCAGGGGGGCCAGTGCACTACAAATGCTGGCTCCTCCCACGGCCAAATGCCTTGCATTTCACCGGGTTTGAGATGGCCGGGTCCGGTTTCCATTATGGCTGAAAACTGGAGCCGGCCATCTCATCTAAACCCGGCGATCTGCCGGCGATCCTATTCTAAACCTGGTGAGCGATTTGGCCGGCGACAAGTGTATTTTGAAAATATGCTTGGCTCCACCCGCTTACGGCGCCAGGCCCGAAGATAGCCGGCCATCAATTTTGCCGGCGCCGTTCGATTATTCCCCTCAATGTGGCTTAGTAAAAGGGACCCTAAGTGTGAATTCTGTATTGGGAATTATGCATGTAATTGTTGTTATAGACTTACTCTTATTAGTTGACATTAATGCGCCAGCATTTCAGCGCAGTTGCTTGCACCATGTCAAAGGCTTGTGTAAATTATAGCTACACATGTAACTGCTAGTATTCTCTAACCTTAGTGCATAAGTGCTTGCACACCCCTGACCCGCCCATGTCCACACCCCCTTGCAGTTACATGCAGTGGTGATCCTTGGTCTGCTGTCACCTGGGGCAGTTCGCTGCTGCGCACCCCCTGGGTGCAGCGGCTTTCCCCCCGGGTGCAGCACGACACCCCCCCTCTGCACATCAAAGCCCCCCCCCAGCGTATGACCCAAGCCCCCTCCCCCGAGTGCATTCTTACCTGCTGGGAGCAGCCGTGTGGCTGTCAGTTCTGCTGGTTCCCTGCTCTCTCTGCCCTGGAATAGGAAGTAACCTTCCACCAGGGTGCTGAGTGCAGATGCCTTAACCTCCCTCTTCCTACATAAGTACATAAGTATTGCCATACTGGGACATACCAAAGGTCCATCAAGCCCAGCATCCTGTTTCCAACAGTGGCCAATCCAGGTCACAAATACCTGGCAAGATCCCAAAAAAGTACTAAACATTTTATACTGCTTATCCCAGAAATAGTGGATTTTCCCTATGGACTTTTCCTTTAGGAAGCCGTCCATACCTTTTTAAAACTCTGCTAAGCTAACCGCCTTTACCACATTCTCCAGCAACGAATTCCAGAGTTTAATTACACGTTGAGTGAAGAAAATTTTTCTCAGATTCGTTTTAAATTTACTACATTGTAGCTTCATCGCATGCCCCCTAGTCCTAGTATTTTTGGAAAGCGTAAACAGACGCTTCACATCTACCCGTTCAACTCCACTCATTATTTTATAGAATTCTCTCATATCTCCCCTCAGCTGCCTTTTCTCCAAGCTGAAGAGCCCTAGCTGCTTTATTTATTTATTTATTAAAAGTTCTTATATATTACCCACGTGCTAATAAAAGCAATCAAAGTGGTCTACAAATTAAAATCCAACTATCCCAAAGTTCCAAAGAACCCTTAATACAAACACATCATCACCCCCTATCCTAACATAAAAAAATATATATACATTCACAAAAAATAGCAAAATGATCGTGAATACAGCCAGGTCCCTATTACCTTCCAGGCTGGCGTTAACAGTAAAATAACACATTTCAACAGAACAGTAGCCACTGTTGATAACTTCCCCCCTTAATCAAAGAAAAAAGAAAAGTCCCTAGAAATCAAAATCACTGCTATATGTAATAAGAGTGAGCCAAGTATAGGACAATTAAGCCATTGTGACATCACTGATGAGGTTGGCTCTTAGGCATTAGTGGAATGAGGCATTATGACATCACAATCTCAGCTCTGGTTAAATCACTGTAATAAGAGTGAGCCAAGAATAGGACAATCAAGCCATTGTGACATCACTGATGAGGTTGGCTCTTAGGCATTGGTGGAATGAGGCATTATGACATCACAATATCAGCTCTGGATACCAGAGACTGAAACTCTTCACACTAAGACCCCCTTTTACTAAGGCGCGCTCACGTTTTCAGTGTGTGCTAAAATTGGGCCCACGCTAAACATTAGAGATGCCCATAGGAATGCATTGGCATCTCTAACGTTTAGCGCATGCCCAATTTTAGTGTGCACTAAAAACGTGAGCGTGCCTTAGTAAAAGACCCCTAAGGGCGGAAGTTCTCAATGTGGGCTACCGTTAAGATGGGTTATTTTATCAATAACTCATGCTATTTTAGCACAGGTCCCATTTTATGCAATGAGATCTAGTTACTAGTAACTGGGGTTAACAGTAAAATAACCTGTCTCAACAGTAGCTCATGTTGATAACTTCCCCCCTAAGTAGTGAGGCCACAATTTTAATATTTCGATACCTAGTTCAATCAATGGTATTGTCACCTAGACTACTGTAATGGAATATAAGCAGGATGCAAAGAACAACTTGGGAAAAATGGACTTGGGAAAAATGCACAATTCCAGGAATAACATGTATAGAATGTTTGTACGTTTGGGAAGCTTGCCAGGTGCCCTTGGCCTGGATTGGCCGCTGTCATGGACAGGATGCTGGGCTCGATGGACCCTTGGTCTTTTCCCAGTATGGCATTACTTATGTACTTATGTAACTTGTAAAGAAATTTCAGACTGTCCAAAACACAGCAGCCAGATTAATTTTTGGAAAATCCAGATTTGATAGCTCTAAGCTTCTTCGAGAGAAATTGCACTGGCTCCCAATAAAGGAATGAATTAGCTTCAAAATCTGCACCATAGTCCACAAAATTCTTTATGGAGAAGCCCCAGGATATATGAATAACCTAATCAATTTACCATCCAGGAGCACATCAAGAACATCCCATTCATTCCTAAACCTCCATTATCCTACCTGTAATGGCCTGAAATATAAATCTACTTACGCTTCCTCCTTCTCCTTTATCAGCACCCAATTATGGAATGCCTTGCCAATAGCTGTCAGGACTATTCAAAATCATCTCAACTTCCGGAAATTACTCAAGACCACCTTATTCGGGAAGGCCTACCCCTAGGACCTAACATAAATCCCTTTGAAACAGATTGTAAGCTCTTTGAGCAGGGACTGTCTTTCTTCTATGTTTGTGCAGCGCTGCGTATGCCTTGTAGTGCTATAGAAGTGATAAATAGTAGGTTAGTAGTCTCTTGTAACCAGAGCTAATATTGTGATGTCATAATGCCTCAGTCCACCAATAAGAGCCAACCTCATCAGTGATGTCACAATGGCTTGATTGTCCTATACTTGGCTCACTTTTATTACATAGCTCTTTGAGCAGGGACTGTCTTTCTTCTATGTTTGTGCAGCGCTGCGTACGCCTTGTAGTGCTACAGAAATGCTAAATAGTAGTAGTAGTAGTAGCACATAAATGGACCATTTGGACTCTCTTATTATTATTATTATTAGCATTTGTATAGCGCTACCAGACGCACGCAGCGCTGAACACCTGATACAAAGAGACAGTCCCTGCTCAAAAGAGCTTACAATCTAAATAATACAGACAGACAAGGGTGAGGGAAGTAATGGGTGAGAAGGAAGGAAGGGACAAGGGGAGGGCAATTGTGGCTAGGAGCTAAAAGCAGCAGTGAAAAGGTGGGTTTTCAGCATAGATTTGAAAACAGGTAGAGATGGAGCTAGACGTATAGGTCCAGGAAGTCTATTCCAGGCATAAGGTGCCGCGAGACAAAAGGAGCGAAGCCTGGCGTTAGCAGTGGAGGAGAAGGAGGGCATGAGAGATTTGTCCAGTGAGCGGAGTTCACGTGGAGGAACGTAGGGAGAGATGAGAGTGGAGAGGTAATGGGGGGCTAAAAGCAGCAGTGAAAAGGTGGGTTTTCAGCACAGATTTGAAAACAGGTAGAGATGGAGCTAGACGTATAGGTCCAGGAAGTCTATTCCAGGCATAAGATGCCGCAAGGGAAAAGGAGTGAAGCCTGGAGTTAGCAGTGGAGGAGAAGGAGATTGTCAAGCGAGCGGAGTTCACGGGGAGGAATGTAGGGAGAGATGAGAGCGGAGAGGTAATGGGGGGCTGCAGAGTGGATGCATTTAAAGGTCAGTACGAGAAGTTTAAACTGAATGCGGAAGTGGACAGGGAGCCAGTGAAGTGACTTGAGGAGTGGGCTAGTATGGGTATAACGATTCTGGCGGAAAACAAGTCGTGCCGCAGAATTTTGGACAGATTGGAGAGGAGAGAGATGGCTGAGCAGAAGACCAGTGAGAAGTAAATTGCAATAGTCCAAGCGAGAGGCGACAAGGGTGTGGATAAGGGTTCTGGAAGCGTATTCAGAAAGGAAGGGGCAAATTTTGCTAATATTACTACAATATATTGTATTTGTACAATTATCGGACTGGTGAATGCCTTTTCGGTTTAATGTGAGCCACATTGAGCCTGCAAATATGTGGGAAAATGTGGGGTTTAAATGTAATAAATAAATATGATTTCATTTTGAAGGTGGGTGTAAAATACTTGGGATCAAGAAGAATGACCCCCTTAATCCCTTGTATAAAACTCTGGTTGAAAAGAGCACTTTTTTGAATCCCTTATGTGCATTGAGGAATTATTTCCCATACACATGTATTTCCTTTGTAAAATGGCAAAAATATAGAGATTCTGAAGGCCTGCCTGAGCCACGCCCTTTTGAAATCTGGTATGGATACTCATGTATAAATGAGTCGTCTGAAACTGGTATTTACCCATACACGTGAAATACATGTGTAAATGCTGCTATTTACATGTAGATGTTTTTCTAAAATAATGGCCGTAACATAATACATATTCTGTTGATTTTATGGCCGCTTGGCACGGGAATTTTGCAGAAAAGAGGCTGATATGCAGTCTTGGAGATATTCTGGTTTTCAGAGCGCTCGGAGTCTGGCTTGATTCGAGGGTGCAGGCTGTATTTGTTTAAAACAATTATCATTTTTAGCACTGAAGAGTCTGATGAGATGATCGTCCTTCTGTTGCTCAGAGACATGTGGTGTTAGGGTCTAAGTGTGTCTGTTGATGCTCTGACAAAGTGCTTAATGGGAGAATTGCTGTCGAGGGCAATGCTTCCTTCTTTTTAGAGGATTCTGAGCTGTCATTCAGTGCAGTATGAAGTAACATAGTAACATAGTAAATGACGGCAGATAAAGACCTGTACAGTCCATCCAGTCTGCCCAACAAGATAAACTCATTTTACATGGTATGTAATACTTTATATGTATTCCCGAGTTTGATTTGTCCTTGCCGTTCTCAGGGCACAGACCGTAGAAATCTGCCCAGCACTCTTCTTGTACTAAAAGTTCTGAAGATTCTGGAATCCTGAAGACTTACAAGATTCCGGAATCCCAGTTAGTAGCAACATTCCATGTAGAACCCCAAAGAGTAACATAGTAACATTTATTTATTTTATTTGTTACATTTGTACCCCACATTTTCCCACCTATTTGCAGGCTCAATGTGGCTTACATAGTACTGTAAAGGTGATCGCCAAGTCCGGTAGGGGAACAAATACAATGTGATGTTAAGGCTGGATAAGGTAGGTATGAATTTTCCTTATATTTCCCGTACCTAGATGTCCGCAACTACATGCACTGTACTTGCGGAACAACTAGGTACATCAGAGAAGTCCAAAGTATAGTAATAAGGACGTCTTTCTCGTAGAACCGGCGAACGACGTTGATATGATAAATTGGCAAGGACAGTGAATGTTTTAGGGACGTCCTTTCGTAGTTACTATACTTTGGGCGTCCCTAATTTGGGCGTTTTGCACTGCAATAATGGAATGTCTAAGGACGTCCATACTATTTTTTTGATTATACCTACCTGATTTTGGCCAACTTCCTGAGGGCGTCCTAATTCATACGTTGATGACCTTTCGAAAATGCCCCTCCACGTAATTTTAGTAGTAGTGAGGTCGCTTTAGAATAACGGGGAGCTCTGAGTACAAGGCGAGCTGCCGTGTTCTGGGCAACGTGTAGTTTTCTGATTAATGAGGTTTCTAGACCTGCATAGATGACATTTGTAAAAATCACATTTAGATAATACTAGCGATTGA
This sequence comes from Microcaecilia unicolor, assembly GCF_901765095.1. Lineage (NCBI taxonomy): Eukaryota > Metazoa > Chordata > Amphibia > Gymnophiona > Siphonopidae > Microcaecilia > Microcaecilia unicolor. The sequence goes on along the minus strand of NC_044039.1, from coordinate 11,077,252 downwards.
GTTAGGGATCTGAAGACTTAGGGGTCCTTTTTACAAAGGCGCTCTGAAAAATGGCTTGCGGTAGTGTAGGCACGGGTTTTGGGCGCGCACAAATCCATTTTTTAGTGTGCCTGTAAAAAATGCCTCTTTTTTGCCGAAAATGGACGTGCGGCACAATCAAAATTGCTGCGCGTCCATTTTGGGTCTGAGACCTTACTGCCAGCCATAGACCTAGTGGTAAAAAATTTGAGCGGTAATGACCTACACGCGTCAGATGCCACTTGGCGTACATCCATCATGTGTACCAGAAAATAAAAAAATATTTTTCAGATGTGCATAGCGGACATATGCTAAAATTGAAATTACCACAAGGGCCATGCGGTAACTGGGTGGTAACTCCAATTTGGCACACGTTCGGTACATGTAGGCACCTAAGCGGCTTAGTAAAAGGACCCCTGAATTTGGAAAGTATAGTCTCAATCTTTTTAATTTCCACAGTGATATAAAGACATCGGACACCACTATGGATACTTGGGTGTTAGTTAAAAATCACCTTAATTCCTTATATATATACCACCTACAAGCTTGAGAGCTATTGAAGTAGTGTACGTTCAGGTATGGAAGAGATTTTTCTGTCCCCGGAGAGATCACAATCTAAGGGGCTCTTTTACCGAAAAGTGGTCAAAAGTCGACTTAATATTTTCTTATTTTGCCGAACATTCCATTTTCGGCCCCCCCAAAATGTCCTTTTTTTGCAGGTGCACTGAAAAATGGACCTGCACGCATCCAATACATGCATTTACACCAGCGCAGGTCATTTTTCAGCGTACCTTAGTAAAAGGGCCCCTAAGAGAGCGAATGAAAACAGAAGAACGTTGACAGGGGGTCTTTCAGACAGGCAGGCAGTCACTCTATGAGAAGGGTGAGTAAAGTCAGAGAGAGAATGAAAACAGAAGAACGTTGACAGGGGGTCTTTCAGACAGGCAGGCAGTCACTCTATGAGAAGGGTGAGCAAAGTCAGAGAGAGAATGAAAACAGTAGAACGTTGACAGGGGGTCTTACAGACAGGGGTCCTTTTACTAAGGTGTGCTGAAAAATGGCCTGCGCTGGTGTAGACGCATGTATTGGATGCACGCAGGTCCATTTTTCAGAGCACCTGCAAAAAAGGTCTTTTTTTTTTGTCCAAAAATGAATGTGCGGCAAAATGAAAATTGGCATGCGTCCATTTTGGGCCTGAGACTTTACCGCCACCCATTGACCTAGTGGTAAGGTCTCACCCGTTAACCGAGAGGTAATGGTGTACACGCGTAGAATGCCGATTACCAACCGGTTAGCGCTGCGCTCAGGAAAATGCAAAATATTTTCTGGAGCTCCTAGTGGATGCACGTAGAAAATGAAATTAACGCCCGGGCCACGCGGGAGCTGGGTGGTAGGTCAAAACTGACACTCGTAGGACGCACGTATGCATCTACGCGGCTTAGTAAAAGGGCCCCACAGATAGGAAAGTTCTCTGCATTCTTAGCCACTGAACAAGTGATTAAAAATCATGCTGTTTCAGAACATGTCCTCCGATGTCCTGAAATATAAAGTTATTGGTATGATAAAACCTTTTTTTCATTCATCTTGAGAAATGCATCCACAACCTCTTTCCCTCTCTCTCACACAAACAATTGTAGTCTTTTCCCAGCTATTGGCATTCACTCTGATTTCACACATATGCCATGCAATAGGATTTTCTTTTCATCCCAACAGTTCATTTAGATTTTTCTTTTTTAGCATTTGCAATTTTTATGAGCTAACCACGGCTTTTAAAGAAAAGAAAAATCAAGTACTTTGTTGCTCTGTGTCCTGGCCGCTGTGAACGTAATTTTAAATTATGTGTTACTGGGTAATTCCCTATACTTGCTCCAACTGAGAGGAAAAGTGTTCTGCATTTTTTTAGGTTAGCGCTGGGCCTGCAAAAGGAAATATTAAAAACAGCATTTCATAGTGCTTATAAAATATTCATTTGTTTTCTTTTTACAGTTAGTGTACAGTGTGTCAAGAGAAAATCCTTATAAGCAAAGGAGCAACAGTAATATTTAACCTTACAAATAAATTTAACATCTGTTGCTTTCAGCTAAGTGTATTTAGATTTAAGTGTCAGGGAACAGCTAGGCAGGCGATCTACCATATCCAATGAGGAAGTTAAAACAAAGAAGCAGGTCTTGTTACAATGACGCCGTCTTTATTCAGTAAAATGCTCCCAGGTTTTCAGTCATCTGTGTCACGGTCTATCCCGAGCGACCTGGGAACAGCTGCCGCTTGTGATCCCTTGTGTTGGCCCAAAGGCATGGGATCAGTTCTAGAATAGGCAGTCGGAAAGTCCAGTGCTTCACCTGCGGTAGCCACCATTCTCCAAAGGTTCAGCCCCTGGGTGCAGGCGGCCGGCAGGACTTCCGGAGGATCTGGGCAGCAAGCACTACCAGGAAGGGTACCAGTCTAGACAGCAAGGGAGCGAGGCAGACAGCCAAAGCAGGGGCAGGTCTCAGCAGAGTTCCAGGCAGTCAGCAATCAGGAAACAGGGTCAGGTCCAAGCAGAGGTCTGGCTAGGCAGTAAAGCAACAAGAGAAAATTCACCAATGCAACCGACAAAGTAGTAGCTGAGGCAAAGACACACTGGGGGATTCCTTCCTTAAGAGCTGAAGGCACCTGACGTCAAGGAGGACCGCACCCCTCCTGCGTGCGCTGCAACCTGAAGGCACGCCAGGATGACACGCGACTGTCTGAGGATGTGCTGAAACGACGCGCCAAGAATGGGCGGGACTACACGTGTAGCGTCCAGAGCGTCAGAGTCAGGAACGCCGTGGCCGCACACGCCGGGCGCCCAGTGTCAGATTCCGGGTATGTGACAATCTGTGCCTGACATGGCCATCTTTCACCAAAGAAATTGGCTGCATCAGGGGACGAACAACTGAAAAAAAACAAACATTCAAAAATACAGACATTAGCATAACAACTATAAAACCTGAAGGGGACTGAAAGTAAAAACTATACAAATGTTTAATACCTAAAATATAAAAATGCTACTGTATCAATACATAAGAACAGAATAAATAAAAAGAACTTAAAAAGTGCATCAATATGTAAATAACTGTAAAAGAACCACTAATTAAAATTAAAAACCACCTGAAGAAAGGTAGGGGAGGGGAAAACAGAGGGGCTTACCCAGCTGTTGTAAAACAGCAAAAGTCACCTCTTCTGGTCCAACAAACAAAATGACATAAGCACTGACTGACAAGAAGTAAAATAACCACACAATTACTGAAAAAAAACATCTCAAAACTAGGATGTAGAATTTCAAGAAAAGAGATTTACTCACATGCTCATATACCTGGAGGCGTTTAGAGGTAAAACAAACTTGCTATGACACCCTAGCTTTTAAACCTAAGGATGTCATGCATGCGTAATAACTGACAAAATAAACCTGTAAAAACATACCTTAAAACAATGATGTCAATGTGTTTCAATGACGTCGTCAATGCATTCTAGGGCTTTTTTTTTTGAGGGGGTACTTGGGGGTACTGAGTACCAGCACCTTTTCCATTGTCTGCTAAAATTGACCCGTGGTCCCCAAGTTTTAATGAAAGAGCTCAGGCCCTACACACCAATTCTGCCTTGTCATAGATTCTGTGGCTGGTTGCAGGGGGCCTGGCTATTGTGGGGTGGATGACTCGGTGATCACCCCACCCCTAAAGGGTGACCTGACATTTGAGTACCGGCACTTTTTTCGCTAGGAAAAATACAGTGATGCATTCCAACCAGAGAAGAGGTTTCAAAGTCTCATAAATGTTATAAAATTCTTGAAGAACATTGTCTTCAATGCGATCCACCACTATTTTAACTTATTTTCATGTTTTTAAGGACTTTTAGGGTGGCTTCTTCCAGATATTTTGGTTGTTGTAGATTCTAGAACATCTCAAGTTGGTTTACGAGTACTTCGGGTCTGCTGCTAGCACAGTACATAAGTAATGCCACACCATGGACCTTTTTAAAGTCACAAGCACTGTCTGGGAACCTTTTTGACATGGTTTACATTGTTTTTTTTATCGTATATTTTTCTTTAATTGTTTTAAGGTATTTTTTTAGCTGCGTGGTTCAACCTGCATGGTTTTCCATTGACCTTACTTGTGCAAAACAAGCATTTTTCAATGGAAAGGAAGTTCTAGGACAAGAAGTCATGATATATGGCTCAAAGGGGCAGATTGAGGACTAACATACGTCTTCATGGATGGGGTAGGAAGAAATGACATAGCCGGCTTGTAGAGACAGTGAAGACCAGAGGAATAAGAGAATTTCAGAAAGCATTTTTATAAATAGGGAGTAGGTAGAGGACATGAATTGATGTTGCAGAGTGGTATATTTAGGAGTAGAAAGTTGGGGGGGGGGGGGGGGGGTTGATACATTGCCTTTCCGTAGTACAACCAAAGTGGTTTACATATATTAAACTTACAAAAATAGGCAATATCAACTTGATTTATGTGGGAAACTACAAATGTAAATATATATATCTCACTCTCATGACTCCCACTTTGTACGGTTATGTCCACACTCTTGCATGAATTGTGGCGGAACTTGGTTTCAATTTCATAGAGTTCACCTTTGGTTATAATTCTGCTTAACGTGTGTACACTGTGGCAGCGGCGTTCCTAGGGTGGCTGACACCCGGGGCGGATCGCCGATGCGCCCCCCGGGCGATAGGACACCTCCCCCCCCGGCGAAAGGACACCCCCGGGTGCATTTTTACCTGCTGGGGGGGAGGGGTGCCGTGCGCCTGTCGGCTTCGCTCGTTCCATGCTCCCTTTGCCCCGGAACAGGAAGTAACCTGTTCCGGGGCAGAGGGAGCACGGAACGAGCGAAGCCAACAGGCGCGCGGCACCCCCCCCAGCGGCATGCACCCAGGGTGGACCACACCCACTGCCCCCCCCCCCCCCAGGAACGCCACTGCACTGTGGTACATTTTATGTCCTTCATATGGGATAGTTATGAAATTGTTTTATTGGTTAAACCAGTTCATTGATATGATTTCCCTCAGTCCAATGATATCTGATTTATTATATTTTATTTTGTTGGTTCACAAGTATGATATACATTTTCTTTGCTAATAGGTCTGCTGCTAAAAATAAAGGCAACCTATAATCTGATTTTATCTTTATGCATTTTTTGTAATTTGGTTTTATTTGAAATGTATATGTTTTAATTGTTTTTAATACTTGTTTTTTTTTAAAAACTTATTTATTTATTGTATTTGTATCCCACATTTTCCCACCTATTTGCAGGCTCAATGTGGCTTACAAAGTCCTGTTATGGCATCGCCATTCCAGGGTAGCAGATACAATTGGTGTTACAACAAGGTTAGGGATGAGAAAAAAGATCTATACAGACAGTTATAGAAAGATGACTATCAGAATAGGGTGAAGTGGTGAAGGGTGAAATTCTCCATTTTATATGTATAATATTCATGTATATATATTTTTTAGAACATCCTTTGGACCCCTGAGGCAGACGCCTTTGTGCACCGAAACACGGGCCGTGTCGGGTCCCTTGAAAAATCAATAAAGTGTTTTCATTAACATCATCTCCTGAGTTGGTTCAGTCTGTGGTCAGCCTCTACTCCTTTTGTACTGTGGTCATTCCTATCACTTCACCATCTGTATCTAGCCATATCTAATCTATATCAAGAATGATTTTTTAGATAGGGGGTTTACTAGACATTATAGCAGTAAACCTTGCAACTAATAAGTTTACATTTGGAATTTTAAAAATATCTTTTAAAATGTGACTCTGTAATACTCTGTGATTCCTCAACTTTGCCTCTTTGAGACTGATGTTAGTATAGGATTTAACTCACGTGTCTTTTCCTGTTCTTTTTTTTTTTTGCAGTTCATCGCATTTGCCTCTTTATTCTTCATCCTGGTATCGATTACTACCTTTTGCTTGGAGACCCACGAGGCCTTCAATAGAATTGTAAACAAAACAGAACCAATAGACAATGGAACGGAGATGCTTTCGCACTACGAAATTGAAACGGACCCTGCTTTGATATACGTAGAGGGAGTCTGCGTGGCATGGTTTACATTTGAGTTTTTAGTGCGCATCATATTCTGCCCGGTCAAGCTTGAATTTATCCGAAATCTCTTAAATATCATTGACTTTGTGGCAATCCTTCCGTTCTATTTAGAGGTGGGATTGAGGGGACTTTCCTCGAAAGCAGCTAAAGATGTATTAGGATTCCTCAGGGTTGTGAGGTTTGTTCGAATCCTGCGGATTTTCAAATTGACCCGTCATTTTGTAGGACTGCGAGTGCTTGGGCATACTCTCCGAGCTAGCACTAATGAATTTCTGCTTCTCATAATATTTTTGGCTCTAGGAGTTTTGATATTTGCAACAATGATATACTATGCGGAGAGAATAGGAGCCAACCCGAATGACCCCTCAGCAAGCAATCACACGCAATTTAAAAATATTCCCATTGGATTTTGGTGGGCGGTCGTCACCATGACAACTCTGGGGTATGGAGACATGTATCCCCAGACTTGGTCAGGCATGTTGGTGGGGGCACTCTGTGCACTGGCTGGCGTGCTTACGATAGCCATGCCTGTGCCAGTCATTGTCAACAATTTTGGAATGTACTACTCTCTGGCAATGGCCAAGCAGAAGCTTCCGAGGAAGAGAAAAAAATACATCCCACATGCTCCTCAGGCGGGATCCCCTACTTTATGCAAGACGGACATGAACATGGCATGCAATAGCATGCAGAGTGATATATGCCTGGGCCAAGACAACAGGCTGATGGAACACAACAGATCAGGTAGGCTATTAGCAAGATTGCATGCGCAGCAATGCATTATGGGCCGACGGTTTGTGCAGGCATCTGACAGCATTAACATTTCTGCGATAGCGGCTGTAATTATTTCACCCTTACACAAGTTTGTATCATTGGAATGAGAGCGATGATATTCTACGTTCATCCAAATGTACTTGGCTTGTTGGGTCATGAATGCTTTGTTCATGGGTGGGTCTACTCTTTCTTTTACATGCATTGGTTGCATTGTGGCTATTTGTCTCGCATGACTTGAGAATATATTGAACTCTGTGCCTTTTCGCTATCTTTGCTGATGTCATGCTCTCCGAGCCAACACATTATATAATATCAAACACAAATGAGTCATTGCATTGAACAAGGCTCTACTTAAAAGAGAGAGCAATTTGGAAAGCTGAAAGATATTTTCTAGATTATAATTACTAGCAACCAATTTCATTCATTCATTACCTGAACTTCAAGTGAAGATTTTCGTAGTAATGTCTTTGTTTATCCTATGAATATATTTTTCTTTGAGCTTGTGGTCTCTGCTTTCTCATTTGCGTTTCCAGAACTGGGATTCTGGTGCATGAACTTTTCATTTGGACTACCCGGGATCCTTCCTTTTGTTTTATAAACCCTCCCATATATTTGTGAAGGACAATTCTATAGGTGCCTGCATTTCTGTGCACGTTTCCCCCTGGATTCTATAAAGGTCACCCAAATTTGGGTTCCTATAATTTGGTGTGGATCCCAGATCCACACACAGAAGAATTAGTTAATGGGCTCAGAGGGGTCCTTTTACTAAGGTGCGCTGAAAAATGGCTTGCGGTAGTGTAGACGCGTGTTTTGGGCGCACGCAAAATCATTTTTCAGCGTACCTACAAAAAAGGCCTTTTTAAAATTTTTCCCGAAAATGGACGTGCGACAAAATGAAAATTGCCGCGTGCCCATTTTGTGTCTGAGAATTTACCGCGCATCCAAAACACGTGTCTACACTACCACAGAGGGTCCAAGAAAACAACAGGGCAACCGGTCTGCAAACTCCAAGATGGAAAAACAAAAGAGCAGATCGATAAAAGAGAAAAATATCAATTTATTATATGACAAAAATATTCAGAATCAGCCCGACACTGGCCGTGTTTCGCCCAGCAGGGCTGCGTCAGGGGCTACAAAACAAATGACATGACATTTAAAAACTTGTATAATCACAAACACGATATGTCTAAATATACAAAATTTAAAAACATTTAGAAATGTATTGATGTCCATAAAAATCAATGATTTATATACTCAATAACAACCAATAAAAATGATATATATATTCTAAAAGCAACATATATAAATTAATGTAAAAATTTTTATATAAAACTTTTATAAAATCTTAATAATACGTAAGGCTACCAAAACTAAATTATAAAATATAAATTATTGCATTATAAAACAATGAAATATAGATATCCCACATAGAGAACGAAATGACATGTTAATATGATATATTGTTCTTTTATAATACCAGAAGAATGAGCCACAAAACAATCCTGCTTATAATCGAAATAGAAAAACGCCTATATTGTGACCCAAATCGGGAGATAGACGTTTATCTCACAAAAACGAATAAAGCGATATAATCAAAATCTGAATTTGGACGTTTTCAACTGCACTCTGTCGCGGATGCAGACAAAGTTGATGGGGGTGTGTCAAAGGCGTGGTGAAGGCGGAACTGGGGTGTGGTTATCTGCTGATCAGAGATGGGCGCCTTTCGCCGATAATGGAAAAAAATATGCGTTTTTAGCGAGAATTTAGGGCACTTTTCCTGGACCCTGTTTTTCCACAAATAAGGCCCCAAAAAGTGCCCTAAATGACCAGATGACCACAGGAGGGAATTGGGGATGACCTCCCCGGACTCCCCCAGTGGTCATAAACCCCCTCCCACCACAAAATATGCCGTTTCACAACTTTTTATTTTCACCCTCAAATGTCATACCCACCTCCCTGGCAGCAGTATGCAGGTCCCTGGAGCAGTTGTTAGGGGGTGCAGTGGACTTCAGGCAGGTGGACCCAGGCCCACCCCCCCCTACCTGTTACAATTGTGCTGCTTAATGCTTATTAGTCGTCCAAAACCCCCAAACCCACTGTACCCACATGTAGGTGCCCCCTTCACCCCTTAGGGCTATAGTAATAGTGTAGACTTGTGGGCAGTGGGTTTTGAGGGGGATTTGGGGGGCTCAACACACAAGGGAAGGGTGCTATTCACCTGGGAGCTGTTTTACCTTTTTTTGTTTTTGTAAAAGTGCCCCCTAGGGTGCCCGGTTGGTGTCTTGGCATGTGAGGGGGACCAGTGCACTACGACTCCTGGCCCCTCCCACGAACAAATGCCTTGGATTTATTCGTTTTTGAGCTGGGCGCTTTCATTTTCCATTATCGCTGAAAAACAAAAACGCCCAGCTCAAAGAAAGATAAACGTCCATGTTTTTCGAAAATACGGTTCGGTCTGCCCCTTCACGGACCCGTTCTCGGAGATAAACGCCCATGGAGATAGGCGTTTCCGTTCGATTATGCCCCGTAATGTGATTCAAGATCAGGTTGATTAAATGAAACATAAACATTATTCATGAGCATAAATACCTAAAAGCAATTAGATAAACAAACAAGACCCCCACCTATATAATATTCCTTTACATTCGAGGAAATATTAGTATCGCTGTATAAACTGGAAAAATACAAATAATCATCAAAAATTTAAAATAGATATTAAAAAAATTGCTAAATGGATATAAAAATAAAACAAATGAATGTGATGAAATATATCATAAACTCACATGTCCAGAAATGGAGGAAGCATATATCTTCAAAGGGTAGTTGGAAAAAAACCCAGCATAACAGATGTCACAAAAGGTAGCGACCTAAATGGTGATTAATAATAAAATTTAGTTTTAAATTGTTCTAAGTGAAAGACTTATAAGATAGTCTATATGTTTTACAAAAATCTATTGTGTGCTGGTGGTATCACGTCCAAATTGATGAGAAAAGGTTGAACAAAGGTGGAAAAAAGTGAAAAAAATTACAGATGTTATATGTCAATTCCTTGCTCACAGCTAACAATTTGAATTAAATAACCTTCATTAAACATTTTGGTCCCAAATTCAAATAAGAAAAAAGATCAATAAAAGAACAAAGTGACTTACGCGAGGTCTGTCCTACACCCACACGACTCTGAAATGCTGAAAAACAAGATGGCCAAAAAGGAAGCTTAAATAAGGGAAAGAAGTCATGAACCGGAAGTAAATCATACTTGCCTAATTTGTGAGCCAATTAAAAGTGTGATTATTGTAATTCAGCCAAAACACGCGCCTACACTACCGCAGGCCATTTTTCAGCGTACCTTAGTATAAGGGCCCCTTAATGCCAGTTCTACAGCTGGTATAACTGTGGGTGCTGAAATGTTATGCACACCGATACCAGCTTATCTTTGTATTCTGTAATGGAACCTGGATGCCCAGTTTCTCTTTTAGAATAGGCTTCTACTGCATGACCATGGAGTGCCTAAATGGAGACACCCACTTATAGAATTGCCTTCTTGGTTTGCTCATTGTACAAATAGCATTTGATAGGGGACTAAGGGGCCCTTTTATTAAGCTGAGCTGAAAAATGGGCCTGTGCTGGTGTAGATGTGTGTATTGGATGCACGCAGGTCCATTTTTCAGCGCCAAAAATGGATTTGCGACAAAATAAAAATTGGTGCGCGTCCATTTGGGGCCTGAGACCTACCGCCACCCATTGACCTAGCAGTAAAGTCTCACGTTAACCGGGCGGAAATGGTCTACTCACATACAATGCCGATTACCGCTCAGCTAGCACCGCACGCTGGAAAATTTCCGACACGTTTAGTAGACACGAGTAAAAAAATGAAATTACCGCCCAGGCCACGCGGTAGCCGGGCAGAGGTTCAAAATTGATGCACGTGGCTTAGTAAAGGGGGGCTCCCAAGTGTCAGAGCTCCTTCTGGAACCTTGCAATCATGGGACCTGAATCTGGCCACTGGATGTCGCTAGTGAGCAATGAACATGACTCCCTTACTGCAGGGGCTTGTGAAGACCATCTTGGTGACATCTCTGCCTCCACAGCATTGCAACTGAGTCCTCCACCTGATCCACAATGTCAAGAAGCTTAAGTTGTCACCAACATAATATATTCATCCTTTCCTAAAACACAAAATATCCAGATTTTGAAGAAGTTTTCAGGCCTAAGCCGTTGATTTAAATCTGGAATTATTAAATCAGATCCTGGATGGAACTTAGTAATGAAGTTCCAATTTTCTCATTAGATATAGTTTGTAATACTGACTGAAACATTATTTAGTGGGGAAGTTATCAACATGGGCTACTGTTAGGTCGGATTATGTTACCATGTCGGGTTAGTTTAGCACAGGGTCTCACTGAATAAAATGGGACCTTGTTCTAAAATAACCTGACTTAACCAAAGCCTGCCCTGATAACTTCCCTCCTTTGTGACATTCATTATTTTAGCAAGCAAGTCAAAATTTGCCGCTTAGATTCCAGAAGCTTCTATGATTAAATAGGAAATCTCACGACGTGCAAAGCATAAAATAAAAAAAAAAGTTTCTTCCATCAGTTAAAAGGTCTCGGTAATTGTGATAGTTTTCTGATGCCATGTCACGTCGAAAATGTGAGTGCCTATCAGGCTTATTTTCGAAAGGGATCGCCGGCGATCTTCCGACACAAATCGGGAGATCGCCGGTGATCTCTCAATCCCAGCCAAATTGGTATTATCGAAAGCCAATTTTGGCCGGCCCCAATTGATTTTTCGTTGCGGCGCCGGCCAACCTTCAAGGGGGCGTGTTGGTAGGGTAGCGAAGGCGGGAAGGGGCGGGGTTACGAGATGGCCGGCTTCACCTTATTATGAAAAAAAAGGCTGGCTTGAACAAGCATTTCGCCGGCCGGACTTGGTCCATGTATTTTTAGGACCAAGTCCCAAAAAAGAGCCCCAACTGACCAGATGACCACCGGAGGGAAGCGGGGATCACCTCCCCTTACTCCCTCAGTGGTCACCAATCCCCTCCCACACACAAAAAAACCCCAATTAAAACATTTTTTGCCAGCCTGTATGCCAGTCTCAAATGTCATACCCAGCTCCCTGACAGCAGTATGCAAGTCCATGGAGCAATTTTTAGTGGGTGCACTGCACTTCAGGCAGGTGGACCCAGGCCCATTCCCCCCCATACCTGTTCCACTTGTGGTGGTTAATGTTGAGCCCTCCAAAACCCCCCCAAACCCACTGTACTCACATGTAGGTGCCCCCCTTCACCCCTTAGGGCTATGGTAATGGTGTAGACTTGTGGGCAGTGAGTTTTGGGGGGGATTTGGGGGGCTCAGCACACAAGGGAAGGGTGCTAAGCACCTGGAAGCTAATTTTGTTTTGTTTTTTTAAGATTTTTTAAGTGCCCCCTAGGGTGCCAGGTTGGTGTCCTGGCATGTCAGGGGGGCCAGTGCACTACAAATGCTGGCTCCTCCCACGGCCAAATGCCTTGCATTTCGCCGGGTTTGAGATGGCCGGGTCCGGTTTCCATTATGGCTGAAAATCGGAGCCGGCCATCTCATCTAAACCCAGCGATCCTGTTCTAAACCCGGCGAGCGATTTGGCTGATGCCTGCTTATGGCGCCGGCCCCGAAGATGGCCGGCAATCGATTTGGCCGGCGCCGTTCGATTATGCCCCTCCATGTAGACTTCAAAGCTCATGGATATTAACAGATCTGGACAATTTTCAAACCAAACTATCGCAACCTGGAAAGAATACATTGGATACATTCGAGAATGTGTTCAGTGATTTTTTTGCCCTGCTGGATTTTTGCTGGGAGCCGGTGAGTGATGATAGAGTTTGTTCTAGGTGTTGGATCACAGACTGATGTATACTGTAAGTAGTGTTATATTGTCTTGGAATATCACTATAAATTTGCCATGTCTATTTCTTCATTCATTGTTGCATGCAAATTGGCATGATGCTTTGACCAGTATTATCAGGTGACGACAGTGCAGGAAGTGACCAGCCACTGTCCCCTGGTGAAAGGCACCCAATGAGACGTTCTAGCACCAGAGATAAAAACCGACGAGGGGGGACGTGTTTCCTGTTGACAACTGGCGATTACACGTGTGCTACGGATGGAGGGATCAGGAAAGGTATGGACTTCTTTAATTAGATACAAAAAGTCACTTGACTCTGGACTTCGGCCAAAATTTATGTAAAATTTATGTAAATGTGTGTGATAGTGAAGGCTGTATACTGTTCAAATTCTCTTTCTCTTCCTTCTCCTTTCTCTTGGATGTTTTACTGAAAAACTGTTTGGTGTTGCATGTGATGGTCTTTTCACGTGTGTCCACTTCCGGGCTTGTTTTTACTAAGGTTTTCTCCTATTCTATGTCTGAGAAAAAAAAACCAAAAGTCTTTTGCGCTAGGGTCTTCTGTCTTCATCTGCTTGTACAGCTTCTTCTGAGGGATAAAACCAGTGGTGTGCTGGAGCGGGCTCTCACGGGCTCGCGAGAGCCGTTTGTTAAGTTTTTAAGAATTTTGGGAGCCGGTTGTTAAAGTAGGCCTCCCCATGGCTATTCTAACAACTGACTCCCAAAATGTAGGCTTGGGCCCCCTCCTGAATTCTCTTTTACTTTGCTGGCAGTGATGCTGGCCCCACCAGCCAAGTAAATAGACTGCTGCTGCCCCCCTGCTCCTTGTTTCTGACTCTGAGCGTCAGGCTGGGACTTTTCATGCAAGCGCAAGAAGGTTCCATCATGCTGCTCAGAGCCAGAAACAAGCAGCAGAGAATGGTGGCAGTCCGTTTATTGGCTGGTGGGGCTCGGCAAAGGTATGCCTAGCGTGCCCGCACAAGGGAGGGGAGAGAGAGGCATGTATTCCCTCCTCCCCCCAAATTTCAGGGCCGGCTATGTCCGGAGAGAGAGCCCGTTGTTAAAATTTTACCAGCACACCCCTGGATAAAACTGTAATCTAGATTCCTCTATGAAATCACCATCTAATGCTTTCCAACTCTCCCAATGGGAAAAGGTAGAAGGGCAAGCGGATTAGTTAATGACAGGCAATAGTTTTCAGCTAATAATTGAATTGAGAATTGTGATTACTGTTAGTCCACGTGGACTTCAGTGACGTGATGAAGAGAAGATAAGTCTAAAATTTTTGTCTAAGGAAAAAACAGCAAGGAGGAAGAAAGGGTCGTTTTAAAGTATTTTCAATAAAGACTTTTTTTTATTATCCTCCTTGGACTCACCTCACTGTATTTTTTGCTTCTCAAAACCTGTCAAAGGTACATTTAGTCCAATAAAAAGGTTTCACCAATAGCTTGGTTGTTGACCTTTATTTCCTCACAGTTACTAATTGAAAAGGAAAGCTACAGCTACATAGAGAGTTTTGCCAATGGGGATTTTCTGCTAGGTTATGTCAGGTCACTGACTTGGGATCTTTTTGAACTTGCTTCCTTTCTCCAGTTGCAGCTGGGATGGTGAATGAGAGCTCCCACTGGGTTTAGCCTGGTATCTTTTTTTTTTTTAATTACCATTGGGATTTTCACAAAACAGAAGGCCAAAAAAAAATTTGTTATGTCCTTGAATGCTTCAACAGTCAGTATCTAATGTTCTTCCCAATTTTGAAGGTGGTTGAACTGAAATATAAAGCAGGATTTAAAAAAAAAAACATCGATTTTGTATCGTAATTGTGTCAGTGACTGGGAGGTTGGGGGAAGGGAGAGAGAAGACTGTAGTAGTTTTGCCACCTAGACTTTTTTTTTAAAGGCATGTCATTTGTTTATCAAAATTTTTTTTTTACTTCAGACATATTTATTGATTTGTTCTTGCCACATAAGTTTTCAATTTTTTTCAGCTTTTTTTAAAAAAAAAATTTAATTTAAAATTTTTTTAGTATTCATTATCTTGTTGTTTTCCAAAATTGATTCAAATTTGGAATTCTTTCCATTCATCTTCCTCTCTCCATTTTTACGCCTTCATTGTCTCTCTGCTCCTTTTCATATAGCCTTAGTAGCTTTGAGCTTTCTTATTTTCAGGTCATTTGCCTCCGTTTATTGCTCCTGCTACCCGGCCTTCTCATGCCTTTCCATGCCTGGGCCCTCTTTGCTTTGGTCCAAAAAAGGAAAATAAGAGATTATCTTTCTAATCTTTGGATGGAAATCATCTGCTTCAGCCTTTCACTAAGACTATGCTCTCATGGTTACTCTGTTTTTACTGCGTGTCTGGACACAAAACAAGTGACAGCAAGCTGCAGTGCCAAAACACTGAGATTTTTGTCCAACCTATGTCTATGAAAGCTATGCGAATGTAGATGAGTGCGTAATAATAGGTTGGTCCAACTTCTCCTTGCAACCCGGGGGAAGCACTGTATTTTCTTTTTGTGCTGGATTGGCAATTCATTTGTTTTAAATGCCCTTTCAATGCTTTTAGTCAATCATAGATTTATTTACTAATTTAACATGGATTAATATTTGCTGGCATGTCTGTTGTAACTGAACGATGTGATGAAGACAGTTCACCTTAGATTGCTATCCATCCGTTTTCAAAGATTTTCTCTATCAATAGCATTAATAATTGGAAAAGATGTATTTGTCTAATTTAAAAGTTTAGAATCTGCAATAAATCATTTGAGCAGAAAAAAATGTAGTGCGATCCATTACGTAGACTTTCATCAGATTGTGGGAAACGCAGTAGCAGGATATTTAAACTGGAGTAAAGCACATTTCCATTTTGTACAATCAGGGCTGGATTCTATATACGCTGCCTGAAAATTCCGCATAGAAAAGAATGCTCCTAGGCGCATGCCTAAATCTTATAGAATTGGCTTAAATTTCTGTGTGGTATATAGAATAACGCCGAGCGCCTCGCCATGTGGCCAAATATAGTTGCGGCCATTTACGCCATGTTTTACTTGGCATAAATCCCGATGTCTAAATTAGGTGCAGAGCGGGTATATTCTACAACAACGTGCATAGATTTTAGAAACACGATGCCCCATCCCAGCCATGCCCCCTTTTTCAACTATGCGACTTAGGGGCTCTTTTACTAAGGTGCACCTAAAAGTGGCCTGCACAGGTGTAAGGGTGTATTTTTTTGGAAGCACGCAGGTCAATTTTTTCAGCGCATCCTGAAAAAAAAGGCATTTTTTTTCTGTGGCTGAAAATTGACGCGCGGCAAAATTAAAACCAAGGTGCGTCCATTTTCAGCCTGAGACCTCACCGCCACCCATTGACTTAGCGGTAAGGTCTCACGCGCTAACCGGGCGGTAAGCGGCCAGCGCGCAGAAACTGCCAATTACTGCTGGGTAAGCGCCATGCAGTAGAAAATAGAAAATATTTTCTACTGCGTGTTTTGGTTGTGTGTCAAAAATGGAATTACCGCCTGAGGTTGGGCGCACGTAAAAAATGGGATTACTGCTCGGGGCACGCAGTAGCTGGGCGGTAGTTCCAATATGGCACACCAATGTGTTCGCGCCTTAGTAAAAGGGTCCCTTAGAATTTATGCGTACCACCTTACAGAATACGCCTAGTGAGTTCTGAGCATAAATCTTAATGCCAATTAATGCTGATAATTGCTTGTTAACATCCAATTAACAGTGCTGATTAGCTAGTTAAGCAATTAAGTCACGCAACATTGTTACAGAATACGTTTTAATTTCCGTGTGGAACTTAAATGCAATATATAGAATCCTGGGGTCAATGTATAATATTTTAAAATCTAAATCCCTATACCAGAATGCTTTGAAACAAACTTTTGCAAGGTTCCATCAACAGACATTCTTAGCAGGGGGTCCTGGAGATTTTACTAAACCACTCACTCCATGACAGCATGAAAATTTGAGAACCCCACAAAAACGCCCATTTCCCTGCTCGTAACCACACCCCTTTTTGCCTGCACATGTTAGAATTTTGGCACATTTTGTTACAGAATGTGCATAGCGAGTTGTGAGTGCAAATTATGATCAGTGCCAATTAGCGCTCATTAGATTGTCAAAGGGGCCCTTTTACTAAGGTGTGTCAATTTGGAACTACTGCCCAGCTACCGCGTGGCCCGGGTGGTAATTCCATTTTTTTCAGCGCGTCCGATACGCGCATCGGAAAATATTTTTTTTATTTTTTGGCACGCTGCCCTAGCCAGGTGGTAATCAGCAGTGTATGCACGCTGACGATTACTGCCCGCGTGAGACCTTACCGCTAAGTCAATGGGTGGCGGTAAGGTCTCAGGCCCAAAATGGATGCGTCAATTTTTATTTTGCCTCACATCCGTTTTCAGCCCCCCAAAAGGCCTTTTTAACAGGCACACTGAAAAATGGACCTGCGCGTGTGCAAAACACGTGCCTACATTAGCGCAGTAAACACTAAAACTAGAAGAAGCAAACTGAGACTCTAAATATGTGGTAGTCCAAACTGTAATGAAGAATCCAGTAAAATTCTGGGACAAATATACTATCTATTTTTAATTTTTAAATTTTCTTTTTTTTTTCTCGAAATTTTTCGGAAAAAACGAGGAAAAGACCTCAAAACGCCCAACCGTTTACTTATTGATTTTCGGCGGCTTTAAATGGGGGCGTGGAGTTCATCACAGGTCATAAAAACCTCATATTTCTTCATTTTCTTTATCCTTATAAAAAATTTTTCTTCTTATATCTTGATTGACCACTTCTTTGAAACTAGTCAGTTTAACCCACATATATTATGTATGTACTAGTAAAACAGGCCCATTTCTGATACAAATGAAACGTGCGCTAGCAAGGTTTTTCTCGGAGTGTGTGTGAGAGTGACTGTGTGTGTGTGAGAGAGAGAGAGTGAATGTGCGAGTGTGTGTGTGTGACAGAGAGAGAGTGAGACCGCTGGGTGTGAGTGTGTCTCCTCTGTCCCCTGCCCCCCCTCCAGCCACCCAGTGATTCTCCTCTCTCCCCTGCCCCCCCTCCAGCCACCCAGCGATTCTCATCTCTCCCCTGCCCTTGCCCCCCCTCCAGCCACCCAGTGATTCTCCTCCCTCCCCTGCCCCCCTCCAGCCACCCAGCGATTCTCATCTCTCCCCTGCCCCCCCATCCAGCCACCCAGCGATTGTCCTATCTCCCCTGCCCCCCATCCAGCTACCCAGTGATTCTCCTATCTCCCCTGTCCCCCCTCCAGCCACCCAGCAATTGTGCTCTCTCCCCTGTTCCCCCTCCAGCTACCCAGTGATTCTCCTATCTCCCCTGCCTCCCCTCCAGCCACCCAGCGATTGTCCTATCTCCCCTGCCCTCCCATCCAGCCACCCAGAGATTCTCCTATCTCCCCTGCCCCCCCTCCAGCCACCCAGCAATTGTGCTGTCTCCCCTGTTCCCCCTCCAGCCACCCAGTGATTCTCCTCTCTCCCCTGCCCCCCTCCAGCCACCCAGCGATTCTCCTTTTTCCCTTGCCCCCCTCTAGCCACCCACCGATGCTCTTCTCTCCCCTGCCCCCCCTCCAGCCACCCAGCGATTCTCCTTTTTCCCTTGCCCCCCTCTAGCCACCCACCGATGCTCTTCTCTCCCCTGCCCCCCCTCCAGCCACCCAGTGATTCTCCTCTCTCCCCTGCCCTTGCCCCCCCTCCAGCCACCCAGCGATTGTCCTATCTCCCCTGCCCCCCCATCCAGCCACCCAGCGATTGTCCTATCTCCCCTGCCCCCCATCCAGCCACCCAGCAATTGTGCTCTCTCCCCTGTTCCCCCTCCAGCCACCCAGAGATTCTCCTCGTTCCCCTGTTTACCTCTGTCGAAGCGGCCGTGTCTTTGAAAGCCCTGCCTGTCTGTAGCCTTCCCTTCGACTTCGTTCCCTCTGAGTCCCGCCTGCTGACGTCATTTCCTCTTTCCGCGATCAGAGGGAATGAAGTCGAAGGGAAGGCTATAGATGAGGTTCTGCCTCGTGCTGCTATCTGTGGTTGGTCAGCGCTGTTTGTGACGAACCCGGAGGTATGTGACGTCAATTCAGGAGATGGATACAGCGTTAGAGGCAGCATGAACCCTTCAAACGTTCACTGCCACGGAGTCAGCTTCAGAACGTTGGAGGTGCTTTTTATTATATAGGATGTCTCTGCACTGTAGACAATATTATATTAGAAGGAAAAAAGTCGAGCACTTATCTGTTGAAGTACAGAGACATATATACATAATATATGTGGGTTAAACTGACTAGTTTAAAAGAAGTGGTCAATCAAGATAAAGGATAGAAGAAGAAAAATTTTGAGAAAAAAAGAGAATTAAAAAATTAAAAATTAAAAACAGATACTATATTTTACACTAGTGCAGGCCATTTTTAGGCGCGCCTTAGTAAAAGGACCCTCTAGTTTGTTAAGTTATGCGCATTGTTATAGAATCTTCCCCGATTTCAGCGCTGATCTCTAGGCGCACTATATAGAATCTGAGGGAATATACCATGAAATGAAGCGTTAGTATACGTGCAAAATAACGCCCATAAATGTAACGTAGCCGTCCAAATTGTGAGTGCTCCTGACACGGCCGCCATGTTTATAACTCATTTTCAGCACTTTTCAGAATATTACATCTGTTCTGCGTGCCAGAAAAGTGGCACGGATAAGATATTGCTATTGATCCAGAAAAGAAACAGCCAATCAGGCGTTGAATTGTTTTCCCTTTTAGTTAGAAATGTGAGCTTAATGTGAACCCTTTTTTATTTCTGTACTTTGACAACTGATCCACTGTAACGTACAATCTAATATAGGCCAGTTTTATGCATTTTCTGTATTTTTTCAG
The DNA here is from genome assembly GCF_901765095.1 of Microcaecilia unicolor. Classification (NCBI taxonomy): domain Eukaryota; kingdom Metazoa; phylum Chordata; class Amphibia; order Gymnophiona; family Siphonopidae; genus Microcaecilia; species Microcaecilia unicolor. The sequence continues at coordinate 11,057,645 of NC_044039.1, read as the reverse complement.
GTAAATCTGTTCAAACAAGGAACTGGGTTTCACAGCAATGTCTTTTAACTCACTTGCTTGCCTGTTGCTCTTTTTTTGTGTGGGGTTTTTATTTTTTTGGAATGTGAGTTTCTTCCCTCTTATGCTGACACAATTTAACCTGCTCTGCTTTTCTCCAGAGAGCCCCGCCCCCCCGCCTTAACCGAATCCCCCACTCCCAGAATCCCAAGCTCTGTCGCAATGATAACGCAGAGCATTTTGTTGTCATGAATTGGCGCTAACTGCAACAATAAGCATCATCATTTACAGCATTATAAATTGTCTCAGCATCTGTTCTATGCAGGCAAAGCCGCCTCTTCAGACACAAACGTGTCGTGTTTAACTGCATTGCATTGTTTGTCTTTGTCTATTTTCTGGCTGAAAACTGATCGTCTGTGCATTTTTTTGTACAAGGGTATGAAAAATCCAGAAGCTTAAACAACATAGCTGGCTTGGCAGGCAATGCACTGAGACTGTCTCCAGCGACATCACCTTGTCCTCTCAGACGCTCTCGATCTCCCATCCCATCTATCTTGTAAACCAGACTGCATCAATCTGCTAACTAGAATTAATCCAAGTACTATTTGCCATAAAATGGAAATCAATCAATCAATCAATCAATCAATCTAGAACCAACTATAGGCTTCAGTAATATACTATAAAGCCTGCATGATATCACTTTAGAGAATAAGAAAAACCATTTGGTTAGTAGAAGACTCATTTTCTTGACTTTGACGTCGCCCAAAATAGCACTTTTCCTTTCCTCTGGCAATAACAGGACAGGGATCAGGCTCCATTGGCCAGTACATCCAATAAATACGTGCATTTTTCAGGGAGATTAAACCTATTTAAACCAATGGGCTTCCAAATGGTAATGACGTCACTGGACCTGCATTTCCTGTGGTTTCTAACTCATTCTGAAGATGTCTGGAACCCTGTCTTGGTTGCACGCAGTGTATCTTGGGGTTCAGGTCACTTGCATGGACCATTCTGTTTCTACATCATCCAGCGTTCTCGGACCTCTGATGGCTCTGGATATATGTGCTTGCATTGTACCGTCTTGCTGGGATGAAACCTACTGACCCAAGTGTTCTGCATGTGGGATCATCATTTTTTTTTTAATTTCCCATCTCTTCCTTTAGGTTTTTTTTTTTCTTCACTTTCTTTAAATGGTTTGATTTCTTGGCTCATTTACTTCTGCAGTGGACTACCCTTATTAGAGTTCTGAATGTCTCCGGTTGTTTGCACACAGATAACTGCAAAGAGGTTGTCATTACTGCTTACACGCAAGCAGAGGCCCGATGTCTTTCTTAATGGCTTGGGGAAGGCACAAAACATGTGAAAACGAAAGGTAAACGCCATCCAGACTTGCAATTTGACGCTACCAAGTGCTGCATGGTAGCATCACCACCATCACTCCAGGATTCTTCAACATTTTCAGAGGTAGAATGAGAAGCAAGAGGGGGGTGGGGGTGGGTCTTGTATTTTAGATTTAGGAGAGTGATATTCTCAAGAAGGGGTTCTGACCAGCCTTAAACATCTGACTTGCAAGCTTCAGAAATTTCTCTGATCAGTATTTTTGAGGTTCCTTGTCCTGTATGTTGCTTTTCGTTGACCTGTCTGTCCAGCTGCTTGTTTGATTTGCATTTTTTTCACCTGTCTCAATAAGGTGCAGAAAGAGGTTCAAAAGATATCCGGTCCTTGCACCAGTGGCGTAGCCACAGGTGGGCTTGGGTGGGCCGGGGCCCACCCACTTAGGGTTCAGGCCCACCCAACAGTAGCACATGCTTAGTGTTAGCCGGTAGGGATCCCAAGCTCTGCCAGCTGAAGACTTCCCCCTGATAATAATGAAAACGCTACTCTCCAAGATACCGGCACCTGCGCACGCTCAGTTTTCAGTGCATGCCTGCTGCAGACTACCGAGGTGGAGAGAAGCATTTTCCCACCAGCTGAGATATTTTTTTTGGCATGGGGGGGGGGGGGGGGGTGGAGAACATTTGGTGCCCACCCACTTCTTGCCTGGGCCCACCCAAAATCTGCTGTCTGGCTACGCCCTTGCCTTGCACACCATCCCTTCCTTTTTGCTTTTGACAACGGACGGAGTGCTTCAAGTATAAGCCGATGCCCTTTATACCACCTAATGTGGGTATTGTTAAGAATCCCCCCCCCCTCTACAATGTATTTAGCAATGGTTTTGTCACTTTAACTTGCTGCCATTGCGACACCTTGCTCTGCTTAGCAACCAGCATTCATTACTGTACTGATACTAAATCCCCGGCGGCTGGTTATTCCAGCCTAAGATGAAAAAGAGCTAGTCCTTGCCTCAGTATAAACACAGGACCAAATGGGATGTTTTGGGCTGGTAGGGAACAAAAGAGGCTGGGAAATAGAGGGGAAAAAAAATAAATAAGGGCTTCAAAAATCCTTGAGACTGTTGAATAATCCCTGATTCCCATCCATGTTATCTTTGTCAAGAGAAAAACTAACCACTTTTACTGTTAACAATGTCATGTATACGTTAATAGACTACCTAAGCGTGTAGCATGACTTGCATGTCGGACATCCATTTTTATAATAATCTGTTGACAAAATCTGTCCCTCCCCTCCCGATATTTTCTGATATTTAGAGATGCGCATTGATACATTTTGCTAACATCACCCGTAGCAAGATATAATTGCAAATTAATATTCTGTTTGGTGCTGCTGTTATTAAATACAGTGTTATGCAGAATTTATCATGGAATTTTGACCGCTGACAAAGGGACAATGGAATGTAACCATGGCAAGTACTGTACTGAAAAGAGGCCGCTGTTGACGAATGGGGGTCATGCTAAGATATCATGCCCTCGAAGAGGTTACATGGGTTTTGCAGATGATGGACTGAAGCCGCCCGGTGCTGCCAGCGGAAGCAGTACCTTCTCCACGCCCGACGAGTCCATTGTAAATGAAATGTGCACACGGAAACTCTGCATCTGCCTTCTGCATCGGCGTAGCCGGACTCCAAAGGTCATCGCTGCAGAGACTCTTGTGTCAAAAGGCCCCTAATGCTGTCTCTTTTTCCTCCCATCGTTCCTGAGATAAGCTGTACTGTGAGTCATCCCAAAAGCACACTTACCAAATCCATCTGTGCACTTTTTAGCTTCTGTTCACCACGATTTACTGATAAATGCTGTGGTTTCTGAAAAAGGTCTTGAGTCATGGATGCTGTCTGTGTAGATCCTTCCTAAAGCTGTTCCTCCACTGTGCTGCTCTGATATGATTTCCTGTGTATAATTGTAAAAGAGATCAATATTGATTCAATGTATATTTTGATAAGAAATGCGACCACAGACAAACACCGCAGACTCTGTTCATAGTACATATTATTTTTTCATTGTTAGAGTACCTCGAAACTATTAAGTATTATAAATGAATAAAAACCCTGGCGTTCAGAATATTTTGTTTGCTACTTAATTGCTGTGTCAGAGGAGTGAAAGCCGGCAGAATATATATGAAACCTGCAATTAAAAAGCTCTAGCCCACAAAGGAGTCTGTTTTCTGTGTGAGAAGCTTTTCAGTGCTTGAGTGCTATGCTGAGCCCAGCCTGTGTTTACAATGCTTCTGCATTTCCAATCTGAAAACAATGCTTTTTTCCAACCCTGCAAGGTCATGCTTCGTTTATGCAAATTACCGATGTTAACATGACAAAGCCTTTTATGAAATTTCAGAACGTTCCATGCTGGTTAGGTGTCAAAAGAAGCCCTGTATCAGCCTATTTACACTGTAAAATTATTGTTTGGAAGAGGGGGGCTGGGGTGAGGGGACTGATAAGTGAGCTCTTGTAAATTGAATCTGAATGTGGTTTGGCTTTAATCTAAACTGGATAGAAATGGAGATGAACTGTAACTATTGATCCAGATCAGCGAACAAGAAGACAAATACACAATAGGCCCAATATTCAAAAAAAGTTGAGCTCCCAAATTTGTGCTTTTTTTTTTTTTAGCCAGGCTACTAAGGTTTCAGCTGAAAATTCATCTTAATTTAGGAGGTTAAAGTTATAAATTTAGGACTACGGAGCTTAGTACCAAAAATCAGGGCTAAGCTCCTGTTTTTCTGTAGCCTAAACGCAACCCTGGTGCTGCTCTCTTTTTATGCTCCTAAATTTAGGAGTTTAGTGAAATGTTGAGTAGAAATTTAGGTCCTCAGCCCTGGTAAACTTTCAAAGAGACTAAATTTAGGAGCAGAACTCTCAAAGTCAGGAGCATAAATCCTTTAAATATCGGCTCCAGAACATTGTTCCCTCTAGGGTGGGAGTCTTCTACCCAGGGCCGCTAAGGGGGGGGGAGGGGGGCAAAATTCCCCAGGGTCCGGCATCCAAGGGGGTCCTGCCTGGCACTGGAATTGCTGTCCTGTTCCTGTGTGCGGCAGCGCCACAGAGCAGAGTACTTCCTTCCTGCCGTGTCCTAACAGCCTCTGGACGCGGCAGGAAGGAAGGACTTCTGCTCTGTGTTACCGTCGTGCACAGGAACAGGGGATCCATGCTAGTACTGGGCCCCAGAGGCATAGCTAGGTGGGGCCACGGGGGGCATGGGCCCCCACAGATTTAGTCCTGGCACCCTCTACTTTCGACCCCCCCCGCCACCGACCCTCCCCCGCCACTTTCGATCCCCCTCCCCGCCGCCTCCAGGTACCTTTGCTGGTGGGAGTCCCCAACCCCTGTCAGCCAAAGTCTTCTTCAGCGCTGGTCTCCGGCGCCTTCGCTGATCTGTTTCTGTCAGTCCGGACTCCAGACATCCTGCGTGCACGTTCTGTATGCAGCCCCGTGCAGGACGTGCATGCAGGACGTCAGGAGTCAGGACTGACAGAAACAGATCAGCGAAGGCGCTGGAGACCAGCGCTGAAGAAGACTTCGGCTGGCGGGGGTTGGGGATTCCTGCCAGCAAAGGTACCTGGTGGCTGCGGCGACCGGGGAGGGTCAGCGGCAGGAGGGGGGTGTCGAAAGTGGCGGGGGGGGGGGTGGTCAGTGGCTGGGGGAGGCGGGATAAACTGTGCCCCTCCACCTTGGGATCTGGGACCCCCCTCCTGCCGAAGTCTGGCTACGCCCCTGCTGGGCCCTGGGGAATTTTGCCGCGCACAGTGACAGGAGCAGGACAAGTAATCGGGGTGGGCCTGGAGGGGGAGGGGGCGGGCCTGGCTTTGTCTCTCAGTGGCCCTGCCTCAACCTACAGTAATGCCAGTGAGGGGCATTGTTTTACTATCAATAGTGAAGGACAGGCAAGCTCTGCAGGACTCCGTGGAACCTGTCTGTCCCTAGTGATTGAAAACAACATTGAAACACCACCCCCTACTGACAGCAATGCAGTTGGAGGACTCCTGCTCAGCTTAGAGGGAACGATGGTCCAGTATCCCTCCCATTACTATGTATAATATTCCAGGACTACCTGCATGCTTTATTTATACTCTCTGATGCCATCTGCATGATGCAAGTAGAGGTTGGAGCACGAATGGAGCCATCTGAGAAAGAACAATGACCGTGCTTAGAAGTCAACTTGGAGAAAAGGTATGACGGCAAGAATGGATTCCTTACACAGTTTTCTATTTTGGATGATAAATGTTAGAATAACTCTTGGTGAGAAAGTAAATCCTGTAGCATGTCTGCCTAGTTCATTTACCCTGTTCTCTCAAAAACACTACAGAGGACCAAAGACAACAGAAAAATAAGTTGTTTACAGACTATCACTATTGGGAAACCTTGGTCTTTCACGTCTCTATGAAACAATGGGAAATGGATTATTTTGACTGATTGTAAAGGAGGCATTCGGAGCTGAGCGCTTTTAATCCCTGTCGGCTCTCCTTGTAAATGAACATCTAATGGAAGAACCCAACACAGGAAAAACAGGGGCCAGAAGATGAAACCAATTTAGCTCAGTTTATTTGATAATTAATTTACTGCATCATATCCTTTGTTAGAGGAAAAACAGCGGTTTTACAATCATATCAATTTAAGAAATGGGAAGGAGAGAAAATTTAAACTGTAATTTTCTCTCCTTCCCATTTCTTAAATTGATATTTAATGAATCAGGGAAAATATTTCTACATTCAATGTGTAACTAAACTCTGGAATTTGTTGCCATAGAATGTAGTAAAAGCGGTTAGCTTAGCGGGGTTTTAAAAAAAGGGTTGGATGGCTTCCTAAAGGAAAAGTCCATAGATCATTATTAAAATGGACTTGGGGAAAATCCACTGCTTATTTCTAGAACAAGCAGCATAAAATGTATTGTACTGTTTTGGGATCTTGCCAGATACTTGTGACCTGGATTGGCCACTGTTGGAAATAGGATGCTGGGCTTGATGGACCTTCGGTCTGTCCCAGTATGGCAATACTTATGTACTTCTGTTCAGGGCAGTGGCGTAGCCAGAAGACAATTTTTGGGTGGGCCAGCAGGTTGGATGGGTGGGCACTACAACCCCCCCCCCACACACACGGTCCAGCACATTTAAAGTTATCGGCGCTGCCTCCACTCACCTTCTCCCACTGTGGCGCTGCCTCCTCTCCTGCACTTCATGGTCTCCGTCTCCCACCCCTGCGGCAGCGCTCTATTGGCGCTGCCTGCCTGACAGCTGACAGACGCGGCGTGACGACGTCCTGCTCCGGGGCCTTCCCTCTGCCGCATGCAATCCGCCCTGCGTAAGCAGGAAGTTGAATCAATGCGGCAGAGGGAAGGCCGCGGAGCAGGAGGACGTCGCGCCGCGTCTGTCAGCTGTCAGGCAGGCAGCGCTGATAGCAAATTGAAAGCGCTGCCGCGAGGGTGGGAGACAGAGACCGTGAAGTGCAGGAGAGGAGTCAGCGCTACGGCAGGGGTGGGAGAAGGTGAGGATGGGCCTGAGACAAAACTGGGTGGGCCTGGGCCCATCCAGGCCCACCCGTAGCTACGCCCCTGGTTCAGGGAATGCCCTTGTGGGGATGTTCGGCAAGAGCGATGCTATTGTTAAGGGATGGGGGGTGGGGGGGGGAGTTTGGAAGCAGGGAAGCACTTGGATGGATTTGGTAGGAGGATTGACAAAAAAAAATGCTGATATTCAGCCTACAACCCAATTAACTTAGGGGACGGGGCCAGAGTCCAGATATTCAGTGCCAGAAACCGGATAGGTGCTGGCACTAAATATTTAGGCATAAAGGGGGAGATTCTATTTATGGCGCTTGGAAAATCCGCATGGAAATAATTTTCGCCTAAGTGTATCCTATAAGATTTAGGTGCAGTGTATAGAATAACCTCAGTTGATACCTCAGTGCCTGAAACTACGCACATCCATTTACACCAATGAAAACATGGCGTAAATCCCTGCGCGTAGATTTATGCAGACTGGGCCATATTCTGTAACAACACGCATACGTTGGGGAACACCTATGAAATGCCCATTCCCACCCATAGCCATGCCCCTTTGGAACTGCGCACTTTAGAATTTAGGTGCAGTTTATTACAGCATACGCTTAGCGAGTTATGCTCGTAAATTCGAACTGTCAATTAGTGCTCATTATTGCATGTTAAGCCAATTAAGTTACACGCATTGTTATGGAATAGGCTTAGATTTATGCGCGGAATACTAGGCTCGATATATAGAATCCGACAGAAATCGCTTTAAAAAGTGCTGTCCTTTACTGACTGAATATCGGGGGGGGGGGGGGGGGGGTATTTTGTAGTATACGTTATATGTCCTTTCAATAAGATCTATGTGGACAGGATAGTTAGGCATCTGAAAACGCACTGAACACACATTGAGAATTGCGCTGACATGGTTACAGCCCCTTTTGCATCACTTTGGTTAAGTGAGAAAATACCAGGTCCACCGAGAGGGGGGAGGGCAGGGGGGACAAAATTCCCCGGGCCCGGGCCTCCAAGGGGGGCCCAGCGCCAGGGTCAGGCCGCTGGTGCTGCAGTCCCCGGTCTCACCTGCCTGCCTCCTCAGCTCCGGGCCCCATGCATTTGAAGCAGCAGTCACAGATTGCCTCCCTTCGGGCCTTCCCTTCATGTCTCGCCCTCGCGGAAACCGGAAGTTACATCAGACGAGGGCGGGACACAGGGAGGGAAGGCAAGGCCAGAACTGAAGAGAGGTGATCTGTGACTGCTGCTTTGAATGCAGGGGGCCTGGAGCCGAGCAGGCAAGCAGGTGAGACTGGAGACTGCAGCTTCGAGGGGTGGCAGCGGCGGTGGGGTGGAGGCTCACTTCAATCTGAATTTCACTCTTGAAGTGAGCGTGTTTACATAAGGAGGAATATATTTAGAGACAACTTTGCAAGTCAACAGAGGCACTGAATTTGTCTGTATAAGCCACCTTGTCGTTTGTGTGACCCCTGATGCAGGTGTGCTGACACCGAAACATGGCCCGTGTCGGGTCTCCCTTCAATCAAATTTGGATTATTAAAGGTTTTTAACATAAGCACTGTGTCCCTTTTGTTTTTAAAGGCCCTTTGTGCTGTTTTTTTGCTTGGTCTTTGTTTGTGCTTCGTTCCCTCTCTTTGTTACACTATAGTTCAGTAAAATAACTTAATAATGTAATTTTAAAAAATAGTAAACGTATAGGTATCGTAAAGAACAACAGAGATAATAAGAGTGAATAATAAAGGTAAGGGTCCATGGAATTTGCTGTAACAGGAAGAGGTAAATTAAGTTGAGTCATGAAGGTAAGCCTTCTTAAACAGGGTGGGCTTCAGTAATTTCCTGAAATGTACTACTACTACTACTACTTAACATTTCTAGAGCGCTACTAGGGTTACGCAGCGCTGTACAATTTAACAAAGAGAGACAGTCCCTGCTCAAAGAGCTTACAATCTAGAAGACAAGTGAACGGTCAAATTGGGGCAGTCTGGATTCACTGAACTATAGGGGTTAGGTGCCGAACGCAGCATTGAAGAGGTGGGCTTTAAGCAAAGACTTGAAGACGGGCAGGGAGGGGGCTTGGCGTAAGGGCTCAGGAAGGTTGTTCCAAGCATAGGGTGAGGCGAGGCACAATGAGCGGAGCCTGGAGTTGGCGGTGGTGGAGAAGGGTACTGAGAGGAGGGATTTATCCTGTGAACGGAGGTTACGGGCGGGAACGTAAGGGGAGATGAGGGTAGAAAGATAGTGAGGGGCAGCAGACTGAGTGCATTTGTAGGTAAGAAGGAGAAGCTTGAATTGAATGCGGTATCTGATCAGAAGCCAGTGAAGTGACCTGAGGAGAGGGGTGATATATCGGTTCTGGCGAAATATGAGACATGCAGCAGAGTTATGAACAGATTGAAGGGGGGATAGATGGCTAAGTGGGAGGCCGGTGAGGAGTAAGTTGCAGTAGTCCAGGCGAGAGGTAATGAGAGCGTGGACGAGAGCTCGGGTGGTGTGTTCAGAGAGGAAAGGGCAAATTTTGCTGATGTTAAAGAGGAAGAAGTGACAGGTCTTGGCTATCTGCTGGATATGCGCAGAGAAGGAGAGAGGAGTCAAAGATGACTCCGAGGTTGCAGGCAGATGAGACGGGGAGGATGTAGGTGGTCCTGAGTTAATTTTAAGATTTTAGGTAGTGCATTCCATAACTGTGTTCCCCAGAATAGCTCTACCTGGAGGGCTGCTGCTGCTGAATCTATGGGTCACAGACTCAAGGCTGACTCATACACCCATTGGGGGAAAATGCAAGCTGGGAGACCTTGAGTAGTAAATGTAATGGGGTGGGCAGGGGCACATTTGGAAGGCAGGGAAAAAAAAGCTCTGAGCATACTTAACAAAATGTTTGCTGTGTGTTTGTGATGTTAGAACTTTTGACATCACATTTCTCATTTCCTGTTTCTGGGTGAGCAGGTCGCCCTTTTATAAGGAAGACAGTGGCATTTCTGCGAACGTTGCAGCCAGAGAAATGGGTTGATCTGCAGTGCTGAAGCAATTTAAGCTGACTGAGAAATCCAAATGCAGTTGTATAGCTAAGATGCTGAGAGTCCGTGAAGCAGCTGTGTATCAATGACGCTCGAGTCGAGCGAATCACAGCAGTTATTCATTGCAGTCAGGTCTGGTACGTAGGGTATTATGATGCAGATAAGTACAGTTACAATACTTGATTTTACGTGCATTGGGAAATATTTCTTTCAAAGTGGCCATTTTCGACGTATGCTCTACGTGCAGTCGGCTGGGATTGAATCAAGGAGTGTGAGAAGCAGTTTCCTCTCTGCATTTTTACTTCTCACTCTGTATGAATGTTGCAGCTCAGCAGGGGCGTAGCCAGACAACAGATTTTGGGTGGGCCCAGGCAAGAAGTAGGTGGGCACCAAATGTTCTCCTCCCCCCCCCCCCACCACCAAAAGACATCTCAGCTGGCAGGAAAATGCTTCTTTCCACCTTGGCAGTCTGCAGCAGGCATGCGCTGAAAACTGAGCATGCGCAGGTGACGGTATCGTGGAGAGTAGCGTTTTCATTACCATCGGGGGGAAGTCTGCAGCTGGTAGAGCTTTGGATCTCCACCAGCTACTGCTAAACGTATGCTACTGTTGGGTGGGCCTGAGCCCTAAGTGGGTGGGCCCTGGCCCACCCAGGCCCACCTGTGGCTACGCCACTGCAGCTCAGCGAAGCATTACTGCTGCCTTTCATGGGGAGTTGCATATTTCCTATTTTACCTTTTTTTAAAAGAAGCATAAGATAGACTCCATTTTCATACTGGGCCCAATATTCAAACATACTTGACTGGATAACAGCACCTGCTAGCCACACGACAGTGCCACGGACCGGAGCCATCTGCTGATTTTCTGCGCAGACCGCGCAGCGGTAGCCGGAGAGCACTAGGGTGCTATGGATATGGAGCGAGGACGGAGGCAAATGTTATCTGGTTAGCGGCTATATTGAACAGGTTAGGTCATTGGCAATATTAAGATCATGGCACTGAAAATTCTTACAATCTGCCCAAGCACTATCCACATGAATAGCCAATTTTATAACAGGACATCTACGAAGCACCACTTACACACATAAATGTACAGAACCCTGTCCTTTGCACAGGTAGGTGAACACTTAGGAATGTAAGAGGCAGCAAAGGGGTTTATAATGGGCTAGAAAACCCAGATCTTTGTTAAGCCCTGTCTGGTGGGTGTCAGTTATAAAGCATAAAAATGTACTGCTTTGTTTGTCATCCTCCTGTCTCCATGAATATCTCCCTGTCTCTCACCTATCCACCCCCATCCTGTTAGACTGCCACTGAAATGCTCTGATGTTTCACTTATATATACTGTCATCTACCAACATTTGCTTATTTCCGATCTGAGGAAGAAGGGCAACCTTCGAAAGTTAATCAAGAAATGTATTACGTTATATCCAATAAAAAAGGTATCATCTTATTTTCTTTTCCATGTTTTATTTTGTTTGATTTCTATTGATTACCTTTAAAAGTGGACTAAACACGGCTACCACACCTCTCTACTCAATAGTGTTCACAAAATAATTAAGAACGGTTTTACCTTTTCTGGTTTTTTGAGACCTCTCCATTTATCTTCTTTCTTTTTGTGGTCTGTCGCCTCTCAAGTTTTCATTTAAATATTTAAATGCCACATCTGCCATTTTAAATACACCAACCATAGTATTTGAATATTGAGCCAAGTATTTATTACATTAATAACCTGAAGCTGGATTCCAAATGGCCCAAGTCTAAATAAGTACACAAGGAGTAGAGGCTGACCACAGACTAGACCAACTCTGGAGATAAGGTTGATGAAAATATTATATTTATTTTCATCAACATCATCTTTAGAGTAGTGTGGATCCGCCGTAGAGGTTTTTCCTGTTCTACTGTTCATGTCTAAATATGGTCCGTTTTCATAGTTAATTTGACTTTTATTGTAATAAAACATTACAGAGGTTTATTTGGATTTTGCTCACCCCTTTTTCAGTAGTAGCTCAAGGTGAGTTACATTCAGGTACTCTGGATATTTCTCTGTCCCAGGAGGGCTCACAATCTAAGTTTGTACCTGAGACAATGGAGGGTTAAGTGACTCGCCCAAGATCACAGGGAGCAGCAGTGGGATTTGAACCGGCCACCTCTGGATTGCAAGACCAGTGCTCTAACCACTAGGCCACTCCTCCACTAGCAACATTCTGTGTAGAATCTCAAATAGTAGCACCATTCCATGTAGAACCCCCAAAGAGTAGCAAGATTCTGGAATTGTAAAGAGTAACAAGATTCCATGCAGAATCTCAAAGTGTAGCAACATTCCATTTATTTTATTTAGATTTTGCTCACACCTTTTTCAGTAGTAGCTCAAGGTGAGTTACATTCAGGTGCTCTGGATATTTCTCTGTCCCAGGAGGGCTCACAATCTAAGTTTGTACCTGAGGCAAATGGAGGGTTAAGTGACTTGCCCAAGACCACAAGGAGCAGCAGTGGGATTTGAACTGGCCACCTCTGGATTGCTCTAACCACTAGGCCACTCCTCCGCTTGTTATTTTTAGGGTTCTACATGGAATGTTGCTACTGTTTGAGGTTCTGCATGGAATCTTGTCACTCTTTAGGATTCCAGAATCTTGATATTCTTTGGGGTTCTACATGGAATGTTGCTATTCTTTGAGATTCTGAATGGAATCTTTATTTATTTAGATTTTGCTCACCCCTTTTTCAGTAGTAGCTCAAGGTGAGTTACATTCAGATACTCTGGATATTTCTCTGTCCCAGGAGGGCTCACAATCTAAGTTTGTACCTGAGGCAAATGGAGGGTTAAGTGACTTGCCCAAGACCACAAGGAGCAGCAGTGGGATTTGAACTGGCCACCTCTGGATTGCTCTAACCACTAGGCCACTCCTCCGCTTGTTATTTTTTAGGGTTCTACATGGAATGTTGCTACTGTTTGAGGTTCTGCATGGAATCTTGTCACTCTTTAGGATTCCAGAATCTTGATATTCTTTGGGGTTCTACATGGAATGTTGCTATTCTTTGAGATTCTGAATGGAATCTTTATTTATTTAGATTTTGCTCACCCCTTTTTCAGTAGTAGCTCAAGGTGAGTTACATTCAGATACTCTGGATATTTCTCTGTCCCAGGAGGGCTCACAATCTAAGTTTGTACCTGAGGCAAATGGAGGGTTAAGTGACTTGCCCAAGACCACAAGGAGCAGCAGTGGGATTTGAACTGGCCACCTCTGGATTGCTCTAACCACTAGGCCACTCCTCCGCTTGTTATTTTTTAGGGTTCTACATGGAATGTTGCTACTATTTGAGATTCTGCATGGAATCTTGTCACTCTTTAGGATTCCAGAATCTTGATATTCTTTGGGGTTCTACATGGAATGTTGCTATTCTTTGAGATTCTGAATGGAATCTTTATTTATTTAGATTTTGCTCACCCCTTTTTCAGTAGTAGCTCAAGGTGAGTTACATTCAGGTACTCTGGATATTTCTCTGTCCCAGGAGGGCTCACAATCTAAGTTTGTACCTGAGGCAAATGGAGGGTTAAGTGACTTGCCCAAGACCACAAGGAGCAGCAGTGGGATTTGAACTGGCCACCTCTGGATTGCTCTAACCACTAGGCCACTCCTCCGCTTGTTATTTTTTAGGGTTCTACATGGAATGTTGCTACTATTTGAGATTCTGCATGGAATCTTGTCACTCTTTAGGATTCCAGAATCTTGATATTCTTTGGGGTTCTACATGGAATGTTGCTATTCTTTGAGATTCTGAATGGAATCTTTATTTCTTTATTTAGATTTTGCTCACCCCTTTTTCAGTAGTAGCTCAAGGTGAGTTACATTCAGGTACTCTGGATATTTCTCTGTCCCAGGAGGGCTCACAATCTAAGTTTGCACCTAAGATTCAAAAAGCTAATGACACATTAGCATGGGGCCAAGGACTGAAAACCTTCTGAAATTCAAATGCAAGAGTAACGCCTGGGTAATGTGCGACAGGGCTCTGATAGTTAGTGCTGCCAAGGCTAAAATTGTGAGCCCCCCAAAAGAATATTATATGGATGTAATTAAACCAGTGGAAGGAATGTGCCTTATGAGTAAAACAAACAGAGGAACAGCAGTGTGATATGAAAGTAATTTCTTTCATATATTAATAGGAACAGACTATTAAAAAGCCCTGAACAAATTAAAGTATTCATTTTGTCATCGCAGTCGATCATTCAGTAATCAGATAAAAGTGATGGAGAGAGCAAGCAAAGGAGCCCTTTTACCAAGCAGCGGTAACAGGGGACCTGCGCTAGCGGCAGTGCGTGTTTTTTGCCACGTGCCGAGGCCCCTTTTACTGCAGAGGGTAAAAAGGCTGAAATAGAAATGGCCATGTGGTAAGATCACACTTGCTACGTGGCCATTTCGGGGGAAGCACTTACCGCCCCCCATCGAGGCTGCGGCAAGGGCTCCCGCGCTAACCCGGTGGCAACCGGGTAACATATGGTGCTGCCCAATGACCGCTGGGGTACCCCGGCAGTAAAAATACAGAAATACATTTTCATAGCGTTGAAAATGGCGCTCACTGGGGTGGAATTATTTATTTATTTATTTATATCATTTATACCCCACAATTTCCCACCACTGGCAGGCTCAATGTGGCTTACAACATTTAGTTAACAAACAGGAAATTACAAAAAATGAAAAGTGATACGAGGGGCGGAAAGGGTTAAGAGAAAGTAGTTAAGTCCACAAGATCTTTAGAGGAGTTGGAGTCCAGGAATCACAGAGGCAGGACGGGATCTTTAGGGTAAGCTTGCCCAAATAAGTAGGTCTTGAGAGACTACCGCCGGGCTGCTAGTTCCCGATTGCCACGGCAACCCTTTAGTAAAAGGACCCCCAAAGGTAAAAGATGAAGAACGCAGATGATATTCTCACAATTGATGGCTTGACTGACCGGCTGGAAAGTTATTGTTGAACCGCCACCCGTTTGGACTCTGAAGCAGCATAGCTCGCTGGAGTATGAGCGAAACGCTGGCCGTGGTCGGTCTGGGGGTTTAGAAGGCTTTGAAGCAGGAAATGAAAGCATACACAATTGAACGACACTCTTACCTATTTTTGAGTCTTGTGGTTTAGCAGCAACCAGTGTCGTTATTTTGGTATTAAGCTCATTGTTTCGATGTGGACTAGAAAGGAGTTTTTCCCCATCACTTAATATTTAAGGTATTGGGAAGGTCTTTTGCCTATGATGAGGACAGGATCCTTTTGAGACCGCGAGATAGGTCTATAGGATCATCAGCAGCTCTGTAGATCTATTGGTCAAGAGCTCCTTGAGGCTTTTTCCTCCCATTAACCTTATAACGGGAACTGTTCAGAAGAGCATACCCCACCGACCCAACATAAAACACCGGACACTTGCGACAATGTGACCAAGGACCGTAATTGGACATTACCTTCCTCCCCTCTCCCTCTCTAAGTTCCCCCAATTGTCCATACCTCACATGTACCTCATTCTACCACAATCCACTTTGTATTCATTCAAACCATGTATTTGTTCAGACCGAAATCGGCTAACGCTGATAACGGCAATATGTAAGCCACATTGAGCCTGCAAAAAGGTGGGAAAATATGGGATACAAATGCAACAAATAATAAATAAATAAATAAATAAAATAAAATAATATTTCACTTTTCCTGGCTATTTGGAGTGGAGGGTTTTGATGTTGGTATGCGCTATAGGAAATTTCACCTCCATCACCACCATTTTTTCTATCTAGAGGATCCTTATTTCATAAAGACATGGGATAAACACCAAGGATATTAGTATGACATACTGATTGCAGTAGAGGTGAAATTAGCTCTGCTCTGTATACGCAAAACAAAACAGAGCCGATGCAATCAATGTTTCCTCTAAGGAGTGGCCTGGCACGTGCAAATTTTTTTTCATTTGAGCAACAAGTTTTAAAAACCAACATTTTTTGAGTGCCAGTATTAGCAATGCATTTCTGTATATAGCACAAAAAGCAAAAAAAACCAAAACAAAACAGTTTTGTGACCGACCATATAAAAACTGTGAGTAACGCTCTTAAAATGTATGAGCAATCGTTCATGTACATAAGTACATAAGTAATGCCATACTGGGAAAAGACCAAAGGCCCATCAAGCCCACCATCCTGTCCCCGACAGCGGCCAATCCAGGTCAAGGGCACCTGGCAAGCTACCCAAACGTACAAACATTCTATACATGTTATTCCCGAAATTGTGCTCCGCTTAGAGGGATCACTGGGTGCAATACATATATATCACCAACCCATCTTGCATATAATCCAATACCTGGTAATTCCAAGCAGGCTGCCGAGTCCCTGGACATTCAGTGCCCATATCTGGATAGGGCAGTGCTTCCCCAACCTGGTCCTGGAGGCACCCCAGCCAGTCAGATTTTTGGGATATCCACTATGAATATTCGTGCGAGAGATTTGCATGCACTGCCTCCACTGTATGCAAATCTCTCTCATGAATATTCATGGTGGATATCCCAAAAACCTGACTGGCTAGGGTGCCTCCAGGACCAGGTTTGGGAACCACTGGTATAGGGGTTAGCACTGAACCAACTGTGTTTAATTCAGCCAGTGGTAGCCAGCGTTTCGAGAAGTGCTAACTGCGGCTGGCTGAATATCATTCCCATAATTTTCCAGGATTTTCTAAAGCAACTTTAGGCCTGCAGATCAGTTGTAATCAGGGGTGCTGTGAGCAGGGGGGTATTTAAAAGTCCCCCCCCTCACCTAGACCTCCCACTCCAGAAACAGTTCTTCGCAAGGGGCCCTATTTTATTTTTATAAAGGTACCTGAAGGCGCTCAGTAGTGTATATGATAGGTGTGAAAAATAATAAAGAAGTTTTATTATTTGACAACTAAAAGGAAATTGATTTTTTTAAACTGAATACCTTGTAAATTACCATCCATCTGTTTGTATGTGGACTACAGCACTACAGTTCATGTGTAGAATTTAATGCTTGGTCTGCTTTCGTGGTGGTAAATTGATTAACTCACTCATAAATTGAATCCTCCTGCTTCTATGGTGGATCTTCATTTTATCAAAGTGGATTGATAACAGGTGGAATTCTGTAAATCTTATAATCAAAATGAAAGCATTATTATATTACACAGGTCAGCTTTTATTCAAATGCAGGACTGATGGGTGAAAATTGGCAGCAAATATTTTAAAAAGGGACAAACTTTAGCATGAGGGAAAAACCTTGGGGCCCTTTTACTAAGGTGTGCTGAAAAATGGCCTGCAGTAGCAGGGGCGTAGGTACGTGGGGCCACGGGGGCATGGGCCCCCACAGATTACGCTCTGGCCCCCTCTACATATGATCCCCCCACCGCCGCCTGTTCCCCGCCCTGCATCAGGTACCTTGTTTACTGGCAGGGGTCTCCAATCCCAGCCAGCTGAAGCGTCTTCTTCAGCGCCAGTTGACTCCGGCGCCTTCGTTGTGTGATCATCTGTTTCTGACGCCTTATGTCCTGCACCATGCATGTAGCCTCGTGCAGGATGTAAGGCATCAGAAACCGATGATCACACAACAAAGGCACCGGAGTTGACCGGCGCTAAAGAAGACTCTTCGGCTGGCGGGGATTGGGGACCCCTGCCAGCAAACAAGGTACCTGATGCGGCGGCGGCGGGGGGAGGCAGCTAAACAGTGCCCTTCCACCTCGGGCTCTGGCCCCTCCTCCCGCCGAGGTCTGGCTACGCCCCTGTGCAGTAGTGTAGGCGCGTGTTTTGGCTGCGCACAAAATCATCTCTCAGTGCACCTACAAAAAAATGCCTTTTTAAAAATTTTTGCTGAAAATGTACGTGCGTCAAATTCAAAAGTGACATGCATCCATTTTGGGTCTGAGACCTTACCACCAGCCATTGACCTTGCGTAAAGTCTCATGCGGTAACTGGGCGGTAATGACCTACGCGCGTCAAATGCCACTTGGCACGCATCCGATACGTGTGTCCGAAAATAAAAATTATTTTTCAGACGCGCGCCAAAAATGAAATTACCGCAAGAGCCATGCGGTAGCCGGGTGGTTACTCCATTTTGGCGCATGTTTGGCGCACATAGACACTTAAGCGGCTTAGTAAAAGGGCCCCCTAGTGAAAAGACTTGAAAATGAGCCAGATTGGTTTGGGGATTCCAGAGAAATAAAGACCCCCCCCCCCCAAAAAAAAAATGCTGCCTAGTGCTTTTTGATGTGAACATATAAGCACTGACACACAGCAGTCAGGTAATTGTTTATTTGTTCTTCTGTCCTCTACTCTCCTGCTCACAGACACACATCTAGTCACATTGTTGCTCACCTACCCTGTAGTCTTTGTGTAGAGAAGGACACAATATAAAATACAAATCAATCAATATATAAAATTCTTATATAAATACACAAAAACACAAACAAACATGCAAGTGGAGGAGTGGCCTAGTGGTTAGAGCACCGGTCTTGCAATCCAGAAGTGGCCAGTTCAAATCCCACTGCTGCTCCTTGTGATCTTGGGCGAGTCACTTAACCCTCCATTGCCTCAGGTACAAACTTAGATTGTGAGCCCTCCTGGGACAGAGAAATACCCAGTGTACCTGAATGTAACTCACCTTGAGCTACTACTGCAAAAGGTGTGAGCAAAATCTAAAGAAATAAAGCTTCCATTCAGAATCTGAAAGAATAGCAACATTCCATGTAGAATCCCAAAGAATATCAAGATTCTGGAATCCTAAAGAGTGACAAGATTCCATGCAGAATCTCAAACAGTAGCAACATTCCATGTAGAACCCTAAAGAATAACAAGTGGAGGAGTGGCCTAGTGGTTAGAGCAATCCAGAGGTGGCCGGTTCAAATCCCACTGCTGCTCCTTGTGATCTTGGGCAAGTCACTTAACCCTCTATTGCCTCAGGTACAAACTTAGATTGTGAGTCCTCCTGGGACAGAGAAATATCCAGTGTACCTGAATGTAACTCACCTTGAGCTACTACTGAAAAAGGTGTGAGCAAAATCTAAATAAATAAATAAAGATTCAATTCAGAATCTCAAAGAATAGCAAGATTCTGGAATCCTAAAGAGTGACAAGATTCCATGCAGAATCTCAAACAGTAGCAACATTCCATGTAGAACCCTAAAGAATAACAAGTGGAGGAGTGGCCTAGTGGTTAGAGCAATCCAGAGGTGGCCGGTTCAAATCCCACTGCTGCTCCTTGTGATCTTGGGCAAGTCACTTAACCCTCTATTGCCTCAGGTACAAACTTAGATTGTGAGCCCTCCTGGGACAGAGAAATATCCAGTGTACCTGAATGTAACTCACCTTGAGCTACTACTGAAAAAGGTGTGAGCAAAATCTAAATAAATAAATAAAGATTCAATTCAGAATCTCAAAGAATAGCAAGATTCTGGAATCCTAAAGAGTGACAAGATTCCATGCAGAATCTCAAACAGTAGCAACATTCCATGTAGAACCCTAAAGAATAACAAGTGGAGGAGTGGCCTAGTGGTTAGAGCAATCCAGAGGTGGCCGGTTCAAATCCCACTGCTGCTCCTTGTGATCTTGGGCAAGTCACTTAACCCTCTATTGCCTCAGGTACAAACTTAGATTGTGAGCCCTCCTGGGACAGAGAAATATCCAGTGTACCTGAATGTAACTCACCTTGAGCTACTACTGAAAAAGGTGTGAGCAAAATCTAAATAAATAAATAAAGATTCAATTCAGAATCTCAAAGAATAGCAAGATTCTGGAATCCTAAAGAGTGACAAGATTCCATGCAGAATCTCAAACAGTAGCAGCATTCCATGTAGAACTCTAAAGAATAATAAGTGGAGGAGTGGCCTAGTGATTAGAGCACTGGCCTTGAAATCCAGCAGTGGCCGGTTCAAATCCCACTGCTGCTCCTTGTGATCTTGGGCAAGTCACATATACCCCCAGAGCGGCTCTGCTTGTTGTTTCCTGTACTTTGTTTTATTGCCCTTGCGTTCCCGTAGAGGTGGTTTCCTGTTCTCCTTACATATACATACATGCACACAAACAAACACACACATATAAAACACTCTGACACAAACATACACACAAAGCTCATAGCCACAGAACATGGATATATAGAGAGAGACATTCACATACACACGTGCACAAACAACACAGAAACACACTCATAGACAGTTACACACTTACACACACATGCTACATACACAGAAGGATTGGAAATAATTTTATGAGGCTTTCTCCAAAAGGTTTCCCTGCCATGTACCCCTGAACTGCTGCCATACTTGTGTCCCTGTTGGGCTGGCTTTTAGTGATTTAGATGTATATGCCATTTTCTTCATTGTAAACTTTATTGTGAATGTGAAACCTAGTTACTGAACCATATAGCTTTCTTAAGGGTTGCTATGTATAATGACACCTACCAACTGAACTGTATAGTTTGCTACCGACTGCAATGCAAATAGCTTAATGGTGGTGGAGAAGCACGACAGCACCTGTGGCTATTGGACAACAGCACCCTGTGTGGTTAAAAACCATAAAATCCATCCTTCTAAATGTGCTGACAGCGACATCTAATGGTTTGATATATTACCGCACTTGGTTTAATTTTATTATTGTTTCTAAACCAAAGGAATGTTTGGTGTGCTCTATTCAAACTGTCTCACCCCTCTGTCCTCTCTCCTGAAGGTCAAAGACATATACACATACATACACAATTACCCCTCCTCCACCTTCCCCCTCTCCTCCCCCCCCCAACAACAGAGGAATTGGAAAGAATTCCAGGAGTCACGCTCCTAGTGCTTTCTCCACTTATTAAATGGTGTATTTCAAAACTTCAGAAAACCAATCAAAGATGGCCATTAAAAACTACATCATGCTGAGTATTGTCCAAAGGAAATCAACACAATATATAACTTGAAAATATCAGATGAAATGACAGGTCCCCTTCGTCATTCAGTTGAAAAAATATCAATAGCAAAAATCTAAATAACTTCAATAATCATCTTTAAGAAGCCACAAGACTATCACTTCAGAGTCAGGGTAAGTATATCAATTTGTATAGATTACAATAACAATAGACTTTGGTTAATGAAACTTACTCTACTAAGATTGAGGTCTACAAAATCCTAAGTGGTGTAGAACAAGTAGACGTAAATCAATTTTTTACTCGATCTAAATGTACAAAGACTAGGGGACATTCAAGGAAGTTACATGGGAGTGCTTTTAAAACAAATAGGAGGAAATATTTTTTAACTCAACGAAAAGGCTCTGGAACTCATTCCTGGAGGATGTAACAGCGGTTAGCGCATCTGGATTTTAAAAAGTTTGGACAAACTCCTGGAGGAAAAGTCCATAGTCTGCTATTGAGACAGACTTGCCAAAGCTGCTGCTTGCCCCGGGATTGGTAGCATGGAATGTTGCTACTATTTGGGATTCTGGAATCTTGTTATTATTTGAGATTCTGCATGGAATGTTGCTGCTATTTGGGTTTCTGCCAGGTACTTGTGACCTGGCTTGATCACTGTTTGGTTATTCATATGTTCTTATGTAAGACAGACAGGCAGATGATATACTAGCTGGGAGGGGTCTTTACATTTAAACAATGAGGCCAACCACAAGGAATGAGGCCTAATTGGAGACCATCAGACTCATTTTCGAAAGAGATGGACGTCCATCTTTTGACATAAATCGGCACTTGGATGTCCATCTCTCAGAGACGTCCAAATTGGTATAATTGAAACCCAATTTTAGACATCTCTAGATTTAGTTCATCACAAGGACATCCAGATTTGAGGGGGGCGTATCGGAAGCATGGTAAAGGCAGGACTTGGGCGTTCCTAAGACTTGGACGTCTTTAAGCCATAATGGAAAAAAGCAGAGACGTCCAAGACTAAAACTTGGATGTTTTCACCCGGACATGTTTTTATTATGAATAAGGCACAAAAAGGTGCCCGAAATGACCAGAGGACCACTGGAGGGAAACGGGGATGACCTCCCATTACTCCCCCAGTGGTCACTAACCCACCCTCAAAAATCATCATTAAAAATATTACATGCCAGCCTCAGATGTCATACTCAGGTCCATGACAGCGCATGCAGGTCCCTGGAGCAGTTTTAGTGGGTGCAATGCACTTCAGACAGGTGGACCCAGGCCCATACCCCCCTACCTGTTACTTTTGTGGAGGAAAGAGTGAGCCCTCCAAAACCCACCAGAAACCCTCTGTACCCACATATAGGTGCCCCCTTCACCCGTAAGGTGTACAGTTTGGGGTAGTGGGTTTTGTGGGGGGGGGGGGGGGGCTCAGCACATAAGGTAAGGGAGCTATGTACCCGGGAGCATTTTATGAAGTCCACTACAGTGCCCCCTAGGGTGCCTGATTGCTGTCCTGGCATGTCAGGGGGACCAGCGTACTACAAATGCTGGCTTCTCCAACGTCCAAATGGCTTGCATTTGGACGTTTTAGACTTGGACGTCTTTGGTTTCGAAAATTGCCGAAAATTGAAGATATCCAAATCTAAGGATGTCCAAATCCAAGGATGTCCTTGGTATTTTCGAAACGAAAGATGGACGTCCATCTTTTTTTGAAAATGACCTCTTCCCCGCCTCCGAATTTGGACTTTTTACAAAGACGTCCAAATTCCAACAGACGTTTCTTTCGAAAATGCCCCTCCATATGAGGAAGCAGCCCTTGGTTCAAGTAAAAAGCCATATTCAGAAACAATTATAGGTTCAATTCTAAAAAGCAGCCTCTCAGTTTTTAGCCTGGCTTAGAATTAGAGGTTTTCTCATGGAGGAGAGGTGGTGTGAAGGGAGCATACTGTATGGGAGAGATAGTGGGGGAGAAAAGGTACCCTGTATAACAAAGAGTCACCACAGAGGGATAGCTGGGTGTCCGTGAAAGTTAAAAGGTAGGGAGCTAGAGAGACTGTCAATTTAAACATACTGATAGGCAAAGAGAGGAAGGGGATGCAGGTACCTGTAATCAGTAGACTTAAATAAGGGGGGGGGGGGGGGGGAATTGAAGCAACTAAGGCTGCAAGGCATGAGGGTTCCGAGGAGTGTGGTTAATATAAGAGCAAGAAATCAGCCTTCACCCCAATAATCCAAGTATCTAGTCCAGGGGTTCCTAAGGCTATTCTGGGGGAACCCCAGCCAGTCAGGTTTTCAGGATATCTACAATGAATATGCATGAAATAGATTTGCATACCAAGGAGGCAGTGTATGCAACCCAATCTCATGAATATTCATTGTGGATATCCTGAAGACCTGACTGGCTGGGGTTCCCCCAGGACATGTTTGGGAATCACTGACCTAGTCACAAAAGGTTCACTTCAATTTCCCTCTGTTGCAAATATTGTTATTTTCAGCCTCAGAAACAGAAGGGGGAAGGGCAGATAAGAGTCGGGGTTGTAGATCCGACACAGTCGGCACTGAGCTTTGCTTTCTGCTCTGTGCAGAAGTTCATTTGACAGACCGTTAATAAGTAACATCCAAGCAGTTTACAAAAAAAAAAAAAAAACAGCAAGCAAGAAGGGGAAGATGGGTAGGAATACTGCAAAAGGAGGTCAAGGTTACAAATGCATTAAAAAGGACTGTTTGGGGGAGGGAGGGGAGAGAAAGGATAAACAAGGGAGAAAGGGAATGGGGCTTGATATACTGCCTTTCTGTGGTTTTTGCAACTACATTCAAAGCAGTTTACATAGTTTATATAATATAGGCACTTATTTGTACCTGGGGCAATGGAGGGTTAAGTCACTTGCCCAGAGTCACAAGGAGCTGCAGTGGGATATGATATGAACCCAGTTCCCCAGGATCAAAGTCCACTACACTAACCAACCACTAGGCTACTCCTCCACTAGCAACATTCCATGTAGACTCTCAACTAGGGAAAGGGAAATGGGACTTGATATACTGCTTTTCTGAGGTTCTTGCAACTACATTCAAAGCGGTTTACATATATTCAGGTACTTCTTTTGTACCAGGGGCAATGGAGGGTTAAGTGACTTGCCCAGAGTCACAAGGAGCTGCAGTGGGAATTGAACCCAGTTCCCCAGAATCAGAGTCTGCTGCACTAACCACTAGGCTCCTCCTCCTCCACTAGCAACATTCCATGAAGAATCTCAAATAGGGAAAGGGAAATGGGACTTGATATACCACCTTTCTGTGGGGTTTACATAGTATATACAGGTATTTATTTGTAACTGGGGCAATGGAGGGTTGAATGAGTTACCCAGGATCACAGGGAGCTGCAGTGGGAATTGAACCCACTTCCCCAGGGTCAAAGTCCACTGCATTAACCACTACTCCTCTACCTAAAGTACAAGAGGAAGGAGGGAGTGAAGTAGCAGAGAAAGACATTGTGAAGGATGCCGCCCAGCAGTGCTGCCAAGCCACCCATTCCAGAAGGGAGACTTTTTGGCCGGTCCTGGTTTTAAACTCACATCCCAAAGCGGTGCAGTGTTTGTAGTCCATGATACTATCCATTGAAATCAGTGCTGCAGTTCCCATAATGCACCAGGATGAGGTTGGCAGAAATCCAGGGCTGGCCAAAAAAAAAAAAGTCTCCCTCATGGGAAGGGTAACATTGCAGCTCTGCACCCAGGGCCACCTGTACAGACTCTGGTTATTGGAGGCCCTGAGGAGAAAGCACGAGCATCAATCCCTTAAATCAAAATAATTTAGGGAACTAGTAAGTCTTCAGAGTTCTGGATACACTGGCCAGTTTGGTACACTGGGCAGGAAAACCTCTCCTCAATCTCCTTCTGGCTTTTGCCAAAGTGTCCGCCTACCTAGGGTTACCATAAGCCACATTGAGCCTGCAAAAAGGTGGGATAATGTGGGGTACAAATGCAATAAATAATAACATGGCTCCAGAAAAAGGAGGACACATTGGTCCAGTCCGGGTTTTGCTTCCATGGAAGTAAAACCCAGACTGGCTCAATCTCTCCTCTTTTTTCTGGAGCCATATGGTAGCCCTACGCCTACCACAGTGGTTCTCAATCCAGTCCTTAGGGCACACCCAGCCAATCAAATTTTCAGGATATCCACAATAAATATATAGATTTGCATGCTCTGCCTCCTTGGTATGCAAATCTGTCTCATGCATATGCATTGTGCAGGGCTGTATCTAGTTATGTGCAGCCAAGTTACTCTATTCTAAGATGGAGATTTTAAGCCAGTCCTTGCACTGGTTTCAATAAGTGGAATCAGGAACTACAAATACCACCATGCTTTCAGATGTAAATTCAAAACCTTCCTCTTAAAATAGCATAACTGGTTGGGGACAAACTAGGGAACCCCTATTCTCTGTCAGAAAGTTCACTCTGAGCCAGTTCTGGTTTTATCTACAACTTTAGGTTAAACACCATCAGCAATTCACTTGAAAACACTACTAGAACACTAAGCCTATGTCCTGCAAGGAGCTGAGCTCAATCTGGAGGGCCTTCCCCTGGGAAATAAGTTACTTGAGTCCAAGGCTTCTAAAGACAAGGTAGGCCGAAATAAACTCTAGCCTAATGAAGGCCTGGTTTTACCTTTTGAATTTTATAAAAAGATAATCTGTAACTTAGATTTTGAGATTTCGTCAATATATACATTTATATTTCTATTATAAAATAAATAGGTCCTGTCAGCTTTGTGTTACTGCGGTTTATTTATTTATTGGGATTTATAAACCACCCTTATAAAGAGATTCACCCAAGGTGGTGTACAGCAAGTACCGTTTAACATAAAATTTACAATTTTGTTAATAGCATAACAATAGTAAAATGATCAAACATAAGCATAAGTAATCAATGAGGTAAACTTGGAAATGGCAAATTTGAAATTTAGTGATAGAACTAACGAGAAACAGTATCAGACATAAACACATCTAACAGTACTGAAGAACAATCATATAACAGAAATATGATATATGTCAGTACAATACAAATGATTCCATAATGAAATGGAAGAACATTCAAGTAACATATAATATGATGTCAGCACAATACCAATGAAACACGTAATAAACACATTAGAGCATTCAAATAACAGAAATGATGCTAATGCTGTTCTTTCATTATAATGAAACATCTTATTATATAGCTGAGGGGTCAAGGGCTGATGTGAAGCGTCTGTTCACGCTTTCCAAAAACACTAGGACTAGGGGGCATGCGATGAAGCTACAATGTAGTAAATTTAAAACGAATCGGAGAAACTGTTTCTTCACTCAACGTGTAATTAAACTCTGGAATTCGTTGCCAGAGAATGTGGTAAAGGCGGTTAGCTTAGCGGAGTTTAAAAAAGGTTTGGCCGGCTTCCTAAAGGAAAAGTCCATAGACCGTTATTAAATGGACTTGGGGAAAATCCACTATTTCTTGGATAAGCAGTATAAAATGTTTTGTACATTTTGGGGATCTTGCTGGGTATTTGTGATCTGGATTGGCCACTGTTGGAAACAGGATGCTGGGCTCGATGGACATTTGGTCTTTCCCAGTACGGCAATACTTACGTATTTATGTATAGATAGATACAAGAAGGGTAATGCAGAGTCAACTGGCATAAATGGGTGGCTAAACTGAAGACAAATTATATGTACAGTTAAACAAGATATGAGGTATGTGTATGTGTATGTGTATATGCATATGCGTGTGTGTGTGTTTATATTTGTATATATGCATAAATGTGAACGTGTGTGTTTGTTAAGAATTGCAATCCAGCAAAACAACTGCTTGGTATAACATTAAGAGGCTTATTGAATAATATTTTTTTCATAAGTACGGAAGAGAAAAAAAAGTCTGTTTTAAGCTAAAAGCAAAGACTCCATTAGGAGGAGAAGCGCTGTGGAGAACACACATCCTTGGATTAGTCATCAAATTAATTAGGTTTCCCCTTCAACGTCTAATGATCTTCATGCAGTTGACTTGCTGAATGAAATTCAAAGCCATTGAACTGTCTCCTAGTGATTCATCTGTCATAAGATGAGTGGTCCGAGGTAAACTGCCGCTTCAAGATCTTACACTATAGATAGAAAAGTTTGGTCTTTCGTCCGTACAAACAATCGGTGGCCTACTGCAAAACTCTGCCATTCAAATTATTACGGTCACCTGTGGAACAGCAACATAAAGGTGGGAAACAAGGGACCTGATATTCAGCTCACAGTAGTCGGCAAATTTAAAGGCACTGACCATCGTCGGTTGAATCTGACCTGGATATTCAAGGCCAGGCCTAATCGACTAATTTGTAGATCTTCAAAAAAAAATCATCTAGTTATTCCACGACAGGCTAGTGGTTAAAAGTTTTTTTAGGATGGTCAACAGCTGCTGCATGAAAGAGAAAGTTTGACCTACAAGATCTTATTATTATTATTATTTTTTTAAATCTGGAGAGCTTATTGCCAAGTGGAAGTGCTTCACTTCTGGATTTTTAACTTGCTATAGCACTTAAAAACTTATATGTAGTCATTGGAAAGAGATGTCCTTATTAACTGGTACTTGATGATGGAACATAGTCTGCCTGTACCCTAGATACGAGAAGGAAGCTGAGGACAAGTGGACGTTGAGTAAGGCTAAACATTCTAAAATAGGAATTTCTATGGCGCTCATGTTCAAAAGCCAGTTTAAAGATAAGAGTGAGAAATGAATTCTCTGTAAATCGGCACTATAAAGGAATGGTGGGGGAAAAGACCTCGGATGCCCGTGACAACCTCTGTGCTGTTATAATGTCAAATTCCAGCATCTAAGTCATAGCACCAGCTTCAATCATTGGTCATAGAAACCCCCAACCACACCAAAAGCATCCTCAACTATGAAAATGACGTGACAAATCCACAAAACTAAAAGTTGAACTTAGCTTTGTATGGCAGTGCAGGGCAGTGGAAACATCATCCCTACGGTGCCCCGTTTCACCGTTCGGCTTCCTCAGGGGATTAAGTACTACCGTGTCTTCTTTTGGAATGCTGTTTCAGTCATGATTAAGTCAGAAAAAGGTGCCCTAACTGAGCAACTGACCACTGGATGGATGAAGGCATGACACCTCCTTAGTCCCCCAGTGGTCACTGACCCCTTCCCACCTCCCAAAGACAGTAGATCAGGCTCTATGACAACGCCAGATATTATGATCATTTCTAAGACAGCAGCGAGGAAGTCGATGGAGTAGCCTATTGGTCAGTGCAGTGGTGAGTGAGCAACAGGTCCCAGGTTCAATTCACATGTCACCGCTTTAATTTCAATACCAATACGTGAGCTCTCCTGGATCATAGAAATACCTCCTGTACCTAAATTATATGTGATCTGCAAGCCTTAGGGCTATTGTAATGGTGGACCTTTGATACAGTAGGTTTTCTCTGTTCCTGAAGGGCTCACCATACAATATTGACGGGGTTTAGGTGGGATTTGTATCTGGGTCCCTTTATGTGAAGTTCACTGTACTGACCCTCTGCACTTCTGGGATGTCTCTATGGCCAGTTCACTAGAAATTTTTGGTAAATCTAAATTTGAATCTGCAAAGCCCCTTTGTGAAAGATTACACTGGCTTCCCATCAAAGAACGTATTGCCTTTAAGGTCTGTACCTTTATCCTACCTTAATTTACACTATCCAGACTGCATTGGCCTTAAATACAAATCTACCTACGCCTCCAACTTCTCCTTCATAGGTACACAACTATGGAATGCTTTACCCAAATCCTTAAAATCAACTCGGAACTATTAAAATTTCAGAAAATTATTGAAGACCAACCTGTTCAAGAAGGCTTACTTCCCAGACTCAACCTAATCTTACTTCTTCCTGGACTCTATTACCTTGTATTACCCTTGTTATTCTTTGTTATTTATATGATACATATATGCCTATTATTACTTTTTTTAGTTGTGCTTTTTTGAACTGTAGCATACCCTACGGTTCTGTGTAAGCCACATTGAGCCTACAACTAGTGGGAAATGTGGGGTATAAATGTATTAAATAAATAAATGTTGCCAGACAGACCTCCCTATAGCTTGTTTTTCTAAGTTTATCCCAGGGACTCCCCCACCCCCCCGAAAATGATACTAACAGATGGACATGATCAGCTGAAAGCCAATCAAAACATAAATTTAGAGGTTTTTCTGGTTCAATTATGGCTTTGTGCTAGACATTGGATTGAGACATTTTTGGCAAAAATCTCAATTCGGGCCTAGACATCATATCAAAAATTGCCCTCCTAATATCTGGTATTTAATTGCTTATCCCCCCCCTGTTTACTAAGCCAAGATAGCACAGTTTAGTAAACAGGGGGGTTAGTGTGCTTGAATGGTATTTTTTTTGGTATGGACTGGTTGATTGGTTATTCTTTATTGAAAATTGGAATAAAGAAATTTGAACTTAAAAAAAAAATAATTTAGTATGGTGCAATCATTCCTCCATTGAACATCATTCAATGAGAAAACTGTAAGACAGAAATGATTAATGATATCAGTTGATGGCATGTCAAGTTGTGTTTGCATTGCTAAATACTTAAGTCCCAAAGGATTTAGCATACAAAGATTCTACCCTTTCTAATTTAAGGAATTAATTTAAAAACATACTGTAGAGTTTTCTGTATTTGCAATGACCTAGAAAAGCCTGTAACATTCATATCACAAATTCTGTGCCTTCAGGTGCTCCCAGGTTCCCTCCCCAGTCCCGAGATGTTAAAAGCAGCAGATTGCCCCAGGAAATCTCCCATGAAAGACTTTGTCAAATCGGTTCTAAAAATCTAGAACCACTTTGTAGTTTTGCTTTGATTCCTGATGCAGACCCTGAGGGAGAAAGTACTTGCTGAGGCCCTCAGGTACTAAAGTGTGAAGATATTTTAGGGGTCCTTTTAATAAAGTGCGCTGAAAAATGGCCTGTGGTAGTGTAGGCATGTGTTTTGGGTACGCACAGAATCATTTTTCAGCGCACCTGCAAAAAATACCTTAAAAAATTTTTTTTGCAAAAAATGGAAGTGTGGCAAAATGTAAATTGCCACGTGTCCATTTTGGGTCTGAGACTTTACCACCAGCCATGGACCTAGTGGTAAAGTCTCACGTGGTAACTTGGTGGTAATGACCTATGCGCATCAAATGCCACTTGGCATGAGTCCGAAAATAAAAATGATTTTTAACTGCGTGTATCGGATGTGCGCCAAAAATGAAATTACTGCAAGAGCCACGTGGTAGCCGAGTGGTAACTACATTTTGACGTGCATTGGGAGTGCATAGACACTTACGCGGCTTAGTAAAAGTGCCCCTTTGTAAACGGTACTAAAGGGTACAAAAAAAAAAGAGGGATTACCTCTGTCATTTATTTATTTATTTATATCATTTATACCCCACAATTTCCCACCACTGGCAGGCTCAATGTGGCTTACAACATTTAAGTAACAAACAGGCAAGTACAACAGTGGCATACCAAGGGGGGGGGGGGCGGTGGGAGCAGTCCGCCCTGGGTGCACGCCGCTGGGGGGGGTGCGGTGTGCCTGCCGGCTCTTTGTTTTCATGCTCCCTCGGGGCAGAGGGAGCATGAAAACGAAGAGCCGATAGGTGCGCGGCACCCTCCCCAGCGGCGTGCACCCGGAGGGGGGTTATTTCACCGGGGGGGTCATGCTGCACCCCGGGGGGGGTTATTTTGCCGGGGAGGGGGTCATGCTATTCCGGGGGGGGGGGGGCGCTGCACCTGAGGGGCGGGGCGCATCGGCTATCCGCCCCAGGTGTCAGCACCCCTAGGAACGCCACTGAAGTACAATAAATGGAAAGTGATACGAGGGGCGGAAAGGTACAGGGTTAAGAGAAAGTAGTTAAGTCCACAAGATGTTTAGAGGATCCAGGAATCGTAGAGGCAGGACGGGATCTTTAGAGTAAGCTTGCCCAAATAAGTAGGTCTTGAGAGACTTCCGGAAAGTCAGATGATCTTGAACCATTTTTACAGATTTAGGTAATGTATTCCACAAATGAGTGCTGACATAGGAAAAGGTGGAAGCATATGTGGTTTTATACTTGAGACCAGAACACGCAGGAAAATGGAGGTTTAAGTACGAACAGAAGATCGAAGCGGATTCCTTGGTGGTAAGTTGACAAGGGCATCCATATATGCTGGAGCATATATGGATTGGTGAACGACTAGTGTAAGTCAAGTGCAGAGGTGGTCAACAGAAGTGAGGAAAGAACAACCAGGTTGTCACTAAAGGCTTTTTTGTAATAAGAACCCAACATGGCCAGCTTTTGACAATAATGTTTCCACAAGGGTCACAATCTTTTATATAGAAACATGACGGCAGATAAAGGCCATATGACCCATCCAGTCTGCCCATCCTCTTAACCCCTAATTCTTCCTGTTCCTAAGCGATTCCACATGCTTATCCCATGCCTTTTTATATTCTGGAACAGTCCTCGACTCCACCACCTCCACCGGGAGGCCATTCCACGCCTCCACCACCCTTTCTGTGAAATAATACTTCCTTAGGTTACTCCTAAGCCTATTCCCTCTTAACTGTGTCATATGCCCCCTCATTTACAATATCACATTGAAGCACTGCTGTTGACACAGCATACAGGTTGTTTCCACCTTGCTTAAAATCTTGGTATCACTATGGTGGTATGTCCGCAATTTCATAACAAACTTGGTCTGACCCAGCATGGCACTTCTTATATGTTTAGCCATTAGGATCATCCATGCACATAAGTATTACCATACTGGGAGAGAGCAAAGGTCCATCAAGCCCCAGCATCCTGTTTCCAACAGTGGCCAACCCAGGTCACAAGTACCTGGCAAGATCCCAAACCAGTACAGTACATTTTATGTTGCAATAAGCAGTGGATTTTCCATTGTAATAATGGTCTATGGACTTTTCCTTTAGGAAGCCATCCAAACCTTTTTTTTAAAGGACTGAAATGGTAAGAACATGTGTCCTTTCTTGGTCCTCTATCCAGCTTATTTTCGAAAGAGAAAGACGCCCATATTTCGACCCAAATCGGGAGATGGGCGTCTTTCTCCCGTGGGCGCCCAAATCGGTATAATCGAAAGCTGATTTTGGGTGTCTTCAACTGCACTCTGTTGCGGAAACGGCCAAAGTTGATGGGGGCGTGTCAGGCATGGTGAAAGCGGGACTGGGGCGTGGTTATTGGCTGAGGAGAGATGGGCGGCTTTCGCCGACAATGGAACAAAAATAGCCATTTTTTTGCGAGAATTTAGGGCACTTTTTTTGGACCCTTTTTTTTCACGAACAAGTCCCAAAAAAGTGCCCTAAATGACCAGATGACCACCGGAGGGAATCGGGGATGACCTCCCCTGACTCCCCCAGTGGTCACTAACCCCCTCCCACCAAAACAAAACAACTTTAAAAACTTTTTTTCCCAGCCTGTATGCCAGCCTCAAATGTCATACCCAGCTCCATCACAGCAGTATGCAGGTCGCTGGAGCAGTTGTTAGTGGGTGCAGTGGGCTTCAAGCAGGCGGACCCAGGCCCACCCCCCCCACCTGTTACACTTGTGCTGGTTAATGCTGAGCCCTCCAAAACCCCCCAAACCCCACTGTACCCACATGTAGGTGCCCCCTTCACCCCTTAGGGCTATGGTAATGGTGTAGACTTGTGGGCAGTGGGTTTTGGGGGGATTTGGGGGGGCTCAGCACACAAGGGAAGGGTGCTATGCACCTGGGAGCTCTTTTACTGTTTTTTGTTAATTTGTAAAAGTGCCCCCTAGGGTGCCCGGTTGGTATCCTGGCAAGTGAGGGGGACCAGTGCACTACGAATCCTGGCCCCTCCCACGACCCAATGCCTTGGATTTGTTCGTTTTTGAGCCGGGTGCCTTCGTTTTCCATTATCGCTGAAAAACGAAACCGCCCAGCTCAAATCCGCACAAATCCGATGCATTTGGCTGGCACAAACCGTATTTTCGGAAAAAAGATGGATGCCCATTTTTTTTTCGAAAATACGGTTTGTCCCGCCCCTTCACGTACCCGTTCTCGGAGATAGACGCCCATGGAGATGGGTGTTCGCGTTCGATTATGCCCCTCTATGTGTTCAGAAACTGGCTTCATTTGCATTTTATATTCCTGCTTCGCTATCTGAGATGGAAGGTTTTACCACTCACCAATTTTGGTCTCTCTCTCTCTCTCTCTCTCTTTCTGTCTGTATATTTATGTGTTTGTTAGCTTGCATAAAAACACTCGGAACCAGATTGATTTAAGCATCATATTCATATAAAAAAAAGAGAGCTATTTTTTTTAAAGCAGATGCTGTTTCCAAAATAACCACCTCCTACTGTGATTAGAGAGTTTCTTTACAGTTAGAATCCTAACATGAACAAGGAAAAGAAATGCTGCTAATACTTTACTTTGGCTTCCCAAAGCCATCCTGGCAACCCCAGAGTCAGGATATCCACAATGAATATTCCTGAGCCCCTACGTCTTGCCCCATCCTTGCCCATCTTTAAATCTAGATTGAAAGCCCACCTCTTTAACATTGCTATTGACTTGTAACCACTTGTACCTCTCGCTTCTACCTACCCTCCTCTCTTTCCTCTACACATTAATTGATTTGCTTGCTTTATTTTTTGTCTATTAGATTGTAAGCTCTTTGAGCAGGGACTGTCTTTCTTCTATGTTTGTACAGCGCTGCGTACGCTTTGTAGCGCTATAGAAATGCTAAATAGTAGTAGTAGTAGTCATGCGATAAATTTGCAGCTATTGGAGACCCAGGCTATGCAAAATATATTTCTTGTGGATATTCTGAAAACCAGACTTGCTGCGAGGTTCCCAAGGACAGGTTTGGGAAACCCGGCTTTAGATTATTGCAGCTGAATCCATGAATAGTCAGCAGAAACCTAGGGGCAGCACCATGGAGTGCTGAAGTTGCCATGGATCTCCTGAGGACCCTTTGTGCTGAGTCTCCAGAGTGCCTGCTGGAAGCTGTGGTGTTTTAGTAATGCTACTCAGTTCTTTCATGGCTCTAGTGTGTTATTGCAAAGTAACGCAGAAGATTTACACATTTTTAATGGGCAGCTGATTGCCACCTTCCAGCAATGTAACCTGGCTGAATGGAAAGGAGAACAGAATAGTGCAATGTCTGCTATGAAAAAAAAAAAAAGATGAAGATTTGCAGCCCGCTATATGCAAAAAGCTTAGCATCTGACATTTGAAAATAAAACTTTGCTGGAAAATATGCACATATTTCATGACGGAAATAATAAAAGTGACATCTCTACCCACTGTTGCAGATTTATTTTAGAGTTTCCTAAAACATTACAGATGAAAGTATTTTCAGGGTTCGGTGTAGATACATTCATCCGGTGAGACACTGCGTTTGGACTCTGATAGAGGGGAGGAATCTACTTAATTCATTATGCTAGGAAACTGGATTGCAATGTGCTTGACTCAAATTGAAAACAAACTTTAATGAGGCAATGATATTGTCTGCAAAAACAGATTATTTCTCAGATAAAGATGGTAAAACTGATGGTACACGAGGGTGGCTACCTGTTTAGGATTTGAATAATAAGCAGAGGCCTGAAATATCCTTGTAGTTTTTATTTTCTGAGTAATATTTTGCATATACCATAGCACAGGTCTTTCCTTATCTTTCTGGGGATCCAATAGTCAGGCAGGTAATGGATGTGACATGAATTGGAGTCCTAGTTTACTTAATTCTCATGCATTTTTATTGTGGATATCCTGAAAAGTAGACTGGCTACGGGGACATCCATAACTGGGGTATTACTATTAAAAATCATAATTAATAAAACCCACATACCATTTTAGAGACTCATTAAGAACACAACAATACATTGAAATTACATATTTCTGTTTACAAATCTGGTATTGATGGTGTCATTACTCAGTATGGTTTAAGTGGGTAGGACAGGCTGCCAATATTCAGTTGTACCCAACCGAACTGCCCTTATTTGGAAGGTTGACCACCAGCAGTAGTACTGTGAGAGTACCACTAGAGGTCAGTGCACCATTTTGGAATCCCGAGACAGATGGGATAGAAGCAGAGGGAGGCCACTCTTGATCTAGCCCACTAGACTACTACTACTACTTATCATTTCTATAGCGCTACTAGAGGTATGCAGCGCTGTACACTTGAACATGAAGAGACAGTCCCTGCTCGACAGAGCTTACAATCTAATTAGGACAGACAAAAAGGACAAACAAGAGATAAGAGAATATTAAGGTGAGGATGATAAAATAAGGGTTCTGAACAAGTGAATAAGGGTTAGGAGTTAAAAGCAGCATCAAAAAGGTGGGCTTTTAGCCTAGATTTGAAGACGGCCAGAGATGGAGCTTGACGTACCGGCTCAGGAAGTCTATTCCAGGCATATGGTGCAGCAAGATAATGGCGGTGGAGGAGAAGGGTGCAGATTATAGAGATTTACCCAGTGAACGGAGTTCCTGGAAAGGACACCAAAGACACCATAGACACCAAAGATCACCTCTGGTCCTAGGAATGGGGAGGTGGGAAACAGAATGAGGCGACTGTACAGAACCATGGGGGTTTGGGGGAGTAGAGTGAGGGATTGAGGGAGATTGGAAAGGGAGGGGGTTGGAGAGTTTGGAAGTATATGGGGGGGATTGGGCTAACAGATCCATTTATGTGGATCCTGCTGGATACTTAGCATGGATCCACATAAGCGTTTTATGCGGGTCCCAGTTGAATAAGTATCAGCAGCAAGCTCCTGGCCAGTCATGCTTGGATATTTAATGCATGGACGGACATGGCCTGGCATTGAATATCTAAGTCAATATATCCAGGTTTTAGCTAATTTTCCTACAGGAAAGAAGGCTTATGAGATTGGGGTGTGTGTTTGTGTGCTATGCATGTGTATCCCTCTAGGAACGTTTGATTTTGGTGTCTTCTCCAGGACACATCAAAAGCAACAGGCGCACTCTGACGGGGTTTTTTTTTCTGGATTCACATATATCCCTGCTCCATGGACATACACACAGGTGCATCCCAGACAGTAGACTCCTAAAATTCTGGGTGGAAATGTTTTCACAATATACTGCACAGTACCACCTCTTAAAGTGATTCTATTATTAAACTTTCATCTACCGACGCATTCTCAATTAGCTGGACTTGTTTAAATTCTTCACTTTTCAGGTCTTTGAGCTCACCAGAAGAAGATGTAAGTAAAAGAATCTGTTGCACTTGAACTAAGGATTCCCTCCTGGACATGCCGGGCTCCAGCTTTCAGCCTGGTGTTTCTTTTGCTTCCCACTGAAATGCAGACAGATGGAGTTTGACAGAACTTCCCCTTCAGGGTCATCTGGAAGCAAATTAGCTGCTTTTTTTCTTCTTCTTTAGATGAAGCCGAGATGCCAAACAACTGCCAGTGGAGGAGGATTTTTCCTAATATAAATTAACAATTATTAACAGCTGAATTTGTTTTCAAACATTCAGAAGAAGAAGGAATGTTCTGATAGAATGTAAAATTTCAATTCTTTACAGCAGCATTTTGTTAATGGTAGGTAGATATCCCATTTGGAAATAACCACCGTCTGAGGTTGAAGTGGGGAGAACACTCCTTAGACCATCTTTGCATTTCTGCTTTCCCAATTCTTTCTCCTTCCTCATTCACTTTTTATATTTCCTGTGTTCTCTCCCCCCCCCCTCTCTCTCTTTCCTCCCTCCTACCCACATATCTGGATCTAAACCAGTTTTTTCCAACTGCAGGTCTTCCACTCCACCCTGAATCGATCACCCCCTCCTACCTGTGCTTAGTAGAAAGAATGTGAAAGCTTACTCGGAGGATAAATACCCCTGGGTGTCATGGCTTAGTTTTTGCCACATGATACTTTCACTTCTGATCACCCCACCTTCAAGAAGCGGCTCAAGACCTTCCTCTTTGGCAGTGCATACGCTAAGAGGCCTACAGGTGCTGTACCCTTTTAGCCCACGACTCCTTCCTTGCTGATTTATCTCCTCCCCTCTCTTCCTCTTCCTCCTTCGTTGTTTCTCTTCTCTCTCCTGTGACCTTGTCTACTGTACTTTGTACTATTGTTGCTTATTAATTATTGTACGCCACATTGAGCCTGCCTATGGGTGGGATATAAATGTCGTAAATAAATAAATACTTTGAGAGAAACAGGCCACAGATACTATGTGAGTCAGTGCACTGAATGCATGTCGGAGAGAGAAGAACTGGAACCCCCCCCCCCCCAATACACGAAGGCAAGCAAACACAACAGGGTTGACCAACAAATGAGGAAAACGAAACCAGGCGCATGGATCGTCTTTTATTGAGATATCAACAATCAACATCAGATAGTCAATGTGCGAGCTTGACTATCTGAGACTGTTGATATCTCAATAAAAGATGATCCATGCACCGGTTTCCTTTCACATTTATGCAGTTTGGTCCTGGTGATTTCTTACACTTTAGTTTATTAGTTTGCTCTTTTATATCTTATATCTTCTAAATTTACAGAGATTTTATTTACTTGTTAGGAATCATTACTATCACAGAAGATTTCCACTATGAGTAGAAGTCCAATATTTTTACACAGAAAAGACCGAAGCAGAGAATTATTATTATTATTTGTTGCATTTGTATCCCACATTTTCCCACCTATTTGCAGGCTCAATGTAGCTTACATTGTTCCGTAATGGCGATCGCCGTTTCTGGAAGGAGAAATACAGAGTTATATTGCATTACGGTTCGTAGATTAGGCAATCAAGTAAAAAGAATTCATTTTCGTGATGAGAAATAAAATGGTAATGCGTTAAGGTTTAATCGTGACAGAGTAACTTAGGCATTCAAGAATAGAGAGTTCCGTTTTGTCCAGTTCTGGTATGAGTTTTGTTGTCTAGTGTTTAGGATGGATCATTATGGTATGCCTTTTTGAACAGGTTGAGAATTAATTTAGGGGGTCCTTTTAAGAAGCTGCATTTAAGTGCCTAACATAGGGTGCACTAAAGCTTTCTGAGTTAGTTTTGGCATGTGTGCGTGCTAACGGGGCGGAGAGTTGGCATTCATGTGCTAACCAGTTAGTATATCTACATTCCCGCGTGCTAACTGGTTAACGCATGGTAAATGTGGGAGCCCTTACCGCCTCCTAAATAATAGGTGACGGTGTGCTCCTGCACAGATTTTTTTGAATGGCCACACGAAAATGGTGCAGCCCTGATCACGCCTATATCTGGCCATCCTCATACCGCGGAACTTCCTACTAGTTTCACAATTTATTCCCGCGCTTTCTCGGCGTCTCTTTTATGAAATATTGAGTGGACCTGTCTTTTTCTTTTCCAGCACTGGATTATCTATTTCTTCCAAGAAAATAGACCCCCTGATGCAGGCACTGTGAGCCCTGTCGGGTCTGATTAATAAAGTACAGCTGAGACGCTCTCATTTTTGAAAGCTCCTTGTGCTTTCTTTAGCACATAATAATGGTAACATTAGCACACAGCCATTAGTGAAAATAATTAAAAAGGCTCTTTTTATGGCCGTAATAAGCAGTGCATGGGAAAGACCCACGTAAGTGCACGATAAGTTCGATTCTTACCACAGGTTAGTAAAAGGACCCTTTAATTTTTCTGCTATTTCCTTATCTTTTCTTGAGAACTCCTTTCACCCCTCTATTCAGCAGCCCAACAGACTCCCTGATGGATTTTTTTCCCCCCGACTGTAGTTCAAAAAGATTTTAGTGTTAGTTTTAGTCTCTGGCAAGTTTTTTTTTGTTTTTTTCAAAGCCTCTCTTGGTCGGTCTTATTACTGTTTTACATCTGACTCATCAGTGCTTTTGCTCATCCCTATGTACCTCATTAGGTTCTGCTTTTCATTTTCTGAATGATTCCCTTTAGACTTTCACTTCCTTTTCCACATTACCGTTAAATCATGTGGGCAATCATTTACCCCCCTGTTTACAAAGTGAATGGGCTGTGTCGGCATTAGCGCACGGCAGCCGCTAGCACGACTTGGTAAACAGGAGGGAGGTGGGTTAGTTTCTTTTTCTCAACCCTTTTTGAAGCATTGAATATATGTTATCTGGGGTTCCAAAATGGTATTTTAAAATAATGTCCATACAAATTGTTGACTTTGGCAACTGGTCCATTTAGTTTATTTCTAATTTTCCTCATGTTATCCTGGTCTCCCCTTTTAAGATTAAACGTTATACAGTAGTACTTATCTTTATTGTTCTACAAATTCTGACAAACATAACATAGTAACATAGTAGATGACGGCAGAAAAAGACCTGCACGGTCCATCCAGTCTGCCCAACAAGACAAACATATGTGTAAACCTTACCTTGATTTGTACCTGCCTTATTCAGGGCACAGACCGTACAAGTCTGCCCAGCAGTATTTCCCACCTCCCAACCACCAGTCCCGCCTCCCATCACCGGCTCTGGCACAGACCGTATGCCCTCCACTATCCTCGCCTCCCAACCACTCTTCCCCCACCTGCTCCACCACCCAATTTCGACTAAGCTTCTGAGGATCCATTCCTACTGCACAGGATTCCTTTATGCACATCCCACGCATGTTTGAATTCCGTTACCGTTTTCATCTCCACCACCTCCCGCCTTGTGTTACTTATTCTCATGCAGCCCCAATAACCATACACCTGCATTCCAGTATGAACAGGATTTAAAGTTGTTTTCCCTGTCATCGGTTCCATCATGCAGTCCTTCATGGCATCTAGAAACTTTACTTCCCTAGCATGGTCAGATGAGACTGAATATTGCCGTAATTAGAAACAGAGAAACATGACAGCAGATAAGGGCTAAACGGCCCATCCAGTCTGCCCCTCCTCAGTAGCCACTAACTCCTCCTTTTCCTAAGGGATCCCACGAGCCTATCCCACACTTTCTTAAATTCTGACACAGCCCTCAACTCTACGGGAATTAACACAATGCAATTAGAATTGGAATCTCCTGTTATTGTGTCACAAAATTGTTAGATTACCTAGGGCTCCTTTTACAAAGGTGCGCTAAAAAATGGTTTGCGGTAGCGTGGGCATGGGTTTTGGGCATGCGCTGATCCATTTTTTAGTGTACAAAAGGCCTTTTTAAAATTTTTGCTGAAAATGGACGTGCTGCAAAATAAAAATTGTCGCGTGTCCATTTTGGGTCTGAGACCTTACCGCCAACCATTGACCTAGCGGTAAAGACTCGTGCGGTAACCAGGCAGTAATGACCTACGTGCACCAAATGCCACTTGGCGCGCATCCGTTATGTCCCCCCCCCCCGAAAATAAAAAATATTTTTCTGATGTGCCTATCAGACGTGCGCCAAAAATGAAATTACCACAAAAGCCGTGCGGTAGTTGGGCTATAACTCCATTTTGGCGTGCGTCAGGTGCGCGTAGATGCTGACGCGGCTTAGTAAAAGGACCCCCTAATTTCTATTAGCGTTTACCTCTCTCTTCATCCTGTCTAGGTTGATGGTAGTAGACTCCCACCACTATACTCTATATCGTTTCTACTGCTAAAGATTCCAAAGGAATCTATGCAAATGAAGTATTGATAAAGTAGTGCTGGATTAAAGTGGACAATTTACTGCGCTCAAAAATGGAACTGTAAGAAAAGCTAGCTGCTAAGGTTGGCCTTTTAACTTAGGGGGAAAAAAAGGTTTCTATGGAATTCTACAGGACAATTATTACTAAAACAGATTCAAATGCAGGTAACATAGTAACATAGTAGATGACGGCAGAAAAAGACCTACGCGGTCCATCCAGTCTGCCCAACAAGATAACTCATATATGCCACATTTTGTGTATACCTTACCTTGATTTGTACCTATCTTTTTCAGGGCACAGACCGTATAAGTCTGCCCAGCACTATCCCCGCCCCCCCCCCCCCCCCACCGGCTCTTGCCACCCAATCTCGGCTAAGCTCCTGAGGATCCATTCCTTCTGAACAGGATTCCTTTATGTTTATCCCACGCATGTTTGAATTCTGTTACCGTTTTCATCTCCACCACCACCCGCAGGAGGGCATTCCAAGCATCCACCACTCTCTCCGTGAAAAAATACTTCCTGACATTTTTCTTGAGTCTGCCCCAGGTAGTGAGACTGAATGGGAGTGTGGTGCTGAACTGAAGGCCAAATTAAAAGCCTTCAAAGAGCATCCATACACAACAGGCCTAGGTGATCATATAAATGTATTTTAAAAGCAACATGCTGAGCCACTCCTGGGGTTTCTTTGCTCTTTTTCATGCAGGGAGGTGCAGTCTTGTGTTCCTTAGGCTATCTCCCTGCATGAAATGGCTTACAGCCAGGACTGTTTCAGTCTGTTCCTTTTCCCGTGGAGTTACCTGGCTGTGCAAATCACTGAAAGCAATATTAAATTGCACAGTAAGTCTAGTGAGCCATTTCGGAAATGATGATCAGATAATATGTTTATCACGGAGGACTGGGGCTTATACTGTACATTAATTCAGATGATAGAGGAGGGCCTTTGGACTGTTCTAAACCTGTTTTTCTAGTAATTCAAGGGATCTTGCCTTCCATGGTGCATGTTTCCTAGGGGAAGGAAATAAAATGCAATATTATCACAAGCAATGTCATTTTCCTCCCATTAGACTTCATGATCTGTTGTTCCTCCTTCTTTGCCTGGTAGAATCACTGCCCAGACGAAAACCTTTAGGGGTTTGTGGCTGTGCAGCCACCCAAGCGCTTGTAAATAGATAAGAGATAATGCAGAAGTCATAGAAACCTGGGAAGCCAGGCTGAAGAGCCCAACCCGTTGCTTCTGGCATTTCTAAGAATAGAATTACAATCAAAACCAAAGAGCCTATTTACTAAACTGTGTTGAAAGGGTGCCGCAGAGCACATTATTGTCTCCTGT
The DNA here is from genome assembly GCF_901765095.1 of Microcaecilia unicolor. Lineage (NCBI taxonomy): Eukaryota > Metazoa > Chordata > Amphibia > Gymnophiona > Siphonopidae > Microcaecilia > Microcaecilia unicolor. The sequence goes on along the minus strand of NC_044039.1, from coordinate 11,015,992 downwards.
TTAAAATGATGTTTGCTGAGGGCTTTATACACGTTGCACTGAGCTGTATAAAATTCACATTACTACATACATGAGGGGACTCATTTAATATCTGTTTTATACAGGCAACATTTCCATCCCGTGCTTTGTCCTCATGGCCTTTGCCACAGGGATGCATACGAAAGAGGTTATCAATAGAAATCAAACAAAATAAAACATGGAAAAGAAAATAAGATGATACCTTTTTTATTGGACATAACTTAATACATTTCTTGATTAGCTTTCGAAGGTTGCCCTTCTTCCTCAGATCGGAAATAAGCAAATGTGCTAGCTGACAGTGTATATAAGTGAAAACATTCAAGCATTACTATGACAGTAAAATAGATACCATTGGAGATTCTACATGGAATGTTGCTACTATTGGAGATTCTACATAGAATGTTGCTATTCCACTAGCAACATTCCATGTAGAAGCCTGCGCGGCCACATTGGTGATCCGCAAGGGCCGACTTCTACATGGAATGTTGCTAGTGGAATAGCAACATTCCATGTAGAATCTATAGAAATCAAACAAAATAAAACATGGAAAAGAAAATAAGATGATACCTTTTTTATTGGACATAACTTAATACATTTCTTGATTAGCTTTCGAAGGTTGCCCTTCTTCGTCAGATCGGAAATAAGCAAATGTGCTAGCTGACAGTGTATATAAGTGAAAACATTCAAGCATTACTATGACAGTCTGACAGGGTGGGAGGATGGGGGTGGGTCGGAGGTATGCATGGGGACATCAAAGCATATCATTGATATTCTAACAGGATGGGTGTGGATAGGTGAGGGGTGGGGTGATCAACAGAGACATACAGCTTTATGGTTTATAATGGGCTAGGAACCCCCAGATCCTTGTTAAGTCCTTTCTGTTGGGTGTTAAAATATTCAATCATTCTGACTTCAAAGGTCTTACGTTCTTGTATGGTTTTAAAGTTACCTTTCAGGATTCTCACTGTGAAATCACTGATACAGTGTCCTGGTTCTGTGAAGTGCTGTCCCACCGGGGTGGGGGCCCTACTGGCTGTATTGTTCATGTGATGTCTATGTAAATTGAATCTTGTCTTAAGCATCTGGCCTGTTTCTCCAATATAGCATCCTTCGTTACATTTTTTACACTGAATGATATATACCACATTGGAGGAAAATTTCTCTTCATACTCGGTTTCATTTCTGGCTCATTTGGAACCAGGGCTGTAAAATAACAAATATTATTACATGTTCTCTTATTTTATATCCTCCTCCCCCCCAATGCATCTAGACTGGCCATTGCAGTGAGGGTCCTGGGCCAGGGGCATTGCGCCTGGGCTCCTTCTAGAACCTACAGTCACATCCCCTGAATCTGGATAAAAGCTATCACCCTTAAGCAATGACCACAACGCCTCCCCTGGGGGTTGTGAATGCAGTGACCGCATCTCCTGGAATGCAGTGACCACATCTCATTCCCTGGGGGCCATGAATACAATGACCACATCTCATTCCCTGGAGGTTGTGAGTGCAGTGACCACATCTCCTTCCTTGGGGTCATAGTAACATAGTAGATGACGGCAGAAAAAGACCTGCACGGTCCATCCAGTCTGCCCAAGATAAACTCGTGTGTATACCTTACCTTGATTTGTACCTGTCTTTCTCAGGGCACAGACCGTATAAGTCTGCCCAGCAGTTTTTCCTGCCTCCCAACCACCTGTTCCGCCTTGATCCCATCTTCTTCCCTGGGGGTTATGAATGCAGTGACCACATCTCCTGGAATGCAGTGACCACATCTCATTCACTGGGGGCCATGAATACATAGTAACATAGTAAATGACAAAATTGTTAGATTACCTAGGGCTCCTTTTACAAAGGTGCGCTAAAAAAATGGTTTGCGGTAGCGTGGGCATGGATTTTGGCATGGTCCATCCAGTCTGCCCAACAAGACAAACTCATATGTGCTACTTTTTGTGTATACCCTACTTTGATTTGTACCTGTCCTCTTCAGGGCACAGACCGTATAAGTCTGTCCAGCACTATCCCCGCCTCCCAACCACCAGCCCCGCCTCCCACCACTGGCTCTGGCACAGACCTTATAAGTCTGCCCAGCACTATCCTCGCCTCCCACCACCGGCTGGCTCTGCCACCCAATTTCGGCTAAGCTCCTTAGGATCCATTCCTTCTGAATAGGATTCCTTTATGTTTATCCCACATCTCATTCCCTGGAGGTTGTGAGTGCAGTGATCACATCTCCTTCCTTGGAGACTGTAAATGCTACTTTGATACCATCCATAGTCACAGTAGATCCAACGTGGGGATCGAGCATGTGCCTGATCTTCACTCCCTTCCTTGACTCTTTATTCCTTGCACCTCCCAGGATAACATTCATCACTGACATCTATACATGATTATTACACCCCAAAACCATCCAAAATGCAGGAGGAGTAGGAGGCTGGGATGAAGGGGACAAAGTTGACATTCAACTAGGGCACCAAAAATCTCAGGGCTATATTTAACTCAGGCAGGTGCCTGTGCTACAGAAACACAGAGTCATCTTTTCTCTGAAATGTGCAGTCAGGTATCTTGGATATATAGAGTAACAGAATCATGATGTCCACGTAGGGGTGGCTACAGTTCAACACAGAGACTTACATTAGTGTAGCTTATGGTATCCTTCAGTAGGTGAGTCTAGAAGACGCTGGTTTAATCCAGAAGGTAAGCTGACACCAAACAATCTCCTCTAAAAATATTTGGGGGGTTCCTAGCTCAGTCACACCCATGCTCTTAAGTTACAAATCTGTCTCTAGGCAACATAGGTAGGAAGTAAGATCACACAAACTAGCAAATCTTTTGTTAAAACATTTCATACCATCATATTTAGTCCTTTGAATTCCTCTACAGTGATACTTTTGTGATCACATCTAAATAGGAGGCAGTACGTACATTTCTACTGTCAGAACATTCCCTCCAGCATGTCACTGGTACCAAACCTTTGAATTTAAGTGAAATGCATAGTGCTAACATCACATGTCCTCTAAAGGTTCCAAGTCGATGTAGATGACTTGGTGAAGTCGAGGAAGTATTGTCTGGCCAAAACCACAGAAAAGGAGGTCAGTGCAGTGGGCTTTGAACCTGATTAAACTGGGTTCATTTCCCACTGTGGCTCCTCACGACTCTGGGCAAGTCACTTAACCCTCCATTGCCCCAGGTAAAAAATTAGGGGCATTTTTACTAAGCCCACCGCGGTAGTGGCGTAGCCACAGGTGGGCCTGGGTGGGCCAGGGCCCACCCACTTAGGGCTTAGGTCCACCCAACAGTAGCACACGTTTATTGGTAGCTGGTGGGGATCCCATGCTCTGCCAGCTGAAGACTTCCGCCTAATGGTGACAAAAGTGCTACTCTTAACGATACCGGAACCTGCGCATGCTCAGTTTTCAGCGCATGCCTTCTGCAGACTGCCAAGGTGGAAAGAAGCGTTTTCCTGCCAGCTTAGATATTTTCTTGGTGGTGGTGGTGGTGGTGGGAGGGCAAGCACTTGGTGCCCACCCACTTCTTGCCTAGGCCCACCCACAATCTGTTGTCTGGCTACGCCCCTGCACCGCGGGCTTACTGTGTGCCAATCAGGAACCACCACTGGGTTACCTCAGGAGCCCAGTGGTAGCTCCCCCACACCCCCCCCCCAATGCGTGCTATTTCCGGTGCTACAAAAATATTTTCTATTTTTGCAGTGCTGGTGCTTACCTGGCGGTAATCGGTCAGCAGCGCGTGCTGCCCAGTTACTGGCTGGTTAGCGCAGGAGCCCTTACCGCCATCTCAATGGGTGGTGGGAAGTGCTCCCTCCTCAAAATGGCCACGCGGTAAATGGGTCACTTACCGAATGGCCATTTCTTTTCAAGAACAAAAGACAGCCTTTTACCCGCTGGGGTAAAAAGGGGCCTCAGTACGCATCAAAATACACGCTGACGCTAGCACAGTCCCCCTTTTACCGCAGCTTAGTAAAATGGCCCTTTAGCTTGTGAGTTCTCTAGGGGCAGAATGTGTACAGTGCTGCGTACATCTATTAATGCTAGAGAAATGATTAGTGATAGAAGGTTTTACTGCAAAAAGTAAACTCCAGCAGGGTGATGATAGAGGAGAGAAATGCCTTAACATGAAGCTGAGGCATGCCACCTGAATGCTTAAGGAAGGAAGGGTTCTGTGTTAAAGCAGCAAGCGATTGAAATTTAAATAAAGCGATGAGAACCTTGACCTTTCTCTGTGCTGAGCTTTGAAGAGCGGAAGGCTCCTGCCTATAGCTCCATTCTCAGGGGAGCTCCTGTGGTGCTCTTGAATGTCTGAAGTAAATGTAGAACTCTTGAAAGAAACATTTCAAACGGGGTTGCAAGGGAGAAATGTTTTTGTAAGATGAAAATACACTTTTAAACACCAATCCCTATAATCTACCTGAGTCCACGAGGTCAGTTTTCAAACATCACCTAGACATTTGGCGCTCTGCCAGATGTCCGAGTGCCAGCTTCATGTCATTTTCAGCAGGAAGTGAATGGGATTTGTTATACCACCTTTCTGTGGTTACAATCAAAGCGGTTTACATACTATACACAGGTGCTTATTCTGTACCTGGGGCAATGGAAGGTAAAGTGACTTGCCCAACATCACAAGTAGTTGCAGTGAAAGTGCGTCTTTTGGGCGCACGCTGGGCCATTTTTTTGCCACGTCCTGGAAAAAGGGCCCTTTTTATTTTGAAGGGTTCCAGAAAATGGATGTGAAGCAAAATAAAAACCAGCGCGCATCCAAATTTCGGCCTGAGACCTTACCGCCACCCACTGACTTAGCAGTAAGGTCTCACGCGCTACCCGAGTGGTAGGCATGCAGCACGTGCATGCTGCCATCTACCGCTGGGTAAGCGTCAAGCGGTAGAAAATAGAAAATATTTTCTGTTGCGTGTTTTTGACACGCGCCATATTCAGAATGACCGCCCGGGGCATGCGGTAGCTGGGCGGTAATGCGGATTTGGCGCACGCTGGACATGAGTAGGCTCTCTTGCGCCTTTGTAAAAGGGGTCCCTTATTTTATACATGTAGGGGGCTGGTGCGTGCAATCCTGCTTCTATTTCACGTGAGGTTCTATGTTTACAAAGCATCTTGTGAAATAGTGTGAGAATTCCACACGTCCTGAGTTGGATATGCAAGTTCCCTTCTCCACGTCTTTCTAAAATCTGTCTCCCTGTATATGCTTGGGCTGGACATGCCAAAACTAGGTATAATTTATTTATCTATTATTACATTTGTACCCTGCGCTTTCCCACTTAAAGCAGGTTCAATGCGGCTTACATAATAATATGGATTACAGAGTATTGATAGAGAAAATATAGGTTAATAATAGCAGAATAATAAAAGAGATAGGTAGGTAAAGATGGGGAAGGGTGAAGGGAGTAGGAGAGGTATGAGCAAGGGGTAGATGAGCATTGGAAGAGGGGTAGAGGGGGCAGGAGGAGGATGGGACAGGGAAAAGTATAGGGAAATTAGGTGGGAGATATACAGTGGGGGAAATAAGTATTTGATCCCTTGCTGATTTTGTAAGTTTGCCCACTGACAAAGACATGAGCAGCCCATAATTGAAGGGTAGGTTATTGGTAACAGTGAGAGATAGCACATCACAAATTAAATCCGGAAAATCACATTGTGGAAAGTATATGAATTTATTTGCATTCTGCAGAGGGAAATAAGTATTTGATCCCTCTGGCAAACAAGACCTAATACTTGGTGGCAAAACCCTTGTTGGCAAGCACAGCGGTCAGACGTCTTCTGTAGTTGATGATGAGGTTTGCACACATGTCAGGAGGAATTTTGGTCCACTCCTCTTTGCAGATCATCTCTAAATCATTAAGAGTTCTGGGCTGTCGCTTGGCAACTCGCAGCTTCAGCTCCCTCCATAAGTTTTCAATGGGATTAAGGTCTGGTGACTGGCTAGGCCACTCCATGACCCTAATGTGCTTCTTCCTGAGCCTCTCCTTTGTTGCCTTGGCTGTATGTTTTGGGTCATTGTCGTGCTGGAAGACCCAGCCATGACCCATTTTTAAGGCCCTGGCGGAGGGAAGGAGGTTGTCACTCAGAATTGTACGGTACATGGCCCCATCCATTCTCCCATTGATGCGGTGAAGTAGTCCTGTGCCCTTAGCAGAGAAACACCCCCAAAACATAACATTTCCACCTCCATGCTTGACAGTGGGGACGGTGTTCTTTGGGTCATAGGCAGCATTTCTCTTCCTCCAAACACGGCGAGTTGAGTTCATGCCAAAGAGCTCAATTTTTGTCTCATCTGACCACAGCACCTTCTCCCAATCACTCTCGGCATCATCCAGGTGTTCACTGGCAAACTTCAGACGGGCCGTCACATGTGCCTTCCGGAGCAGGGGGACCTTGCGGGCACTGCAGGATTGCAATCCGTTATGTCGTAATGTGTTACCAATGGTTTTCGTGGTGACAGTGGTCCCAGCTGCCTTGAGATCATTGACAAGTTCCCCCCTTGTAGTTGTAGGCTGATTTCTAACCTTCCTCATGATCAAGGATACCCCACGAGGTGAGATTTTGCGTGGAGCCCCAGATCTTTGTCGATTGACAGTCATTTTGTACTTCTTCCATTTTCTTACTATGGCACCAACAGTTGTCTCCTTCTCGCCCAGCGTCTTACTGATGGTTTTGTAGCCCATTCCAGCCTTGTGCAGGTGTATGATCTTGTCCCTGACATCCTTAGACAGCTCCTTGCTCTTGGCCATTTTGTAGAGGTTAGAGTCTGACTGATTCACTGAGTCTGTGGACAGGTGTCTTTCATACAGGTGACCATTGCCGACAGCTGTCTGTCATGCAGGTAACGAGTTGAATTGGAGCATCTACCTGGTCTGTAGGGGCCAGATCTCTTACTGGTTGGTGGGGGATCAAATACTTATTTCCCTCTGCAGAATGCAAATAAATTCATATACTTTCCACAATGTGATTTTCCGGATTTAATTTGTGATGTGCTATCTCTCACTGTTACCAATAACCTACCCTTCAATTATGGGCTGCTCATGTCTTTGTCAGTGGGCAAACTTACAAAATCAGCAAGGGATCAAATACTTATTTCCCCCACTGTATATAGTCTGAGTCATTGTCGTTGTCTTCTGGATATGTATTGGGTAGAAGGGATCCTAGGATTAGATTGGTTCATTTGGGTAGGCTTGCTCGAACAGATGGGTTTTTAGTGATTTCCAGAAGGGTAGATAGTCACTAATTGATCGGATGGGTCTGGAGAGGGCATTCCAGAGTTGGCTGCCTAAGAAGGAGAAGTTGGATCCATAATAGGTTTTGTACTCGAGTCCTTTGCAATTGGGGTAATGTAGGTTGAGGTAAGTTTGTGAAGTTTCAGACATGTTTCTGGTGGGAAGGTCGATCAGACTGAGCATATAACTTGGAGATTCACTGTGGATAATCTTGTGGATTAATGTGTGGACCTTGAAGTTGATTCGTTCTCTGACAGGGAGCCAGTGAAGCTTTTCACGAAGAGATGTAGCGCATTCAAATCGTGATTTGCCAAAAATGAGTCTTGCTGCTGTATTTTGGGCAGTCTGAAGTTTCTTCAGGATATGGGTCTTGCAGCCTAAGAAAATGCTATTACAGTAGTCGGCGTTGGTGAGTACCGTGGATTGCACCAAGTTCCGGAATGTTTTCAAGGGAAGATATGGTTTTACGCGTTTCAGTATCCACATCATGTTGAACATTTTCTTTGTAGTGAATTTATTTATTTATTTTTTTAGTGCATAAGCACTCAAAAAGAATAAGCACATAACTATATGGGTAGGGTAGGTGTGTATTTTCATTGACACACATGATGTATGTAGCGTTGCTGAAAATGTGCCTAATCTATGTGTGTATTTCAGGCAAATTAGCAGATATCACTGAACATCCCGTTTGAAAACTGACCCACATCCAGCATAATTAGCAGATGCATTCACTCTGCAGAAGAAATAGGTTTTAGTGCCAGAAACCGAAGGGGGACGAGGCTATTTTTACACTGAGAGCGATGCTAGATTGCTAATACTTGTTGCAAATGCTTTTTATGGCATTGGAAAGAGCATCATCATTCCCAGGAGCCCAAGGGGATTTCAACGATCACCTTTTGTGAAATTACGGTTTCCATCAGAGTGTGAAATGAGTGACGCTTGCTCTCGGTGAATGAGTGATTTGCTGCTGCTGAACACAGCAGCTCTGTGCATTTTAAGATACAGGTTTAGCCGTACAACAATATCAGGCAAGGTCATTCATACCTCGGGAGGTAAAGATTTAAAAAATCCACCTAAAATAATAAAGGCACATACTTATTTCTTTAATCTCTTCGCCTTTCAGTCTTGGTTTTGGTGAGTGAACCTCTTTTCCAATTATGTCTCTCAGAATTAATGGTAAAAGAGTGTCCTGGAGCAATCCATGATGGAACTATCAGCTGGTCTTAGAGTTTCTTTTTCTCTCTCTTTCTAAAATTTACTTTTTTAGCTCAATCAAGCTGAATTAAGATGGCTTTTCATTGAAAATTACCTTGGCTCATGGCTCTGCTGAATGCTTTACCTATGGGCGTTTGTCTCTGTTATTCCCTCCCCTCCTCTTGTCTTTGATTAGGGGTATAGTAATTTCCTTCCTGTCCCCTTCCTTTATAATATACACATTTGTAGCCTAGTATCCCTGTGAGGTCCTCCCCCCATCTTATTTTTATTTTATTATCTCTCTCTCTTTTTTAAAATTATTTTATATGCCATTCAAATTTAATTTTGTAAATAATTTAGGTCAGGAGCATAGCCAGTTGGCTAATTTGGGGGGGGGGGGGGGGGGGGGGGGAGAGGATAAGCCCAAGGTGGGTGGGCATAGTATTTGTTCTCCCCCCAGCTCCACTCTCTACCCCTTTCTGCCTGCCAAAACCAAAATATTAAATACATGAGCTGGTGGGTATCCCCAAACCTTCTAGCCGAAGATTTCCTCCTCGGCCAGCCAGTGCTTGGACATGTGCAGAAACTGAGCATGTGCAAAAACTGAGCGTGTGCAGAGGTGACAATGCCGCCATCAGCTCGAGACATATGCCGCCGGCTACCATTTGGAAGAGTGCTGGCTGGTAGAGATCTTCAGCTAGCAGGGTTTAGGGATCCCCATTAGCCACAGCAAGAATGCCACTTTTTTGGTCGGGTGGACCCAGGCTTACCTGTGGTTAAGCCACTGGCTTAGAAAATTTGTTGACCTGCAGTGTATTAAATATAGTTGAACTTTGAAGCCATGCACGTACAATTCCCTTTTTGAAATATGAGGGAGATGCATTCAAAACTAGGCCTGCACTTTAAGGTTGAATTTACAGGGTCGATTCTGTTACCTAGTTAGATCCATAAATGTTTAGAATAGAAGGATACTGGGCTAGATTCGATGTATGCCGAAAGAGGAAAGGGAAATGGGACTTGATATACTGCCTTTCTGAGGTTTTGCAACTACATTCAAAGTGGTTTACATATATTCAGGTACTTATTTTTTTGTACCAGGGGCAATGGAGGGTTAAGTGACTTGCCCAGAGTCACAAGGAGCTACAGTGGGAATTGAACCCAGTTCCCCAGGATCAAAGTCTACTGCACTAACCACTAGGCTACTCCTCCACTCATTCCACCAATAAGAGCCAACCTCATCAGTGATGTCACAATGGCTTGATTGCCCGATACTTGGCTCACTTCTGATATTGTGATGTCATAAGGGAAAGGGGAAAAGGGGAAATGGGACTTGATATACTGCCTTTCTGAGGTTTTTGCAACTACATTCAAAGCGGTGAACATATATTCAGGTACTTATTTTATTGTACCAGGGGCAATGGAGGGTTAAGTGACTCGCCCAGTGTCACAACGAGCTGCAGTGGGAATCGAGCTCAGTTCCCCAGGATCACTGAACTAACCACTAGGCTACTCCTCAAGTGGTATTCTATAAGCAGTGCTTAAACTTCAGCGTGGCTTATAGAATTAACGCTTAAGCAGAGAGGTTGCGTGTAAATTTAGGTGCTGCCATTTTCACCAACAAAGGCGTGAAGGAAATTGCCCGTGCCTAAATTTATTCGTGGAACTCCGTTATTCTACAATTTTGCATGTAACTCAAAACCACACCCCCGACCCGCGTTGAAACGCCCGTGACCCTCCCATTTCCGTGCCCCGTTTTTCGGGATCACATAAATTTTAGGTACGGATCCTGTACCTAACTTCCCCTCCCCCCCGTTTACTAAGCCTCGCTCACGGCTGTGGTGCGGTAATGCCGACACAGCCCGTTCACTGAAGATATGCTGCAAGCGATCTTCTCGATGAAGCACCCCTTACTAATTAGTTCCCGAGAGATACTTGAAAAGTTTCTAAAGTTCTGAGCATAAATATCAGATAAGAATGTTTCTTTCCCAGTTGGTGTGCTTCTCTTTATTTGGATATCTATTTCTCTTCAAGTCTGTCGTTATAGTAGACTTTTTTCCTGATAGGCGTTTCGTTGAGTTTTAAAGTAGCAGTTTCAAAATGCTACGTCTTTTCCTTAATGGTTCAAATTCTGCATATTTATTTATTTATTTATTTGTTACATTTGTACCCCGCGCTTTCCCACTCAAGGCAGGTTCAATGCGGCTTACATAGTAATAGGGGTTACAAGGTATAGCAGAGAGAATACAAGCTGTGGTATAATAGAATAATGATGGAGATATGCAGATAGGTGGGATGGGCAAGTAAGAAGGGTGTAGGAGAGGCAGGAGGGGGGAAGGTTGAAATGAACAAGGGATAAAGGGATGGGGGTGGCCAGAGGAGGGAATAGATTGAGGGATAACATAGGGGGAGTTGATGGAAGACGTGGTCTAAGTCATAGTCTTTGTCAAGTGATTAGGTGTTGGGTAGGGTTCATAAGATTAGGTTAGATCATTTGGGTATGCTTGCTTGAACAGATGGGTTTTCAGCGATTTCCAGAAGAGTAGATAATTGTTGATTGAGCGAATGGATCTGGGTAGTGCATTCCATAGTTGGCTGCCTATGAAGGAGAAGTTAGATGCATAAGAGGTTTTGTACTTGAGACCTTTGCAATTAGGATAGTGTAGGTTAAGGTATGTTTGAGAAGATTCTGACCTGTTTCTGGTTGGAAGGTCTATCAGATCAATCATGTAGTTTAGAGATTCTCCATGGATGATCTTGTGAATCAATGTGTGGACCTTGAAGTTTATTCGTTCTCTGATAGGGAGCCAATGAAGTTTTTCACGAAGAGGTTTTTGTGGAGGTTTTTTTTTTTTTCCTTTTAATCCCTCTGTGATCTCTGCCATCCCCTCTCCTTCCTAAATGAAATGCCCAGCTAGTATTGGTGACTGTTGCTACCATCTGGTCTGGAGGTTTATCTCCTCCAAGGTATATTTTCAGCACCACTGTTTGGTCAGAAAGGAGTCATCATTGACTGGAGCTACCTTTACTTTCACTCTCCCCTTGCCGTATGTACTGCCACAGTAAGTATAGACCAAAGTTCTCCATTGGGAAGGAGAATTCAAATCTGAATTCATGATACTGCATTGCAGAACATTGTAGCCTAAATCAAAGGAAGGCTCATCTCATGGTTTGTTACTGTCAGTGTGCTCTTTCCAATGGGACAGATAAGTTTAATTTGTGGACTCAGGTCCAGATAAGATTGGGAATATTACATAACACTGGGGGGGGGGGGGGGGGGGGGGAAAGAAATGATTCAGGAGCAAAGATGATCATCTGAGATTTTTCAAAATGAGTTCTTCATAATATCCCATTTGCAGGATCCGAGACAGTGGATTATAAAAAGTTACTGTATGGACAGACTTGGTTAGGGAGGAAAACAAGACCATGTGGAAGTTTTGACCTGAAAGGCCAATTTCTCCTGGTCAAAACTACAATGTTCTTACTGGATCCAATTATACAATGATCATCTATTTACAGAAGACCTCCATTGATAGAGTTTAAAAAATGAATAAAGAGAGCCCTAAGGATATTTATGTTTTTCCAACACTTCAAACAAAGTCCCTGGCTTTAGAACACATGGCTGATATTTTACGTTTGACTGTGGTTTGGGAATAATACTCACGAATATGATCAGCTTTTTTTTTTTATTCTGTAGCGACTCCTGGAAACTGAAGTGACAAAATAGCTTTTATTCATTCCTTGGCTCATACATAGTTCCACTAGGAGACATATTGTACTGAAAAACAAGTAAGGAATATAAGAACAATTTAATATATGTGTGTGGCTGTCAACCCTTTTATTTAGTAACTATAAATCACAGGGTGTACATTACTTGCGTAAGTACCTTGATTTTTCAAATTACAGTACAGACGCTCCACAGGAACGGCAATAGTGTAACAATTCTTGAAGAGTAAATCAGCTTATGATAGACTATGAAGGTAATTTTATAACAAATCACGTCTGTGGAGAAGGCATGAAGGCTCCTACTTTTTAGCTTATTAATAAAGACACATGACCCCAAATTCTATAAATGGCACTCAAAATTGAGCATGTACCCAATTTGTGCACACAATTTGAGCAACAAACCAATTAGTGCCAATAATTGGGCAATAATTGGTGCTAATTGGCAAGAAATTATTATTAATTTAGATTTTGCTCATGCCTTTTTCAGTAGTAGCTCAAGGTGAGTTACATTCAGGTACTCTGGATATTTCTCTGTCCCAGGAGGGCTCACAATCTAAGTTTGTACCTGAGACAATGGAGGGTTAAGTGACTCGCCCAAGATCACAGGGAGCAGCAGTGGGATTTGAACCGGCCACCTCTGGATTGCAAGACCAGTGCTCTAACCACTAGGCCACTCCTCCACTAGCAACATTCTGTGTAGAATCTCAAATAGTAGCACCATTCCATGTAGAACCCCCAAAGAGTAGCAAGATTCTGGAATTGTAAAGAGTAACAAGATTCCATGCAGAATCTCAAAGTGTAGCAACATTCCATTTATTTTATTTAGATTTTGCTCACACCTTTTTCAGTAGTAGCTCAAGGTGAGTTACATTCAGGTACTCTGGATATTTCTCTGTCCCAGGAGGGCTCACAATCTAAGTTTGTACCTGAGGCAATGGAGGGTTAAGTGACTTGCCCAAGATCACAAGGAGCAGCAGTGGGATTTGATCCAGCCACCTCTGGATTGCAAGACTGGTGCTCTAACCACTAGGCTACTCATCTTGCTAGGTGCCATTCTATAAAGATACATGCATACATTTTTCAGTGCATAACTGAAAAGGGGTGTGAGCATGGGAGGGGCATGAGTGGGTGCACGCACTATTATAGAATACCACAGATGTGCCCCAAATTTAGGTGCAAGGATTTATACTAGGCTTCAGTTGGTGTAAATCCTTGCGCCCAAACTTGGGTTTGGATCCCAGTGCTAAGCACTATTCTATAAACGGCACCCAACTAGGAATGATGAATAAAGAATACTGGATAAGGTGAAAACAGGTCTTAACCATATGGAAAACTGGGCCACAACCTACAAACCCAAGCTCCAATAAAGAAATAACTAAATTCCTAGTGTTATAATCCCAGCACCCAACATCAATTCACAATCAACCAGCAAACATACCAAATCAAACCACAATTAAAAATACTGGGAATCATTCTAGATAAACATCTATCTCTGGATAGCCAAGTATCAGCAGGCACAGCAAAATGCTTCAGAACACTATGGAAACTGAGAAGGATCGGAGACTATTTCCACAGACAATCATTTTGGCTAATAGTACAATCGTTGATAATGTCATACTGGGAAAGACCAAAGGTCCATCAAGTCCAGCATCCTGTTTCCAGGGCTTAGTAAACAGGGCCCTTCTGGCTAAAAATAAGGCACAATTTAGGGGGCTAACTGGGGAGCATAAATGTTGGAGCTCAGCATTTTCTGAAAATTGAGCCCATTTTGTATATTTTTAAGTGTGGCGTGATTTATATGAGGCACTTTACACGCATCTACTCGGTATCTTGATAAAATTATTCTCCATGATTGGATATATATAAGTGAAAAAAGGAATTCCGCCCTTTTAGGGACCCTTTTACCAAATACCGGTAAAAGGTAGCCCATGGTGGCATCGGTACTTGGGATTGTCATGCGCAAAGGTAATTTTTTACCGCTGCCGGTAAAAAGGCCTTTTTTAAAAGGGTTCGTAAATGGCCATTCGGTAATTTAAAAATTGTGCCATTTACTACTGGAGTCCTTACCACTGCATACAGTTCAAACTCCTCTTATTGACCTACAAGTGCATTCATTCTGCAGCTCCTCAGTACCTCTCCACTTTCATCTCTCCCTATATTCCTCCCCGGGAACTCCATTCACTGGGTAAATCTCTCTTATCTGCACCCTTCTCCTCCACCGCTAACTCCAGACTCCGTTCCTTTTATCTTGCTGCACCATATGCCTGGAATAGACTTCCCAAGCCGGTTCGTCAAGCTCCATCTCTGGCCGTCTTCAAATCTAAGCTAAAAGCCCACCTTTTTGATGCTGCTTTTAACTCCTAACCCTTATTCACTTGTTCAGAACCCTTATTTTATCATCCTCACTTTACTATTCCCTTATCTCTTATTTGTCCTGTTTGTCTGTCCTAATTAGATTGTAAGCTCTGTCGAGCAGGGACTGTCTCTTCATGTTCAAGTGTACAGCGCTGCGTATGTCTAGTAGCGCTATAGAAATGATAAGTAGTAGTAGTAGTAGTATATAGGTAAGGCTCCTATTAAAGTGAGGGTTCCAGAGGTAACCCAGCAGTAATCGGGCAGTGCACGATGTTGCCTGATTACCACTGGGCACACCCCCTGGCACAGGAAAACCAGAACAACCACTGGGCTCGTTCTGCCTTTTGGGAAAAAGGCCCCTTAGTAAATTATAAGTTGACTAGTCAAAGAACTAAAAGAAAGTAATCCATTATAGACTCTCTTGTGATTTAGGTATTGTGGGGGAGGCAGGTGGAGAATCATTTTTAGAGCTTCACAAAAGAGCAGAGGAAAAGCATCTAATCCGTCTTCATAAGCAGTGAAGCAGACTGGAATCTCTTGAAAGCTTGCTTGTCAAAATGCTGTATTTTCCTTGATTTAAGATTAAAAATGTCCATCCTATGCTACGGAATCTTTCAAAGAACACGAGACAGGATGTGATACTACTACTACTACTATTTAGCATTTCTATAGCGCTACAAGGCATACGCAGTGCTGCACAAACATAGAAGAAAGACAGTCCCTGCTCAAAGAGCTTACAATCTAATAGACAAAAAATAAATAAAGTAAGCAAATCAAATCTATTCATGTGAACGGGAAGGAAGAGAGGAGGGTAGGTGGAGGTGAGTGGTTACGAGTCAAAAGCAATGTTAAAGAGGTGGGCTTTCAGTCTAGATTTAAAGGTGGCCAAGGATGGGGCAAGATGTAGGGGCTCAGGAAGTTTATTCCAGGCGTAGGGTGCAGCGAGACAGAAGGCGCGAAGTCTGGAGTTGGCAGTAGTGGAGAAGGGAACAGATAAGAAGGATTTATCCATGGAGCGGAGTGCATGGGAAGGGGTGTAGGGAAGGACGAGTGATAAGCAATATAGACAGAAGAACCTCAGTGGTCGTCTCTTTTCTTTAAATTGAATAGCGCTAAGATGAAGGTTTTATGGTCCAGTAACCTTCATGATTCTATTCCTGAGAGAGTTTCTTTACCTTTTGGCCTTTCTCTTCCAATAGGGTCAATATTTAGCATATAAGGTATTATTTTGGAATCTTCACCATCTTTAAATTGTCAGTTAAACATGATTATAAAACGTTTTTTTTTTTTAGGAAAGTCTGTCAGTTACAATTAATTAGATTTTTCCCCAACCACATTATTGTAACACTTTATTCAGGTGTCAGTTGGAACTTTAATAATAATAAAAAAAAACCCATAAAGAACTTCAAGTATTTTGAAATTATTGCTGCTAGGTTGATATTTAAATTATATAAGTTCGAAAAGGGTTACTCCTCTTTTGAGCTGATTATACTGCCTTCTGGTTCAGGTTTCCACTGAATTTAAATTGGCCTGTTTTATTTACAGGAGATTTAAGGGGATTGCTCCTGAAGATTTGATTACTTGTTTACCTTTCTTTATAGTAAAGAGAGCCATTTGCTCCAAAGATACATTATTATTTCACTTTCTCTAAGTGTGTATTTTTTCTAGCAAAAATGGTGCCGGTACTCAAATGCCAGGCCACCCTTCAGGGGTGGGGTGATTTCTGAGGGACCCACCCCACAATAGCCAGGCCTCCTGCAATCAGTCACAGAATCTATGTGTGTAGAGCCTGAGCTCTTTCATTAAAACTTGGGGTCCATGGGTCAATTTTAGCAGACAATGGAAAAGGTGCCGGTACTCAGTACCCCCAAGTACCCCCTCAAAAAAAAGCCCTGCTTTCTATTAGTGTCTGGTTTTTTACGAGATTATGAATGTCAGCATTACCTTATTCCGTGCAAGGCCCTAAGAGTTAGCTTAACTGAGGCTTCAGGGCCTACTATGAATCAGCCTAAGACCTCTGGGAGAGCAGCTCTGACATTCCCTCCTCCCCTCATAGTCTGATCCTTGGGAATGTCAGTGAGAGGCAGGATGTACTGCTGAGCAAAAAAAGAAAACCAGAATCTGCACAGGGTAACCATAGAAATAAAACCACTATCTCCATAAACTGTGCCGATTCACAGGCATTCATACTTCCTTGATGAATCAGGAGACATAGGACCAAAGCAAACCAAATTATATCATAGGCTGGTGTGTGGGGAAAAGAATTCAGTTTTTAAACCCCCAGAGAGGGACAAAGACACACGCACACACCAGTGGTGTATCAAGGGGGGGAGGTCCGCCCCGGGTGCACGCCGCTGGGGGGGGGGGGGGTGCTGCGTGCCGGTCAGCGTCGTTCGTTTCCATGCTCCCTCTGCCCCGGAACAGGAAGTAACCTGTTCCGGGGCAGAGGGAGCATGGAAACGAACGATGCTGACTGGTGCGCGGCACCCCCCCCCCAGCGGCGTGCACCCGGGGGGGAGGGGGTTCTTTCACTGGGGTGGGGGGTGTCCTTTCGCCGGGGGGGGGGGGCGGGGTGCATCGGCGATCCGCCCCGGGTGTCAGCGCCCCTAGGAACGCCACTGGCACACACACTCTGTATTTTCAAATGTAAGCCACATTGAACCCGAGTTTGCTTGGCATGATGTGGGATATAAATGTCAAAAAATAAAAATCTTCATCTTCCACTTTTTAAGGCACTGCCTATCCAGCTGGATGGTGAAGGCACAAGGAAAGCAAGTTTGGTCCTGTGAAGACTAACTCAAAATAATCTGTTCCTCAGCTGGACTCTAGTATTACCATATTGAAAATGCGACTGTACCATGCCTTTGTGGTTATTGGGCTCACTTTCAAAGCACTAAAGACCTCTTTTACAAAGCCACGCTACCGATTCTTGGTGTGGCAAATGAGAGGACGCTCATTCAATTCCTATGGGCTTCCTCTCATTTGCCGCATGAGAATGGCTAGCACAGCTTTGTAAAAGAAACCCTAAATTTATTTATTTATTTATTTATTTGCTGCATTTGTACCCCACATTTTCCCACCTATTTGCAGGCTCAATGTCTTACATTATGCTGCAATGGCGATCACCATTAACGGAGTAATAATACAGAGAGTGCTACAATGACGATAAATGGAAATATCATAAGAATTAGTTGCAAACATTAAGTAACGAATGAATAGGAGAAATAGATGAGTAATTCATAACAGGCGTGTAAGAGTAGAACACAATAAAACGTTCAATAGCATTGATTTGAATTAAGTAATCGGATTGATGAAAACATGTTCGTTTGTTCTAATGCATCTTAGATATCAAGTCTTTTGTGATGGATTTTTGCTTTAAGTCTCTTTGAATAGATTTGTCTTCAGTAGCTTCCGGAAGGTTGTCGTGTGTTCTCTTTATGGTATTCAGCAGTGCATTCCACAATTGCGTGCAGATGTAAGAAAAGCTGGACGCATATATCGATTTGAACTTAAAGTCCTCTGCAGTTGGGATAATGGAGGTTCAAGAAAGTTCGTGATGAGCTTTTTCTATTTCTTGCTGGAAAGTCTAGGAGGTCAGACATATATGACGGGACATCTCCATGTATGATTTTATGAGCTAGAGTGCAGATCTTGAATGCAATGCGTTCTTTTAGTGGAAGCCAGTGTAACCTTTCTCTGAGGGGTTGGGCACTTTCATATTTCGCTTTTCCGAATATGAGTCTAGCAGCAGTGTTTTGGGCTGTTTGGAGTCTCTTAATAATTTGTGCTTTGCAACCGGCATAGATGGAATTACAATAATCCAGATGGCTTAGTACTAATGATTGCACCAAATTGCAGAAAACCTCCCTAGGGAAAAAAGGATTCACTCTTTTAAGTTTCCACATTGCATGGTACATCTTCTTTGTAACATTTTTCACATGGTTGTCTAGAGTGAGATTTCGGTCTATAGTGACGCCCAGGAATTTCAGTGTGTCCGCAATTGGAAGAGTGTGGTTTGGTGTTTTTATGTTGGTATAATTAGTTACTATAGGTTACTATTTAATTTAATTTTGGCATTTATAGTCCGCTTAACCTTTAAATTCTAGGCGGAGGACAAATCCAGTTAGAAAAACATTTTACACTGAAACTCAAACAACCGGAAAACTGGAGGTAAATATCGTTACAATTCCTTTATGTATATCCCACACACGTTTGAATTCCGTTACCGTTTTCATCTCCACCACCTCCCGCGGGAGGGCATTCCAAGTATCCACCACTCTCTCCGTGGAAAAAATACTTCCTGACATTTTTCTTGAGTCTGCCCTCCTTCAATCTCATTTCATGTCCTCTCGTTCTACCGCCTTCCCATCTCCAGAAAAGGTTTGTTTGCAGTTTAATACCTTTCAAATATTTGAACGTCTGTATCATATCATAGTCTTTGAGATTCCGGAATCTTGCTACTCTTTGGGATTCCGCACAGAATCTTGCTACTCTTTGGGATTCTGGAATCTTGCTACTCTTTGTCCTTGTCCCTTATCTGGCCTGTTTGTTCTGATTAGATTGTAAGCTCTGTCGAGCAGGGACTGTCTCTTCGTGTTCAAGCCTACAGCACTGCGTACGTCTAGTAGCGCTATAGAAATGATAAGTAGTAGTAGTAGTTATCCCTGGAAAGGAGCTATGAGAAATAGATCCATGCTTTGGAATCTGCCTGTTACTTGTGATCCAGACTGGTCAATCTCAGAGACAGGATGCTGAACTCAATGGACATAGGTCTGACCCAGCACGGCCTATGCTATGTTATTACATTCTTGAATGAATGGATGGGTGCCGAGGTGTATGTTCTGAACAAGGATTGATTCAAGCTTTGCGATCAGTAATTGCCACAGCTCTTTTCTCTTATAACGCTTCTAAAAATAAAACGTGTTTTGTTTCTTATGGTTTTTTTTTTTATATTACACAGCTGCTTAGAAGCAGATTTTTTTTTTTTAAGATCAACATCTCTTCCCAGAATAGTTATTTACATAAGAACTTACAAGCAAATTTTGATTGAGGGTGGATTTTGCATGGTTTTTTTTTTTTGAATAATGCAGCAAGCTTGGCCTTCTATTATTTTCAGATCTAGTTCAATCAAAGACATTTTGTTGTGTGAAACAAAATAGCGATAGAAAATTGTTCCCTTTAGCTGAAAATGAATGTCACTTGGTTCATCCCTGTCCTTAGAGCTGTATGCAAGCATGTTTCACATATTTCTGTCTATAAGAACAAGATTCCAATCAGTTGGTTTAAAAATCCGGCACGTGGTGATGTACACTGATTATGTTTTAACGAGCAGGAAAAAGTCATTGTGATTCCCCCCCCCCCTCCCCCCAACCTTTCTCTATCATTTCCAAGGCTAGAATTACTGGTAGGGATAGAAGAGCTGAGAACCTGTCAATTTATATTGCCTGCTCTACTTAACATTTATTGTTATCAGCTGCTGCTCTATCTCCTTATTAGTCTGACAACCCCACACTGGAGAGGTGGAATTATCTGTTTAATTAAAATGTAATGCGGGGCAGATTTTTTCCCAGCAACAAAGCAAAATTAAGACTATTAAATATTTCCCATTTTTCCTTAAATTAGTTCCTTTAATAAGCTCTGCTGTTATTTTTTCTCAAGGTATTTGCTGCTTACCCCTATATATAAAGGGTCCTTTTAGCGAAGGGTGCTAAGCAGTTAGCATGTGAATTAGTGCATTGCGTACAGCCATGGTAACCATAATTGTGTTGGCACAGCTGCATGTGCTAATTCATAAGCTAATTGCATACCTATTATGAGAGGGAAATGGGCAGAGACTGCACATTAAAGTCCACGTACAGTCACTTATCATGCACTGTCATTAGTACAGCTAGTACAAATGCATTTACCACCAATTAAATAGTTGCTAAGTTGCATCTCCACTGCTATCAGAACATAAGAATAGCCATACTGAGTCAGTCCTACGGTCCATCTAGCTCAATATTCTGCTTCCAACCTTGGACAATCAAGGTCACAAGTACCTGGCAGAGTCCCAAAGGGAAGCAAGATTCTGGAATTCCAAAGGGTAGCAAGATTCCGGAGTCCCAAAGGGTAGCAAGATTCCGGAGTCCCAAAGGGTAGCAAGATTCCGGAGTCCCAAAGGGTAGCAAGATTCCGGAGTCCCAAAGGGAAGCAAGATTCCGGAATCCCAAAGGGAAGCAAGATTCCGGAGTCCCAAAGGGTAGCAAGATTCTAGAATCCTAAATAATAGCAACATTCCATGCTACCAATCCCAGGGGACAGCAGTGGCTTTCTCCCCATGTCTATCTCAATAGCAGACTGTCAGTATGCTTATCGCATGCTAAAGCACTTTTCTGTATAGTAATTGAACGGTAACACGCACATAGTGCCCCCAACAGTTAATGTTCAGGCCCTGTAAAGGGATGGTGCCGCTAACTGCAAATTCTATATAAAGAATAATAGTGTAAGTCCATATTTACATGCCTAACTTTTGGCGTGAGCACTTACGCTAACATCTAATTGTTAAGTTATGAGTGAAACTGACAGTATTTGATAACTTGCACATGCAATTTTGTGCACCAAGGAGACCTTTTACCAAGGTACTTTTTACCTCTTAAAGCAGATAATTGTAACTATCGGTCTGGAACCCCTGATTCATTTATTTATTACATTTGTACCCCGCGCTTTCCCACACATAGCAGGTTCAATGCGGCTTACGTAGTAAATAGAATTACAAGTTTTGAATGAGAGTATTACAAATTGTAGTAAACATAGGGGTTTTAAGGATATGTAAATTGAACGTGGAGAGGTAAACAAAGATGTACAAAAGGAAAGGAGATTGGGAGAGGTAAGGAGTAGGAAGAATGGAGAAGACAAGATTGGGGATAAGCATAAGGAGATTGGGAGACATGGTCTAAGCTATAATAATCATCAGGACAGGAATCACGTGGGTGGACTTAAAAAGTTAAGTTGGGTCATTAGGGTAAGCTTTTTTGAAGAGATGGATCTTCAACATTTTTCTGAAGGGCAGATGGTCTTTGATTATTCAACCTGATGGCTACCTTCCACAATCACTCCCCCGATGCAACCCTTGATACTTGTCCTCCCTGTTGCAACTGTCTTTAATATAATCCTCCGTCATGTGTCGGCAACCGTTCACCATGTGCCACCCTCTGCTGAGGCTCCACCTCCCCCCGAGGATTAAATATTTCAAGAAGCAGCCCCCTACATATGCCCCTCACCTCTGGTCTACTCCCTGAGATTACTGGGGGGGGGGGGTCTCTGGGGTCTAGTAGGGTGACCAGAATTGAACACAATATTCGAGGTGCGGTCACACCATGGAGCGATACAAAAGCATTATAACATCCTCATTTTTGTTTTCCATTCCTTTCCTAATAATACCTAACATTCTATTTGCTTTCTTAGCCGCAGCAGCTCACTGAGGCAGAACTACCACCGGCATTCACTGTGTGCCGGCAGCAGTTCTGGGTTAGCGTGCGGTAATCCCACGTTGGGTATTATGGACGCTTTGTAAAAGGGCTCCAACCTGCCAATGCACAGTGCAGTCCCCATTGACAGTATCAGGGCACGCATTGCATCGCAATAACGCAGGCTAATATATCAACAGAGGTCGGTATTCAGAGTGTTAGACTGAAAGCTCTCTGTGGCAGGGACCTAGGCATACGCCTGAATGTAACTGCTGTGAGCTCAGGCTTGGAAAAGAACCTGAACATGCAAAAGATAGATTTGCATATTTAGAAGACTCATTGCACACAAATTTGTCTCATGCATATTCATTGTGGTAATTGGGGAAAAACTGAGCGGAAAAGTGTGCTTCCAGAAGAGAGTTGAGAAGCACAGCTAGAAAGCACAAATCAGCAATCAGATGCATTTATTTAGAATTTGGCTCAGTCTCTGGTGGTAATTCATGGTGAGTTACATTCAGGTACAGTGAATATTACTCTGTCCCAGTGCCGTAGCGAGGGTGGATGACACCCGGGGCGGGTCGCCGCTGCACACCCCCCCGGGTGTAGCACAGCGTCCCCCCTCTCGGCGCGCACCCTCCTCCCTCCGGAGTGAACCCTCCCCCCCCCGGAGCGCATTCTTACTTCAATTAGGAAGCGAGGGGCGGGCAAGAGGGCCGATCCGCCCCTGAGTGCACTTCTATGGCAGCTGCGTCGGCTCCGCTGGTTCCTTGCTCTCTCTGCCCCGGAACAGGAAGTAACCTGTTCCGGGGCAGAGGGAGCAGGGAACCAGCGGAGCCGACACCCACCCCAGCGGCGTGCACCTGGGGCGGACCGCCCCACCGCCCCCTTCCTACGCCACTGCTCTGTCCTCAGGGGGTTACACCCTAAGTTTGTACCTGAGGAAATGAAGGGTTAAGTAACTTGTCCTAGGCCACAAGGAGTGTTATTGGGATTTGAACCCTGGTCTTACTGGTTTGCAGCTTGCTTCTCTAACTATTAGGTCCCATCGAGTAGCAGTTTAAGTTCATCGCTGAGATTTACCTATCTGGATAAGGCTGCTGCTGAATATATCTGGTTAGAGTTAACCAGAGGATTTAGGACAGTCCACTGCTGTGATAAGGCTTATCCAGCTAGCTGAGGAGCTCTTTTACGTGGAAGGGCATTTTTGAATGTCTAAGTTTGGATTTGGACGTCTTTGTAAAACGCCCAAATCTGGAGGCGGAGAAAACCGAATTTTCAAACAAAAGATGGATGTCCATCTTTTGTTTGAAAATACCGTTAAAGACGTCCAAATCCAAGTTCATCCTTAAATTTGAAAAACTCAAGAACCAAAACAAGCAGTTACCTAGCGTCTACGAGGGGAAAAGTCTCAACTGTTGCGGCAACAACTCAAGGCTGTTAGTTGCACACACAGAAAAAGTCATCATCGATTAAAAAAACCCCGTGTAACTTTTTCATATTTGATAGTCTTATATTTTAATTCTAATTATTGAATTTGTTCATGCATCATCTCATATTGTTATCATAGTCTTTCAGGCAGTCAAATCAAGGTTTCTAAGTGCAAATACACTTATCTTTTAACCATGTATTCCAGCTTGCGTGATGATTCCAACGGTCCCGTTTCGGTAATCTTCCTCAGGGAACCACACATCAAGACATCTGTTGTTAGCTAATGCTGGAGCAAAGAAAGAATTTATGATCAAGTTGAATACATGAATCAAGCAAAAACACCTTGTATTGTGCATCTATATTGCGTGTTGAAAAAACGTATAAAAAAAAATCTAAAACTAGACACAATGTCCTCATGCTGGAGACCATTAGTGGCTCACTGCAGAACTTTGAACCACAGTTTTGATGAGTTCAATTGTTGGGTGATTGATTGCGTCAACGAACACATCCGCGGTGGAGACCGCAGCAAAAGGCTATTATAAATAGAACAGAGATGGATTTATAGATTAAAAACCTTGGAACCGCATGGTTTAAATTCAACTATACATTGGGCAGCTTTTCTTTGATTCACTATTGTATTCATATCATGTGTCATACAGTGATTGATTTTTGTCCTAGTATCCAAAGTCTGTTCTAAGTGTTTCTGCAAGAATAATTTTCACGCTTAGCTACCTGTGATGTGATTACCTCCAGTCTTATTATCATTTCCTCACTGGATGATGGCGCTGCTATAGTTAGATTTTTTGTCAAAAGAAGTTGTTTACCAATTATTTAAAGTCTGTTCCATGTGCTTCTGCAAGAATGATTCTGACGATCAGAACGCCTGTGATGTGATTACCTCCAATCAATTGATTAGTTCATTATTTCCTTACTGGAGGATGGCGCTGCTATAGTTAGATGTCAGCATCAGCTGATTTAGGAGGCAGTTGACTAGTACGCATCAGTAATGACGTGTCAGCCTTGGATTGGGTAATTAGTTGTTTTAAATTCTACCTGATCCAGTATCGCTGATGTCAGTTGAAAAATTCTCCAGCATGAAGGTAATAGCATGAGGACATTGTGTCTAGTTTTTGATTTTTTTAATACGTTTTTTTTCAACACGTTTTTTCAACACGCAATATAGATGCACAATACAAGGTGTTTTTGCTTGATTCATGCATTCAACTTGATCATAAATTCTTTCTTTGCTCCAGCATTAGCTAACAACAGATGTCTTGCTATGTGGTTCCCTGAGGAAGATTACCGAAGCGGGACCGTTGGAATCATCACACAAGATGGAGTACATGGTTGAAAGATAAGTGTATTCGCACATAGAAACCTTGATTTGACTGCCTGAAAGACTATCCAGCTTATAATCGAACGAGAAAAACGCCCAAGTTCCGACCTAAATCGGGAGATGGACGTTTATCTCACAAAAACGAATAAAGCGGTATAATCGAAAGCCGATTTTTGGGCGTTTTCAACTGCACTCCGTCGCGGATGCGGACAAAGTTTATGGGGGCGTGTCAGAGGTGTGGCGAAGGCGGAACTGGGGTGTGGTTATCTGCCGAACAGAGATGGGCGCATTTCACAGATAATGGGACAAAAGTATGCGTTTTTAGCTAGAATTTAAGGCACTTTTCCTGGACCCTGTTTTTTCACGAATAAGGCCCCAAAAAGTGCCCTAAATGACCAGATGACCACTGGAGGGAATCGGGGATGACCTCCCCTGACTCCCCCAGTGGTCATAAACCCCCTCCCACCTCAAAAAATGATGTTTCACAACTTTTTATTTTGACCCTCAAATGTCATACCCACCTCCCTGGCAGCAGTATGCAGGTCCCTGGAGCAGTTGTTAGGGGGTGCAGTGGACTTCAGGCAGGTGGACCCAGGCCCATCCCCCCCCTACCTGTTACAATTGTGCTGCTTAATGCTTAGTCGTCCAACCCCCCCCGAACCCACTGTACCCACATGTAGGTGCCCCCCTTCACTCCTTAGGGCTATAGTAATGGTGTAGACTTGTGGGCAGTGGGTTTTGAGGGGGATTTGGGGGGCTCTACACACAAGGGAAGGGTGCTATGCACCTGGGAGCTCTTTTACCTTTTGTTCTGTTTTTGTAAAAGTGCCCCCTAGGGTGCCCGGTTGGTGTCCTGGCATGTTAGGGGGACCAGTGCACTACGACTCCTGGCCCCTCCCACGAACAAATGCCTTGGATTTATTCGTTTTTGAGCTGGGCGATTTCATTGTCCATTATCGCTGAAAAGCAAAAACGCCCAGCTCATAACTTGGTGAATAAAACATGGACGTCTAATTTTTTCGAAAATACGCTTGGGTCCGCCCCTTCACGGACCCGTTCTCGGAGATAAACGCCCATGGAGATAGGCGTTTCTGTTCGATTATGCCCCTCTATGATAACAATATGAAATGATGCATGAACAAATTCAATAATTGAATTAAAATATAAAAATATCAAATATGAAAAAGTTACACAGGAGTTTTTTAGTCGATGATGACTTTTTTTGTGCATGCAACTAACAGCCATGAGTTGTTGCCGCAACAGTTGAGACTTTTCCCCTTGTAGACACTATGTAACTGCTTGTTTTGGTTTTTGAGATTATCAATATTAGCGAGCAGCACCGATCTGTGTGTGGTATTTTCATCCTTAAATTTGGACATCCCTAGATTTGGACATCCTTGGATTTGAATGTCTTTGACTTTCGGCGATTTTCGAAACCAAAGACATCCAAGTCAATAACGTCTAAATGCAAGCCATTTGGACGTGGGAGGAGCCAGCATTTTTTAGTGCACTGGTCCCCCTGACTTGCCAGGACACTCTAGGGGGCACTGCAGTGGACTTCATAAAATGCTCCCAGGAACATAGCTCCCTTACCTTGTGTGCTGAGCCCCCCAAAACCCACTACCCACAACTGTACACCACTACTATAGCCCTTATGGGTGAAGGGGGGGCACCTATATGTGGGTACAGTGGGGTTTGTGGTGGGTTTTGGAGAGCTTGCTGTTTCCTCCACAAATGTAACAGGTAGGGGGGTATGGGCCTGGGTCCGCCTGTCTGAAGTGCACTGCAGTACCTACTAAAACTGCTCCTGGGACCTTCATGCGCTTTCATGGACCTGAGCATGACATCTGAGGCTGGCACGAAATATTTTTAAAGATGTTTTTTGAGGGTGGGAGGGGGTTAGTGACCACTGGGGGAGTAATGGGAGGTCATCCTTGATTCCATCCGGTGGTCATCTGGTCATTTCAGGCACCTTTTTGTGCCTTATTCATTAAAAAAAAACACGTCTGGGTGAAAACGTCCAAGTGTTCATCAGGGACGCCCTTGCTTTTTTCGATTATGGGCCAAAGACATCCAAGTGTTAGGCACGCCCAAGTCCTGCCTTCACTACGTCTCCAACATGCCCCCTTGAAATTTGGACGTCCTTGCGATGGACTTCAGTTAGAGACGTCCAAACTCGGGTTTTGATTATAGCGATTTGGACATCTCTGGAAGACGGACGTCCATGTTCCGATTTATGTCGAAAGATGGACGTCCATCTCTTTCGAAAATGAGCCTGAAAGGCATGTAGGCACCTACGTGCGTCCAGCTCATTTTTGGTGCGCGCCCAAAACACGTGGTAGAAAATATTTTCTATTTTTTTTTTACCATGGGACCCTTACCCGGCGGTAATCGGCAGTTGGTGCGTGCTGAATATTTACCACCCGGTTAGCGCGTGAGACCTTACTGCTAAGTCAATGGGTGGCGTGCAGGTGTCAGGCGGCCAATGGACAGGTGCTGCTTTTCGTTTTGCCACACGTCCATTTTCCGGCACATTTTAAAAAATCCCCTTTTTTCCAGGCATGCTCAGGAAATGGACCAGCGCACCGACACCAGCGCAGGCCACTTTTGGGTGTGCCTTAGTAAAAGGGCCCCTAATCTGTGGTAAATATGAGTGCTGTCTGGAAAACATTAAACCATACTCGTATACTGCCTTCAGTGCTGCCTCTTTAACAGTAGTCGATGTCCTGTGGCCAATGAGTCAGCCAGACGCTGGGCAGAGGGTGTGGGAGAAGAATTTTAAAAACCAAATACTTGTCTGGGTTAAGTTACCCAGACACAGTTTTTTGAACATCAGCTTGCTATTTACTGTATTATGATAAAATATCGTTCATTTGGTTGGCTCTATTGAAGATATCTGTTGCTTGATAATGATGGAAATGTACAAGTCTACAGAAAAGAGCTGCTGTCCCCTTAAGCTATTTCTGGTTCCAGGGCTTGGCTATGCTGCAGTAGGACTGTACTTGAATGTTAAACAACAGTGGCTGTTGCAAAGTGAAAGAGAATAGCTTTGTCCTTCTCTGTAGTTCATCTAACAGAACGATCTTTAGAGGGCAATTTTCAAAGCCATTTACCTGGATAAATTGGCCTCTCTGAGAATTATTCTCCTCCTGGACAGACTGCCATTCAGGTTGTTATCTGCCATACGCGCCTAAGTACATAAGCATTGCCATACTGGGACAGACCAAAGGTCCATCGAGCCCAGCATCCTGTTTCCAACAGTGGCCAATCCAGGTCACAAATACCTGGCAAGATCCCAAAATAAAAGTACAAAACATTTTATGCTGCAGAAATAAGCAGTAGATTTTCCCCAAGTCCATTTTATAGACCTCTATCATATCTCCCCTCAGCTGTCTTTTCTCCAAGCTGAACAACCCCTAGCCGCTTTAGCCTTTCCTCGTAGGGAAGTCGTCCCATCCCCTTTATCATTTTTGTTGCCCTTCTCTGCACCTTTTCTAATTCCACTATATCTTTTTTGAGATGTGGCGACCAGAATTGCTCTTAGGCATTGATGGAATGAGGCATTATATCACAATATCAGACCTGGTTAAAAGAGACTGAAATGCTTCACACTAAGGGGGGGGGGGGGCAGTTATCAATGTGGCTTACCGTTAAGATGTGTTATTTTACTGTTAACTTGTGCTATTTTAGCACAGGGTCCCATTTTATGCAATGAGACCTTGTTACTAATAACTGGGATTAATAGTAAAATAACACGTTTTAACGGTAGCCCATGTTTATAATTTCCCCCTTGATTAAAGAGAGAGAAATATCTCTAGAAATTGAAATCACTGCTATATGTAATAAAAGTGAATCAAGTATAGGACAGTCAAGCCATTGTGACATCACTGATGAGGTTGGCTCTTAGGCATTGGTGGAAAGAGGCATTATGACATCACAATATCAGACTAAAACTCTTCACACTAAGGGGGGAAGTTATCAATGTGGGATACCAAGACGTGTTATTTATTTTACCACTAACTCATGCTATTTTAGCACAGGTCCCATTTTATGCAATGAGACCTAGTTACCATGTTTATAACTTTCCCCTTGATTAAAGAAAAAAAGAAAGGTCTCTAGAAATCAAAATCACTGCTATATGTAATAACTAGCCATTAAGCCCGTAACAACGGGCTAGTTTTTTGTTTTCCTATGGCCTCCCCCCCCCCATCCACCAACCCTGCTCTTTCCCCTGCCTTCCCCCAGCGTCTGTTTCCCTCAGTTCCGCCCCCTCCTTCCCTCCCTGCTCCTTCCTCCTCCGATTTCCACGCCCATGTCCAAGCCCTCCTCCCTATAGGGCTGTACTGCTGGTGGAGGCGGGGCTTGGACTTCTACACTCTCAGCGTTCTGACTCTTCTGCGCATTTGCAGGTGAGTCGGTCACTTGCCGTTTATATGTTTGATAGTGAGCCAAGTATAGGACAATCAAGCCATTGTGACATCACTGATGAGGTTGGCTCTTAGGCATTGGTGGAAAGAGGCATTATGACATCACAATCTCAGCTCTGATTACCACAAATTGAAACTCTTCATACTAAGTTGGGAAGTTATATACATGGGCTGCTGTTAAGATATGTTGTTTTACTGTTAACCCTAGTTATTGTATATACAATGCTGCATTTATTAAAAATCCATATTAAAACTCTCATTGACAATGTATTGAAACATCTAAGAACACAGACAGATTTTTAGAATGGCATTGTAGAAAGATGTCAACAATAACAGTTTTCATTAGATGTTCACAGCTGAAGGGCCAGGAGCAGGACTGCAAAGACCAACACAAATAGAAATGGAGGGGTGGTAGTCCCTGAATGATTTTCAGAGGACAGTGTTCATGAGGAGCTGGCTAATCTAAAGGTGAACAAAGAGATAAGGCTGGATGGCCTACATCCGAGGGCACTGAAGGAACTTAGGGGTCATTTTAGTAAGCCGTGCAAGCATCTACACGCACCCAACGTAAACCAAAATGGAGTTACCGCCCAGC
Source organism: Microcaecilia unicolor (assembly GCF_901765095.1). Lineage (NCBI taxonomy): Eukaryota > Metazoa > Chordata > Amphibia > Gymnophiona > Siphonopidae > Microcaecilia > Microcaecilia unicolor. The sequence continues at coordinate 10,986,234 of NC_044039.1, read as the reverse complement.
TACTGCTTGGCTCTTGCGGTTATTTCATTTTTGGTGTGCGTCCGATACACACGTCCGAAAAATAATTTTTATTTTCGGACGCGCGTATCGACATGTGCCAAGTGGCATTTGACGCGTGTAGGTCATTACCGCCTGGTTACCGCATGAGACTTTACCGCTAGGTCAATGGCTGGTGGTAAGGTCTCAGGCCCAAAATGGACACGCGCCAATTTTGATTTTGCCGCACGTCCATCTTCGGCAAAAATGAAAAAAGGTAATTTTTGCAGGCGCGCTGAAAAATGGATCTGCGCGTGCCCAAAACACACGCCTAAGCTACCGCAGGCTATATTTCAGCGCACCATAGTAAAAGAACCCCTTAGAGAAGTTCTAGCGGTGCCGCTGGCTGACCTTTTCAATGCTTCTCTAGTGGTCCCAAAGGACTGAAGATGAGCAGATGTGAGTCTTCTCCATAAAAGCGAAAGTAAGGAAGAGGTTGGGAACTACAGGCTGGTAAATGAATGGAAGCACTTTTAAAACAGAGAATAGTAAAGTGTTTGGAATCCTATGGATTATAGTACCCGAGGCAACATGGTTTCACTAGAGAGAGGCAGGTCTTGTCAAACAAATCTGATTCATTTCTTTGACTGGGTGATCAGAGAGTTGGGTCAAGGGAGAGCACTAGATGTGGTGTATTTAGATTTTAGCAAAGCCCTTGACGACTAATAAATAAACGGAACGCCCTAGTATGGGCCCTAAAGTGACTGACTGGATTAGGAACTGGTTGAGTGGAAGGCGACAGAGGGCAGTGGTAAATGGAGCTCATTCTGAGGAAAAGGATGTTACCAGTGGTATGTCACAAGGTTCGGTTCTTAGGCCAGTTCTTTTTAGCATTTCTGCAAGCCTTCTCGGACCTATCTCAATCTCCACTATCCTAACTGTAGGAATCTGAGATACAAATTACTCTTCGCCTCCTCCTTTTGCTTTGCGAGTCCTCGTTACTGGAATGCTCTTCCATCAACATTAAAGGAGACTGCCGACCACAATCTGTTGAAGAAGTCCGTTAAGACTTATCTATGTGGTAGAACATACTCCTCTGTTACTTAACTTCCCACAGTTCTTTTTTTGTACCCCCTGTTGTTTGCCCCACCTAAGAGGTACCTTATTCTCTACTTTGAATTAGTTTGATGTTCATTTCCTAATGTTGTTAGCCACATAGAGCCTGCCATGGTGGGAATCTGTGGGATATAAATGTTCTAAATAAATACAAATAAATAAATATTACTGAAGGGCTGTCTGATCAGTTTTTGCCTCTTTGCGAGTGACAGGGAGAATAGATGGCATGGGATAAGCAGACTGGATAGATCTTAGGGTATTTTTCTTTTGTTACATTTGTACCCCGCACTTTCCCACTCATGGCAGGCTCAATGCGGCTTACATGGGGCAATGGAGGGTTAAGTGACTTGCCCAGAGTCACAAGGAGCTGCCTGTGCCTGAAGTGGGAATCCAACTCAGTTCTTCAGTTCCCCAGGACCAAAGTCCACCACCCTAACCACTAGGCCACTCCTCCACTGTTGCTACTATTGGAGATTCTACATGGAATGTTGCTATTCCACTAGCAACATTCCATGTAGAAGTCGGCCCTTGCAAATCACCAATGTGGCCGCGCAGGCTTCTGCGAGTCTGACGTCCTGCAGGACGTCAGACTCACAGAAACAGAAGCCTGCGCAGCCTTCTACATGGAATGTTGCTAGTGGAATAGCAACCTTCCATGTAGAATCTCCAATAGTATCTATTTTATTTTTGTTACATTTGTACCCCGTGCTTTCCCACTCATGGCAGGCTCAATGCGGCTTACATGGGGCAATGGAGGGTTAAGTGACTTGCCCAGAGTCACAAAGAGCTGCCTGTGCCTGAAGTGGGAATCAAACTCAGTTCCTCAGGTCCACAGTCCACCACCCTAACCACTAGGCCACTCCTCCTCTCAATATTTATATATTGAGCCTGCAAATAGGTGGGAAAATGTGGGGTACAAATGTAACAAACAAATAAATAAAATAAAATATACTTACGCTTTTCTGTGTTCCGATTTGGCCCCAAATACATTATTCGTATTTCAGCTGAATAGTGATTTCAATTTGAATACGAAGAACCCAGGGCTGTACTGTGCTAAATTGTACTGAAATAAACACTGGATCTCTGATTTCAATTTGCTTCTTTTATTATTCATTATGTTAAAGCTCAATGCCCTCTGTTAATATTCGGCCAAATAATATTTTTCATTATTTGTATTCAGTACAGTTGTAGTTACAATGGAACACTTTATAATGCGCAGTACATTGAAAGAACATTTTAATGATAATGGCAGCTAACCATGTCAGAGGTACATTAAATCTTGTCTAATGTGACGAGAGAAATATTTTGACATCAGCTGCCAGCATAAAGAAATTTTCCTCCTCAAAGTGCATGTGAAACACAAAAGACGTTTCATAGCAGCGTGACTTCAACTTCAAGGCATGTGGCTATTGTGAAGAATCAGGCACCTGGGGAATCTGATTATAACAGCATCATGGGACCTGCAGTTTTCCATGACACACGGTTATCTCTAGACAATCAATGCACATATCATTACTTTGGCTTACATAAACGAAAGTATGTCACAATGTACAGCAAAATAAAACAACAATGCCTTTCTGTTTGAACATTATTTTGCATTTGAATTATGTGCTGGAATAATTTACCTATTAAGATAATGTTTTGTCAAGGGCCTTCTTATTTTGGGGGCCTGTTCTCGAAACAGTTTTTACTACAGAGATAGAGGATATAAAGTTTACAGCTTATTAAAAATTTGATATACAGAGAGATCTGTATCTGCATTCAGACCATTCGGATAAAGAGTATTTAAATTGAAAATTAATTGTTGCTCTTTACGCAATAAGTTAATATCCATAGGACCACCTCTCCATAAAAAGAAGTATGAATTAAAAAAAAGAGGAGTATTTCATTTAAGATTTCCTTGTAAATGCAATATTTGACATCATTTGATAAAACATGTTTTTTTTGGACCCTTAAAAAAAAAAAAAAAAGAACACCATTATTCAACGGGATAGAACCAGACATACCAAAGGGGAAGAAGGAGGCTGACACTGGAGTGCTGAGGACCATGGACACAGGACACCAAGCTCATGGCTTAACAACATAAGTACATAAGTAATGCCACACTGGGAAAAGACCAAGGGTCCATCGAGTCCAGCATCCTGTCCACGACAGCGGCCAATCCAGGCCAAGGGCACCTGGCGAGCTTCCCAAACGTGCAAACATTCTATACATGTTATTCCTGGAATTGTGGATTTTTCCCAAGTCCATTTAGTAGCGGTTTATGGACTTGTCCTTTAGGAAACCGTCTAACCCCTTTTTAAACTCTGTCAAGCTAACCGCCTTCACCACGTTCTCCGGCAACGAATTCCAGAGTTAAATTTACTACAATGTAGTTTCATTGCATGCCCCCTAGTCCTAGTATTTTTGGAAAGCTTGAACAGACGCTTCACATCCACCTGTTCCACTCCACTCATTATTTTATATACCTCTATCATGTCTCCCCTCAGCCGTCTCCTCTCCAAGCTGAAAAGCCCTGGCCTCCTTGTCTTTCTTCGACAACAGGGTCATGAGCCTTAAATGTAGCAAATGAAGGTTCACCTCTAATATGAGAAGGCAGATCATTCCAGAGACAAGGAACCAAAAAGAAAAATGCAGAAGACTGGGTAAGCTGATGGGCCCCTTTTACCAAGCTGTGGTAAAAGGGGGCCTGCGCTGACCTCGGCGTGTGTTTTTCTCGCACGCCGAGGCCCCCATTTACTGCAGCAGGTAAAAGAGAACTCTCTCTTTCCTGTAGGAAATGGCCGTGTGGCAAGTAAAGCACTGGCCGCGTAGACATTTGTCATGTCCCCGCCCTCAATGCAAGCGGCGTCGACACGCACACTTGACTGGCACTGCCTGAGTCATGTGTGTGTAGTCCTCTCTGGGTTTGTTCAGAAAGCGGTGGTTGCAGGCTCCTTAATTATTTTGCTTCCATACACCTGTTTCTGCTCTCTCTCTGGCTTCCAGGCTCCTTGATTGCTTTGCTTCCACCCACCTGGGTCTGCTCTTCCTCTGCCTGGCTTCCCTTGCTTCTCTCCTATTGGTCTTCCGGTTCCTCCTTCCCCTGCTCTTGTCCTATGGCTGTGCCCATTTTCCCTGCTGATGTCATACACCAGCACTTTATCAGCTGAGCTCTCTGTGGACTCCATGCTTTGGCTTCTACTTTGGTAGGTGTTTCTCTGTAGTCTGCTTCTTATCTACTGGTCCCTCATTGCTGACTTTGCCTGTACCTGGTTTACCCTTCTGCTTGCCGTCTGCCTACTGACTTTCGCCTGCATCTGGATTACTCTCTTGCCTGCCGCCTGCCTATTGACTTTCGCCTGTACCTGGATTACTCTCTTGACCTGCTGCCTGCCTGGCCGATACATTCATCACCCCGCTTCCAGCTCTGTCCCATAAGTCCTGCAGGCCGCCCGCACCTAGGGGCTCAACCTCTGGGGAACGGCGGATTGCGCAGGTGAAACCCGGGGTTGTCCAGCCGCTAAGCAGAACCTGGTCCGAGTACTGGGCTCAGCAGCGCTCTACTTGGTACAAGAACTCACAAGTCTCACACCATTTTGGTGGTGGTAAGGGCTCCTGTGCTAACCCAGTGGTAACCAGGCAGATTACCACCAGGTACACTCCGGCGCTACAAAAATAAATATATTTTTGTAGCGTTGGATATGACGGCATGCAGAAGTGGATCCAGGTTGATGGCGCGAGGGGAGCAAAAGCGGCACGAGAGCGGATTTCCACCGGCACACATTTTCAATGCAACATGTTGGGAAAAAAATAGGCGCTGGCACCGTCAGAACTCCATTTGGGGGAGTGGTCGCTTCCCTGGCGCCCCCCCAGCTACTCCACTGACAGCATGCTAGGGGTGGGAGGTACCGCTGGGATGTAGTAGCCTGGCAGTACTTCCTGTTTAGCGAGTGGTAAGCCTGCATTGGGCTTACTGCCGCTTAGTAAAAGGGGCCCATAATGAGCTGATTGCGATGAGGGCAAAACAAAGCGATTTGCATCAAGGGACCTAAGAGCATGATTGGGAGTATAGGGGTGTAGTTAAGGATGTTAAATAGGAAGGGGGACCTGTGTGAAAAGCTTTGTGAGCTAAACAAACAATTTTGAACTGCAGATGACTTAAAATGTATACTAATATATACCAATGTCTTATAATTGTGATCAATTACCGAGGACAGGAAGACCATGGGGGAAGTAAGCCCAGGAAAGAGTGGTTATGTCCACCATAAGTAAAACCGATCCTTGCCTTTGACGTATTACAATGGCTTTAGAATAGTACGATAGAAGTGACATCTAATTCCTACATCAAATACTCATGATGAGCAAAATCAACATTTTATAGTCCACATAAACACTGCCGCAGTAAATATAATATGATAAAATATTTGTCTCTTCTTTTTTTTTTTGTATATCGACGTTTAAGCGGATTTTCTATCAGCAAACTAAAACAGAGCGAGCTTCCCTAGCATTTGGGACAAAATCAATTTGCACGTTACTTCCTGAAACCGTAATTGAATGATTGCCAGTCTGAACACTTAGCTACATGATTTCAATTCATTGCATTAAAATTGACCCACAGTTCTTCCTCGAGTCTACTTTTGACCTTATCAGCCTGTGTTATCACTTACCAACTGACATACCATGTTATCCCCCAGATTCTGTCAGGGGCATAGCCAGACAGCAGATTTTGGGTGGGCCTAGACAAGAAGTGGGTGGGCACAAGTGTTCTCCCTCCTCCCCCACCAACTTAAAAAAATATCTCAGCTGGCAGGAAAACACTGCTCTCTACCTTGGCAGCCTGCAGCAGGCACGCGCTGAAAACTGAGCATGCGCAGTTGCCAGTATCGGCAGCTTAGGAAGCTCAGACTTCTGGAGAGCAATGTTTTCAGCACCATCAGGAGGAGGTCTTCAGCTGGCGGAGCTTGGGATCCCCACCAGCTACCACTAAATGTGTGCTGCTGTTGGGTGGGCCTGAGCCCTTAGTGGGTGGGCCACGGCCCACCCAGGCCCACCTGTGGCTACGCCTCTGGATTCTCTACATGGCAACAAGTTGCGCATGCAATTTTGGCCACATGGCCAAATTACATGCGCAACTTAATTGTTTAACAAACCAGTCAGTGCCAATAATTGGCAACTAATTAGAATTTATGTGTATAAGTTCTAATGAACGGACCACAAAAGGGGTGTGGCCATGGGAGGGGCATGGGTAGGTCATAGGTGTTCCTAAAATGTACTGTTATCCCTGATTCGCGTCTGTTAGGCGGGGGCATTTACCCCAGGTTTCCATTGGTGTACATGGTCATGCCTAAATTTTAGTCACGGGGATGGTCACTGTGTGTATTTTATAAACCACACCTAACTTTAGGTAAGGTTTATAGAATAGCGCTAATCATGTTTTTTTTTTCAGTGCCAATTTTTAGAGGTCATTTATAGAAAGCGGTCCTTTGCGCTTAGGATTCCTATTCAAAATGAGCGGTCACATATAACCACCTTACAATGACAAACAGTTGTAAGATATAAATATACTTTTTTTTAAATATATATTTCAAATTTATTCCAATGGGCCCTGCTGCAGATAACTCAAGCTAAGCTTTAGTAAAAGACCCCATTATACAACTAAGTGTTGAAACGAACTTAGAACACTGTAATGCATTGCGCTCAAGTTGCAAAGTCATGAACATAGCTTGCTGTGTACCAAGCCATGCGGCAATGCCGACATGGCCCATTCAGGTGCCCTTTCATTAAAGGGTTGCTGTGCCGGCAACCCAGAACTATCACTGGTCCAACGCGGCTGCAGTAGTTGCGCCTCGAGCGCATCGTTTCCGGTGCTACAGAAAATAATTCCAGATTTTCTAGTGTGGTGCTATTTCAGCGGTAATCAGGCAGCACCGTGAGCTGTCCCGTAACCGCTGGGTTACCATGGGAGCCTCTACCACCACCTCAGTGGGTGGCAATAACTGCTTCCCCCCCCCTACATGGTCATGCAGTAAAAACAACTTTACCGCATGGTCATGTCTTTTTTAGGGGTGCTTTCCCCGCTGCGGTAAAAAGGGCCCTGATGCATGGCAAAAATAGCCCTCACTGCTATTGCAGGGCCCTTTTTGTTAAAATGATCCCTCAAAGTGAACGGGATGTGTCGGCATTAGCGCACCGTAGTGGCTAGCACGGCTTAGTAAACAGGCAACGGAGGGGTGATATGATAGAGGTATATAAAATAATGAGCGGAGTGGAACAGATAGATGTGGAGCGTCTGTTTACGCTTTCCAAAAAGACTAGGACAAGGGGGCATGCGATGAAGCTGGAGTGCAGGAAGTTTAAAACAAATAAGAGAAAATGTTTCTTTACTCAGCATGAAATTCGACTCTGGAATTCGTTGCCGGAGAATGTGGTTAAGGCGGTTAGCTTAGCAGAGTTTAAGAAAGGCTTGGACGGCTTCCTGAAGGAAAAGGCCATAGAATGTTATTAAATGGACGTAGGGAAAAATCCACTATTCCTGGGACAAGCAGTACAAAATGCTTTGCTCCGTGGGTCTTGTTGGGTGATTGTGACCTGGATTGGCCATTGTCGGAGACAGGGTGCTGGGCTAGATGGACCTTTGGTCTGTCCCAGTGTGGCGATGCTTATCTCTTAGTTAAATGGATGAAGGGAGGGGGACGGGAGAGATTGCTCTAAATGCACCATATTAGTTCAGTCTCCTTGACTGGATTGTAATTTAGAGTCTGCTGAGGGTTTCTTCTGCAAATTGTAATTAATATTTACTGAGTAAGATTGACAATGAAACCATGAAGGATGCACCTTCCTTTATGAAAACTGTGATCTGTCTGAATAAAAGTCCTCTAGGAAGTAAGGCAGTCAATCTATAATTTGTAACATTGTGGTATTCATATTATAACTTTGTTTCAATAATTATACCTTTTATTTATATTGCAACATTGTAACACTTGAATTTTTACTCCATTTTGAAGCACAATACAGATCAGAGGTTATTTTACGTACAGAGTCAAACTAGAAATAAGTAAGGGGCCCTTTTATTAAGCTGCGTACGCGCCTACACACGTCCTACGTACATCAATTTGAATTACCGCCCAGCTACCGTGTGGCCCGGGTGGTAGTGTCATGTTTTACGCGCATCCACTAAGCAAGCTGGAAAGTTTCTGGGGTGTGGCGCTAACCAGGCAGTAGGCGGCATTGTACATGCATAGACCGTTACCGCCCGGTTAATGCGTGAGACCTTAAAACTAGGTCAATGGGTGGTGGTAAGGTCTCAGGCCCAAAATGGATGCGCACCAATTTTTATTTTGCTGCATATCCATTTTTGGCCAAAATGGGTCTTTTTTTACAGGTGCGCTGAAAAATGGACCTGTGTGCATCCAATACATGCGTCTATACCAACGCAGGCCACTTTTTGGCGCACCTTAGTAAAAGGATCCCTAAGGGTTTAATATTCAGCCACCATGGTCAGTGTTTGTTTGGTTTTTTTTAAACATTGACTATGGAAGTCCAAAAATATGTGACTATTCTGTGCCACTGTCTGGATAGTGGCCAGAGCAGATTATCCAGATAGGTGGTCAGCATTGGAACCTATCCAGAAAAGTACAGTATTCAGCCTGCTATATGGACAACTTATCTGGATAACTAAATTATCCAGATAAGTTGTCCAGCTAGCATACTGAATATTGCCACTATCCGGGTAAGTTCCAGATCATCCTGGCTCCGCCCACATCCCAGAACTATATGCACAGTGTAGAGGCGAGGCATTTATCCAAATAGTGACTCTTTCTCAGTCAATAGCACTTATCCATTAAGTAGATGCTGTTATCCAAATAATTGTGTTAAAATACACATTGATCTTTTGTTCTACAAGTTTCCTGTATCTTCTATCCCTTTCGGGGGAAAATCAGAAAGTTACAAAGTTCACCTAGAGGACAGCAGTCTGCCTGCCAACTTAGAGGTCAGCTAAAGGGTTGTATTCTGTTGATGGATTATGGTCGAAGCACTGAGGATTCATATAACACTCCTTACTGCTGGTTTCCTCAGGCTGTTATATCAATAAAAAGCTGTTCTTGAGGGATCCAGCAGCAGAGTGGAGAATGTGCCTGCCCTGATAGTATAAATCTCCGATCTCTAGGAACGAATCAAGGAATAGTGAGAAGTGTGTGTCAGGTGCTTATTCAGAAATTCCCAGTTGTGTAATAGGAAAAAGGAGAAAAGCATTAAATTCAAGCATTACAGAAAAAAAAAACCCCCAAAAATAAAAAAAACTGCTACAGCAAAGATCCTTGGAGAATCAGGGAACCTGCCACCGGTTTAAAGGGGAACTAAAGTTCAAGAAAGGGAAGAAAAATGTCCCAAGAGAAATCCTTGATCTGATTTGCAACCGTATCCTATCGTATTATTCAGCATTTTCTAGGAACTGCTTCCAGTTAAATACCGTGGACCCTATAGGTAAATTATTCCCCCCTTCCAACTCCGGCAAGAGATTCCTTACCAGGGTTTAAAATAGGTGTGCCTGGGGGCATAGGAGCCAACTTTTCAGAATTATTGGGGGTGCTAAGCCCAATGGAAATAACCCCTCCCTGGACATATTGTGATAAAGTCACATCCAGGATAGTTGGGTTAAGGCAGTGTCAGTTTGAAATACAAGTCCCAGAAGGCATTGCAGGCAAGGAGCCAGGGGGTGAGATGAGGAACCCGGACTGGACTCCTAGCTGCAATGGGGGAAGACATGGGTGTAAGCTGGCAGGACGTGTAGATGGGCTGCCACTAGGGAGGAAAGAGAGAAGCAGAAGGGGAGAAGCAGTTGCAGGCTGAAAACCCTTGGGTAAGGGAGGTCCCTAAAGTACTGAAGCAGGCTGAAATCCCTTGGGTGTGAGGAAGTCCCAAAAGTATTTGCAGGCTGAAAATCCTTGGGCAAGGCAGGTCCCTAAAGTATTGAATTTACCAGTGAAGCTGATGCAGGGTGAAATCCCTTGGGCATGAGGAGTCCCTAAAGTATTGAACTCTTCTGAAGGTAAAGAGAGTAGAAGGTAGAAACTGCTGCTTTGTGATTTAACTGTGATGATGAATTGAAGGAACTGCTTCTATTTGGAACTGAACTACTGTTTATTGTGCACTGGATAAAGAGCCCAGACTGGAGCTGACTGTGAGCCTGTATTGAATCCTGGTATGTGCTGATAGCCTGCTGCTTAAAGGGGACTATGTGCCACACACTTTCAGGTGGCTTATATGTGCTTAAGATTGAAGGTGAATGCTACTGTTGGAACTGTGTATCAGGTCTACTAGAAACCTGCATGGAATAAAGTCTTTAAGATTGAAGTTGCTGGTGGACATTTATTTCTTGACTGTACCGGGAGCCTGTGGCTGGAGGAGATTGTTCTATCCTTGGCTGCACCTAGAGGTCCCTGGTTACAACATACAAGGAACTCTCTCAATATTGGGGATGTTCAAGCACCCATAAAGCTGGTTCCTATGCTTCGGGGTGGGGGGGGGGGGATGGGGTTATACCAAGCAGACTGGGACCTTTGCCTGTAGAAATTGATTATTCAGATGCTGCATTGATGATGCCTATGGAAACAATTGGATTCCCAATAATCCTATGAGAAGATGTTAAGTTGGCGACAGTGAAACTGATGAGAAGATATTATATTTATCAACAGTAAAGTCATTTTGCTGTGCAGCTCAAAGTTAAGTATTAACGTTATTGGGTTTTGTTTGGCTGTTGGTAGACGTTTTTCATTTGAATTAAAGAGTTAAAATTTTTTTTCCTATCATACAACCATCGTTAGGATGTTTTTCTAGACCTATGATGACTTTTTTGACCAATCACATTAATATGTGGCTTTAAGCCCTAATATTGTTGATAAAGGACTTAATGAGGTCGTTTCCTCCTTATTTTTAGATAATTAAAAATTTAGATACCTGTATTTCCTATAACTCACCATAATAGGTAGTTATACCAAGCCAGCCATTTCTATTGTTGTGACTCTTGCATGAAAACATTTTTCAGTTTCTAAAGTGAGTGGAAAGCAGAGAGCAGGGTAAGAGCTGCTCTAAGGGCCAAACATTTAATTTGCTGAAATCATTCATAGATCTTCTACCTCTCCAGTGGAACGCTTCCAATTGCACTTCTGTGACTATTTTATCAGGTCAGCTGATCCTCCAAATCCAATCAAAGCACTGCTTGATCTGATTTGTATTCTACTTTGGCATTCATTGCAGTTCGGAGTCGCTGTGTTTAACATAAAAATCCAATATTGTTCTCAGTGATTTAAAAAAAAAAAATGATGTGTTGAAGAAGGTATGATAGTGTGCAACAGATACATGATTGTCAAGGACGCTTGTGGAATTATGGATTGTACTTCTCTTAAGCAGGACTTCTAGTGGTGGTTATTAATCTCAACATTATTGACTGGTACTAAAAAGATCTATGAATGATTTCTAGGTAGTGTTGAGAGACTTTTAAGAAGTTCTTATATTGCAGAATTTGATTATCGCTGGGTGGAGGTATTGGTAAAAAAAATAAAAGCTGCACTTTTTAAAAGAAATGTCATGCACTTTTCACGTCTTGTTTAGATTATCGTAATATCGTATATGTTGGCCTGCCCATTACTCAGCTCAAATGCATTCAACCACTGCAGCAAGACTTTTGTGTAGGGCTAAAAAGTTCGACCTTGTTACTCCTTTACTGATTTGTTTGCATTGGCTCCCTGTTCACTATTGCATTTTATTGAAGGTACCTCTCCTGACATACAAAGCCCATAAGTTAAATGAACCACCATGTTGATCGGCTTTGGCAATACCCTATACTCTCACATATACATTTCATTTTGTGGACTCAAATTGGTTTATTCCAAATTCCAGGGTAGTTCTTCACGAAACTACTCACCATTCTGCTTTATTCTAGCACCGAAGCTTTGGAAGGATCTCCCTCCGTATATATGGAACAAACTCTCAATACCTAAATTTAAGTCCCTACTAAAGACCCATTTCTTTACTACTACTTTTAATGTCACCCCATGACATAATATTAGGCTACGTCTAAAGAGTTACTCCTATCCCCCAGAGTCTATATATGGCACCAAACATTGGGCACCGTTCCAAGATGTACGCCCAATTGAATGAGCTAAGAAACCAATTAGTGTCAATAATTGGGTGCACATTTAGCTGTGAACTATTCTATAACAATGTGTACTGAAATCCCACAGTGTACAACCCAAAAGGGGGTGTGGCCATGGAAGGTACAAGGGCAGGACAGGGGCGTTTCTACAAGGATGTATGCCCAAACTGTGCACCGGGAATTTCACCTGGTTTCTGCAGACGCCATCCCTGGAACCTAAATTTGGGTGCTGATATCGGCACTCAATGCCATTGACAATGGGCGTTCATCTTTGAATGCTCATTACAGAATAGCATTGCGTGCTGATTTTTTTTTCAGTTCTTATTTTTGACCCCCATTTATCGAATTTTCCCCAATTTGCACACATTTACCTCTTCTTCAGAGCAGGTGTGAGAGATTTTGTACACTGCTGACGGTCATTGCATGAGCCTGTTTCATAAAGGAATATGGGTACCTATGACTGCTATTACTATAAATCATTTCTATAGTGCTACCAGTTGTACGCAGCGCTCCACAATTGAACATGAAGAAAAGACAATCCCTGCTCAAAAGAGCTTACAATCTAAATAATGAGGGGCATAATCGAACTGGGCGCCCATCTCTAAAGACGTCCTGGCGAAGGGGCGGGGCATCCCGCATTATCGAAACAAGATGGGTGTCCATCTTTCGTTTTGATAATACGGTCGGGGACGCTCAAATCTCAACATTTAGGTCAACCTAAATGTTGAGATCGCCGTCCTTAGAGCTGGGCGACCTCGGTTTTTGCCGATAATTGAAACAGAGGACAGCCATCTCAAAAACGACCAAATCCAAGCCATTTGGTCATGGGAGGAGCCAGCATTCCTAGTGCACTGGTCCCCCTCACATGCCAGGACACCAACCGGGCACCCTAGGGGGCACTGCAGTGGACTTCAAAAATTGCTCCCAGGTGCATAGCTCCCTTATCTTGGGTGCTGAACCCCCCAAATCCCACAACTGTCCACCACTACCATAGCCCTTAGGGATGAAGGGGGGCATCTAGATGTGGGTTTGTGGTGGGTTTTGGAGGGCTCCCATTTACCACCACAAGTGTAACAGGTAGGGGGGGGGGGTGGGCCTGGGTCCGCCTGTCTGAAGTGCATTGCACCCACTAAAAATTGCTCCAGGGACCTGAATACTGCTGTGATGGAGCTGGGTATGACATTTGAGGCTGACATAGAGGCTGGAAAAAATGTGTTTTATTTTTTTTTTGGGTGGGAGGGTGTTGGTGACCACTGGGGGAGTAAGGGGAGGTGATCCCCGATTCCATCCGGTGGTCATCTGGTCAGTTCAGGCACCTTTTCGAGGCTTGGTTTTGAAAAAAAAAGGGACCAAGTAAAGTTGGCCAAATGCTCGTCAGGGAAGCCTTCTTTTTTCCATTATCGGCCGAGGATGCCCATCTCTTAACCACACCCCGCCCCGCCTTTGGTACACTGCCGACATACCCCCTTGAACTTTGGTCATCCCTGCGATGGAAAGCAGTTGAGGATGCCCAAAATCGGCTTTCGATTATGCCGATTTGGGCGACCTTAGGAGAAGGACGCCCATCTCCCGGTTTGTGTCGGAAGATGGGAGCCCTTCTCCTTCAGAAATAAGCAGGTAAATTGCCTTTGTAAAAATAGGCTCCCTGTGGATTTTTGACTTCAGTGCCAAGTTATAAAATGACTCTCTTATAGACTCTGTTCATAGCTGTTGCCTTATCTTTCCTGGTGCTGCTTTGGTTTTTTGGGAAGTAGGAAGTAAAGCTGAACAGCTATGCGGTGGCCTCTCTTATATATTTTAGACCTTAAGAGAGACTTTTTTCTTATAGCTCACTGTGGATACATTGGCAACCTGCCTGCTATCTCCCCTGAAAAACGTGAAGGCACAGTGAATGTCACCATCCCAATGGCTTCACTTAAATCTTTAATTCAAGGCCACAACATCTAAAACAATGTTTTTGAGCTGACTGTGAATCTTGGGCCCAAAATGGTAGAAGATTGATTTCAGAATAGTCTGTGTACAAAACCAATCCAGCTTTTTATGACTAGACCCTGGTCTTAACCTTATGTGGCTTTTTAAAGGTAGAAGTTCAAATAATTCGATGGCATGCGCTATTTTTAATGGGTAATCCTTGTTTGTTAAATTATCTGTGGTTGAGATCTTCCTTCTGTGGAGGGAGGGTAGTGCCATTCTCCTGAATACTGCCCACCTTGCATTTGGATAAAAGTGTGTGTGTGCACTTTTTTTCTGCAGGAAAGTAGGCGGGATCAGAGACGTGATAGTATAACTTCATCTTGAAAACTGAATTAGTAACCCTTTTGGGAAAACGGACTGTGACTTGAAGAAGAATGACTATTGAATTGTAGTTTCTGGTAATGACTTTAGAGGAACATGAAAATGAGAATTGTATTTGATTTTTAGAATGTTTAATAGAGATGAAGTTATTCTGTTTAGTGTGAATGAAAGTAAGAGTGAGGTGTGAATGGTGGTTTGTGTGAAAAGGTTTTAAAATATGGATCACAAGACTAAAATTTGAATTAAACATTTAATAAAGATTGATAATTAAATATAACGGTTGTTGAAGAGAGTGTAGGTAATTTTTAAAGGGAAAATGGAAAGTCATAGGCTGAATACCTGCAGACTTTGCAAATACTTGCAGCTTGAATGCTGAAGATGTGAGTGGCACAAGATTATTTGAATTTTCATTGAGTAAATCTTTGGTTTGATTCTGATATTCTTGCTAGTGATTGGACATTGATGTCATGTGATTTGGCTTGAAAACAGGGCCTTCTTTTCAGGGGATACACAGTGTTATTAATACTACTTTTTCATTGCCTGCTAAAAATTGACCAATGGTTCCAAAGTACAGAGTCCAGGCTTTGCACACCCCAAATGCACACATAGAGAATGCCCCCCAGGAGGAAAGCAAAATCTTCAGCGCGCAAGACCACGGGAGAAGGTGGAGGCGCAAGCTGCAGCCAGCACATAACAGTCCCTGCAAAATATGAGAGTCATGGGCTACAGAGACTGAGCTGTTCAGACAAGGAAGATGGAAAACTATGTTTTAGTTCTGGTTTATAGTGATTTGATGATTCTAGCTTAGGGAATCTGTGCAACATTTCTGATATCTTGTATTTTGCATAATACAGGAGGGAATGCACTTCTGTTTCTATTTTTCATGTGTTGTATTACAGATACGGTCCAGCTTCTTGGGTTTACCAGTTCAGTTTTTGTCTGCACATTTCTATTTTGAATATGTGATCATATATTCTGTAGTTCAGTGGTTCCCAAACCTGGTCCTGGAGGCACCCCAGCGGCTGGGGCCCAGCCAGTCAGGTTTTCAGCATATCCACAATGAATATTAATGAGAGAAATTTGCACGCACTGCCTCCACGGTACGCAAATCTCTCTCGATGGAATTCAAACATGCGTGGGATAAACATAAAGGAATCCTGCTCAGAAGGAAGGGATCCCTAGAAGCTTAGCCGAGATAAGGAGGCAGAGCCGGTGGTGGGAGGCGGGGATGGTGGCTGGGAGGCGGGGATAGTGCTGGGCAGACTTATACGGTCTGTGCCAGAGCCGGTGGTGGGAGGCGGGGCTGGTGGTTGGGGGGCGGGGATAGTGCTGGGCAGACTTATACGGTCTGTGCCCTGAAAAAGACAGGTACAAATAAAGGTAAGGTATACACAAAAAGTGGCACATATGAGTTTATCTTGTTGGGCAGACTGGATGGACCGTGCAGGTCTTTTTCTGCCGTCATCTACTATGTTACTATGAATATTCATTGTGGTTATCCTGAAAACCTGACTGGCTGGGGTGTCTCCAGGACCAGGTTTGAGAACCACTGCTGTAGATGGTCAGGGTCTATCCATATTTTGCATATGTGACCAAGATGAGGTGTTTTGTGACTAGGTAGTTTCAGTCTCAAATACAGAGACAAGTTTATAATGGTCTCTAAGAAGACTGGACATTGATATAGTGAAGTACTACTTCACTCCTCTTCGGAGGTTTTTGGGATTTGTAGCAGTCCATGTTCTCTTTTCTCAACAAGAGGTTGTAAGTGTTCCTAGGATTGGTGTAATATTTGCAGTGGCGTTCCGTGGTTCACTGCCACCCGGAGCGGATCACTGCTGCGTGCACCCCCCCCCCCCGGCTGCAGGGCAACACGGCACCCCCCTCCCGGCGTGACCCCCCTCCGACCCAGGTGACATGGTACCCCCCCAGTCCCAGTCCCCACCTGTCTTACCAGCTCCGTCGACTCTGTGCTGCTGTAAAAGAAGAAAATCGCCTCGTCGGCCCTTCCCTTACTCTCTCTGTCCCGCCCTCTGATGTAACTTCCTATTTCCTCGAGGGCAGGACAGAGAGAGTAAGGGAAGGGCCAACAAGGCGATTTTCTTCTTTTACAGCAGCGCAGATGCGAGGCGCCGCACTACGCAGCTGCCGGGTGGATGGAGCTGGACTCGCCAACAGAGCACCCCCCCACCCATTAACACCAGGGGCGGACCACCCCCCCCCCCCTTGGTACGCCACTGAGTATTTGCAATGCTGGCTTTTCTGTTGCCATTTCTCCAGAATCCTCTGGCACTTATGGTTAATAACGAACTCACTATTCCCTCCTATTCCCTTCAATGCCCTCTCAATGTCAATGGCTTGCTCTGGCTCGATTTTCCCCTGCATCCCCTTGAGTCGGGCCTGATACAATCTGATCCTGCTCTTTGCACTCCCCACTATCAATGAAGGGCTTTTGTAGTTTAATGTTTATTTCAAATTTGAAATCCCGCCAAATCTGGAACCAGGTCAAGGTGGCTTACGATAACATTAAAAACAATGAAATATTTGTAAAGAATGCCAAAAAGAATAAGGCAGGGTAACAAGCAAACCCCTCCAGCTCTTTGACCTCGCGCCAGCACCTCCCAATACGGCCTCCACAGTCTGATACTTTAGCTTCTCCTGCCCCCACATATATACAAAGGCAGATGGGTGCAGGAGAAATTCCCACTTCCCCTTCCCCTCTCTGACATTGGCCGACCTGACCTGTTCCTTTGATGTCAGCTAGTATGTAAAATCCCAGCTGGAGCAATTTCCACAAGCAATAATATCCATTATTCTAAGAGTGGAACAAAGCTTTGTTTTATAAAGGATCTCTTTAGAAATCAGGCCACAAGGAGAGAATAAAAATCCCTGTAAATATTAGCTACTGCTGGTGGGAAATGGGAGCTATCATAACATGCTTGTATTCAATGACTTGAGTTAAGAGCTTGCCATTCTGCACAATGGAACCAAACTGTGTACAATAAAGCTTGATTGGAAGTCATGCTGAGGTTACACTTTTTAACAGATGTCTGCATAGAGCTTTCATTAAAGACTTGCAACATTGGTTTGCTAGAGAGACTAAATAAATTCCAGTAGATTTTATTCCTGATTATGAAACGTTACAACCAAAGTAAGGCATGTTTGCTGCCTCATAAGCCACAAAAAAATAAGCCAATGGCATTGAACATGCCATCATTTCAACGTAAAATAGAAACAGAGAAAAATGAAGACAAAAACCAAATCCATGCCATCTACTATCCCTTCCTCTCCCTTAGATCCCATGTACTTTACAACAGTAGTTGCTCTCTGGACTGACTCCAACCTCTTTATATCTTTTTGATAGGTGTGGCTTCCAGAATTGTACACCGTACTGTAAACGAGGTCTCGACTTAGAGGTTTTATCGCCGCCTTTTCTTGCTGGAAAGTTCTCTCCCTATACACCCAAGCATCCTAGCTTTTCCCGCCATCTTAAGGGGCCTCAGAAATGCCATTGAATCCAAACTGTGTACCAGAAATCATTGGTTGCATAGCATCCAATAGTCCTGTGGGTGGCTGGATTTGTGCTGACATGCCATTGCTGAGGGAGGGGGGGCAGGGGGGACAAAATTCCCCGGGCCCGGGCCTCCAAGGGGGGCCCGGCACCGCAGTCCCTGGTCTCACCCGCCCTCCCAGGGCTCCATCGACAGCCCCCCCTCCATCCGCCACCGGGCCCCCTGCATTCAAATCGGCAGCCCTTCACCTCCGTGTCAAAGCGCAGCGCCAGCAGATCGCCTCCCTTCGGGCCTTCCCTCCCTGAGTCCCGCCCGACCCTCCTCTGGACATGGATCGGCTGCGAGGTATGTTTTTTTTTTCCCCGGGTTCTGAAGTTGACATCATAATGGCTACGGTGATGTCAGCCTGATCTACGGAGCCTAGCAGACCAACTCGGAAGGAGCCACAGTCCCAGGCAGCTAGACAGAATGTTGAAGGTGAGAATTATTATATAGGATGAGTGAGCCAAGTATAGGACAGTCAAGCCATTGTGACATCACTGATGAGGTTGGCTCTTAGGCATTGGTGGAATGAGGCATTATGACATCACAATCTCAGCTCTGGTTACCAGAGACTGAAACTCTTCACACTAAGGGGGAAAGTTCTCAACGTGGGCTACCGTTAAGATGGGTTATTTTACCAATAACTCATGCTATTTTAGTACAGGTCTCATTTTATGCAATGAGAGTTATTAATAACTGGAATTAAAAGTAAAGTATCATGTCTTAATGGTAGCCCATGTTGATAACATCCCCCCTTAATTAAAAAATAAAAGAGAAATGTCTGTAGAAATCAAAATCACTGTTATATATAATAAGAGTGAGCCAAGTATAGGACAGTCAAGCCATTGTGACATCACTGATGAGGTTGGCTCTTTGAAATTGGTGCATTGTGACATCACAATCTCAGCTCTGGTTAAATCACTGCTATATGTAATAACAGTGAGCCAAGTATAGGACAATCAAGCCATTGTGACATCACTGATGAGGTTGGCTCTTAGGCATTGGTGGAATGAGGCATTATGACATCACAATCTCTGCTCTGGTTAAATCACTGCTATTTGTAATAAGAGTGAGCCAAGTATAGGACAATCAAGCCATTGTGACATCACTGATGGGTTGGCTCTTAGGCATTGGTGGAATGAGGCACTATGACATCGCAATATCAGCTCTGGTTACCAGAAACTGAAACTCTTCAAACTAAGGGGGGAAGTTATCAACATTGGCTACCGTTAAGATGGGTTATTTTACCATTAACTCGTGCTGTTTTAGCACAGGTCCTATTTTATGCAATGAGACCCAGTTACTAATAACTAGGATTAACAGTAAAATCTCCTCAGCAGTAGCTCATGCTTATAACTTTCCCCCTATATGCTTGTGTTACACATGTCAGATGAAGCATACTGACTGTCTTTCACTTGCTGTGGTATCTAAATATCTACCTAATATGAGTTCTAGGTCCACTCATTCAAAAGATCCAAGCTTGTTATCTGAAGGGAAAAGTGCACAGTTGTACTGAGATCTCTGCTCTGTTCTACGTAGTTTATAAAAAAAACAAAATAACAACCCATAAAATGAATTTTGTCCTGGGTATTCCCAGATGTGAGTTGGAGTGAATAGAAAGTTCAAGAAACTGTTAATATATCAAATGAAACTATCATAGGTACTACTACTACTACTACTACTACTACTATTTAGCATTTCTATAGGACTACAAGGCGTACGCAGCGCTGCACAAACATAGAAGAAAGACAGTCCCTGCTCAAAGAGCTTACAATCTAATAGGTACTCTAAACAATGAGTTTTGGACCGCATGGTCTTCCTTAAATAACCAGCTATAATAGTGTAATTATAAGATTACAAATAAAAACGGGGGGGGGGGGGGGGGGAGTTTTGCTGCTGCATAAATATTAGGCCATTTTTTTCAAAAGGCTGTGCTGCCATCTTGTGGACCATACTGAATACTGATTAGAATGGGTCTGGATTTTCAGTGAACTTAAAGTGTTTGGGGCCCTTTTACTTAGTAATGTGAAGGGGCATAATCGAACGGGGCCAACCATCTATAAGGGCGGCCATCTCTAATGATGGCATTGGAGCCGACTCTGTGGGTGCTGTGGGTGCTTGAGCACCCCCAATATTGAGAAAATTCCTTGTATGTGTCCAGGGAGGGGTCATTTCCATTGGGCTTAGCACCCCCAATAATTTTGAAAAGTTGGCTCCTATGAATGATGGCCCCATCAAGCGGCGCACCTGACTGTATTATCGAAACAAGATGGCCGACCATCTTTCGTTTCGATAATACGGTCGGGGCTGGTCAAATCTCAACATTTGAGCCGCCCTTAGAGATCGCCAGCATTAGAGATGGCTGCCATTGGATTTTGCCGATAATGGAAACTAATGGCGGCCATCTCAAACCCGGCCAAATCCAAGCCATTTGGTCATGGGAGGAGCCAGCATTTGTAGTGCACTGGTCCCCCTCACATGCCAGGACACCAACCGGGCACCCTAGGGGGCACTGCAGTGGACTTCACAAATTGATCCCAGGTGCATAGCTCCCTTACCTTGGGTGCTGAGCCCCCCAAAACCCACTCCCCACAACTGTACAACACTACCATAGCTCTTAAAGGGTAACGGAGTCATCTACATGTGGTACAGTGGGTTTTGGGTGGGTTTTGGAGGGCTCCCATTTACCACCACAAGTGTAACAGGTACAGGGGGGATGGGCCTGGGTCCGCCTGCCTGAAGTGCACTGCAGTATCCACTAAAACTGCTCCAGGGACCTGTATAGTGCTGTGATGGAGCTGGGTATGACATTTGAGGCTGGCATAGAGGCTGGCAAAAAATTGTTTTTAATTAATTTTTTTTTGGGTGGGAGGGGGTTGGTGACCACTGGAAAAGTAAGGGAAGGTCATCCCCGATTCCATTTGGTGGTCATCTGGTCAGTTCGGGCATCTTTTCAAGGCTTGGTCATGAACAAAAAAGGACCAAGTAAAGTCGGCCAAATGCTCATCAGAGCCGGCCTTCTTTTTTCCATTATCGGCCTAGGCCAGCCATCTCTTAACCATGCCCCTGTCCCGCCTTTGGTACACTGCTGACATGCCCCCTTGAACTTTGGCTGGCCCTGCGACGGAAAGCAGTTGAAGCCGGCCAAAATCTGCTTTCGATTATACCGATTTGGCCGGCCTTAAGAGAAGGTCGGTCGTCTCCCAATTTGTGTCAGCAGAAAAGACCTGTACAGTCCATCCAGTCTCCCAACAAGAAAAACTCATAAGCGCTACTTTATATGTATACCTGACCTTGATTTGTATCTTCCATTTTCAGGGCACAGACCGTAGAAGTCTGCCCAGCACTAGCCCTGCTTCCCAACCACTGGTGCTGCCCACCCAATCTCTGCTAAGCTTCTGAGGATCCATAACAATTGTGGATTCAAAGCACTGGAAGTATGACGCTAACAGGAGCAGACTTATCTGTATTATCAGCTTAGTCGCTAATACACTGAAAGTTTCCAACGTCCTACAGGAGTTCCTGTTTCAAAATTTCTTTCTCGGGGACGCCGTTTTGTGATACCAGCACTGGCGTCTTTCTGAACCAAATGTGCTGACTGAATACACATCCTTAATCAAAACTGCATATTACACAAGCTATTATGGAGATTCCAGATCCTATATAATAATTCTCACCTCCAACAGGATGTGCTTGGGACCGTGCCTGCCGGAAGTGGTCTGCTAGGCAGGCACGCACTGACCTCAGTGACATCAGTGACAGACAATTTGGCAAAGCAAAACAATTAGGACACAGGGTTGATAGGAGAGTTTTAAAAGACTGAAGGAACCGAAAGTGTTAAATGGGGGGAGGGGGGGAGTTCTGAACGACTGAAAGACATGAACATTTGGGAAAGGAAAACAATCTGAATGCTGGCCATTAGGACACAGGGTAGATAGGAGAGTTTTAAAAGACTGAAGGAAACGAAAGTGTTAAACTGGAGAAGGGGGGGGGGGGGGGAGTTGTGAATGACTGAAAGACATGCAAATTTGGGACAGGAAAACAATCTCAATGCTGGCCATTAGGACACAGGATACATAGGACAGTTTTAAAAGACTGAAGGAACCAAAAGTGTTCAGGGGGGGGGGGGGGGGGCAAGTTCTGAATGAATGAAAGAAATTAAAATTTACGAGAGGAACACAATCTGAATGCCGGGCATTTGTACACAGGGTACATAGGACACTTTTTAAAAAAAACTGAAGGACGTGAAAGTATTACATCTTGGGGGAGGGGTGAGGAGGAAAGCGGTGGGGTATCCGGATACTGGGCGTTAGGGCCACGGGGGTACATAGACTTTTCAAAGCCTTAAGGAACCCAAAGTGTAGGAAGGAGGAGGAAAAGGAGGGGAGGGAACGGGGTGAGGGTCATTAGGAACAGGGGAGGGGGCCCTGTCACACACTCTCATTCTCACACACACACTGTCACACACCCACACATTCACTCTGGCTCTCTCTCTCAAACATACACACTCCCAGGAAAACCTTGCTAGCGCCCGTTTCATTCGTTCCAGAAACGGGCCTTTTTTACTAGTTTAATATAAACCACTCAGGCTACTTGTAGTTTATGACAGTTGCTAGAAATCCCTTGGAAAACATGACAGCCTGGTAACATGGTTGAGTGTGTTATGCTATAAATTGGTTATTTAGCTCTGCTAGAAGAGAAGCTTGGTATGTGCCCCTTATTTAAACATAATCAGTTTTACTTGTTAGCAAGCTGCCATTTAAACTACATATGGAGTTTGCATATCCATATTAATGCAATGTTAATGGAAGTGACAGTTTTCACTAAAACATTTGAGTATTAGGACAAAGCACATCATAACAAAACTATCCAGAGAATCAGTGTAGGGATTTTCATGGAAGCAGATTTTAGAAAGGACATACAGATCGGACTTCCAAGTTTCTCGACTTGGATGTGCTTTTGGTTAAGTAACTTCCCCCTGCTCCTTTAGAAGCAATCATGATGGAAAAATTAAGACATACCTGATAATTTTCTTTCCTTTAGTCACAGCAGATGAATCCAGGAACTGGTGGGCTGCATCCGTCCACCAGCAGCTGCGTAGGTGCGTCCTACGCATGTCAGTTTTGAACTACCACCCGGCTACCCCGTGGCCCGGGAAGTAATTTCATTTTTTACGCGTGTCCACTAAGCGTGCCGGAAATTTTCTGGTGCGCAGTGCTAACCGGGCAGTAATTGGCATTGTAAGCGCATAGACCATTACCGCCCGGTTAACACGTGAGACTTTACTGCTAGGTCAATAGGTGGTGGTAAGGTCTGAAACCCAAAATGGATGCCCACCAATTTTTATTTTGCCGCATGTCCATTTTCGGACAAAAAAGGCCTTTTTTTGCAGGCGTGCTGAAAAATAGACCTGCATGCGTCCAATACATGCGTCTACACCAGCGCAGGCCATTTTTTGGCACACCTTAGTAAAAGGATCCCTATATTTAGTAGCACTATCCTTTAAGTAGTGCCGTTGAGTATACATATAAGCAGTAACTGCACTGGTGACTGCTTAAGTTTGCTTTTCACTCTGCTAATTGGATAATTGTTGGTTTCACCTCATCTCCTCCCCCAGTCTTAGTGCCTTATTAGCCTTACAAAATGTGGCCATTTATAAAATTAAATAGCCAGAATTTATCCATATAGGACCAAATTCTATAAATAGCACTGAAAAATCAGTGCAAAAAAAAATAACATGCTTACAGGCTCATTTTCGAAAGAGATGGACGTCCATCTTTTGACATAAATTGGAACATGGATGTCCATCTCTCAGAGAAGTCCAAATCGGTATAATCAAAACCTGATTTTGGACGTCTCTAGCTGAATTTCGTCGCAAGGACGTCCAAATCTCAAGGGAGTGTATTGGAGGCATGGTAAAGGCAGGACTTGGGCATGCCTAAGACTTGACCGTCTTTGACCCATAATCGAAAAAAGCAGGGACGTCCATGACGAACACTTGGACGTTTTCACCCGGAAATGGTTTTTTTTTATGAATAAGGCACAAAAAGGTGCCCGAAATGACCAGATGACCACCGGAGGGAATCGGGGATGACCTCCCATTACTCTCTCAGTGGTCACTAACCCCCTCCCACCCTCAAAAAACATCAATCAAAATATTACGTGCCAGCCTCAATGCAAGCCTCAGATGTCATACTCAGGTCCATGACAGCGCATGCAGGTCCCTGGAGTAGTTTCACTTCAGACAGGCGGACCCAGGCCCATCCCCCCCTACCTGTTACATTTGTGGAGGAAACAGCAAGCTCTCCAAAACCCACCACAAAAGCACTGTACCCATATGTAGGTGCCCCCCTTCACCTGTAATGGCTATAGTAGTGGTGTACAGTTGTGGGTTTTGGGGAGGTTTGGGGGGCTCAGCACACAAGGTAAGGGAGCTATGTTCCTGGGAGCATTTTATGAAGTCCACTGCAGTGCCCGGTTGGTGTCCTGGCATGTCAGGCGGACCAGTGCACTAGAAATGTTGGCTCCTCCCAAGTCCAAATTGCTTGTATTTGGACGTTTTAGACATGGACGTATTTGGTTTCGAAAATCGCCGAAAGTCAAAGACGTCCATATCTAAGGACGTCCAAATCCAAGGATGTCCTTGGTATTTTTGAAACGAAAGATGGACGTCCATCTTTTTTCAAAAATACGCTTTTCCCCGCATCCGGATTTGGACATTTTACAAGGTCATTTTTACCGTAGGCCCTTTTCCCGTTCAAGTAAAAAAAAAAGCCATTTTTTGTAGATGCAGTATAACTTAGTCTGGAGCGCACCCAATACACGTGCCTACACTACCGAAGGCCACTTTTTAACACGGCTTAATAAAAGGGCCCCTTAAGCTCATAAATCTAGGCAAACAAATGGCAGGCCTAAATTTATGAACAGTTAACATCAATGCCAGCTATATTTTCTTCCCAAGTAACATTCCTTGACTCATTTCATTTTTATAAATATGTTTTTTGGACCATCAGAAATAGCAAATAATATCAATGCAGTATAGAATTGCTTTTCATGTCGCTCTGTCCTCATCGGTCCTTTTTATCAAGTTGCATTTTTATTTCCTCCAGTTATTATAATTATTATTGGTTTATTTATCTCTATACTATTGGACCCACTGCCAACATGGCCAGTGTTTTGACACCTTCCTCAGGGTAGCGGTCCGTTAGCTCTAGTACTCAGTGTTCTAACTTGCACCTAAATCTACGTTCTTCAAATAAATAATGCAGCCTAAATTTATGAGCAAAACATTTAAGCGCCTAAATTAAGATACAAAATTTGGCTGAAAATAGGGCACAAATTTAAGAAGCTACTTTGAGGGCTCAGCATTTTCTGAATATTGGGCCCATAGATTTTAGTCCTGCCTAAACTGTGGCCCCCTTCACAGTGCATTTTGTCTAGCAAAAAAGGTGCCGGTACTCAAATGCCAGGCCACCCTTCAGGGGTGGAGTGATCATTGAGGGACCCACCCCACAATAGCCAGGACCCCTGCAACCAGTCATAGAATCTCTGACGAGGCGGAACGTATGTAGAACCTGAGCTCTTTCATTAAAATACGAGAACCATGGGTCAAGTTTAGCAGACAGTGGAAAAGGTGCCGGTACTCAGTACCCCCAAGTACCCCCTCAAAAAAAGCCCTGCCCCTTCATCTCTGCATGGTGTGGGTTTCCACGTGTAACAGCTGCCCATGTGATGCACATATGTAAATCAGTGGCATAGCTACATGGGGCCATGGGGCCCTGGACCCCTCCCCCCCCCAAATTTCCTGTGGGCTCCTGGTTTTGCTGGCCTGGGTCCCCAACCCCCGCTAGCTGAAGCATTGTCCAGCGCCGTTCTCCAGCACCGCCTTGTTGCCTGCTCTGCTCTGTCTTCCCCTCAGATCCAGCATGCTCAATATCACTACAAGGAGCATGCAGGACGCGAGGGGAAGACAGAGCAGGGCAGGCAACGCAGAGGTGCCGGAGACCGGCGCTGGACAACACTTCAGCAACCTCTGCCAGCCAAGGTATTTGCTGAAGCAGTGGGTGGGGAGCGGCGCGGCGGGGCGGCAGACCAAAATGTGCCACCCCACCACCTCAGGCTCTGGCTCCCTCCCACCCACCGCGAGGTCTGGCTACGCCCCTGATTACAAATTCTGAGAAGGGTGTATTGCATCTGGTAAAGCCTTTGTGGTTTGGCAGATAGACCTTTACAGCTTCTGATCGTTTTCTGAAATGGAAAATGATGGCAAACTGGAATCTAAAATCCTGAGGTCCACCCAGGATTGGAGAGAACAGCAAAACAAGCCATAAAGCTGTGACTACTAGAAAGTCTAATGCAGCTCTTCGAGGCTGGATGAGGTTTCTCAATTTGACAATTTGGCCTTTGTTAGAGAGACATAAATAATTGAAAATGATTTCTCGGTCATAAAGGACTAAGAAAGTTCAGATTCAACCTGCTCTCTAGCGGTGCTTACTGTTTCGGATCCTGCTACAAGATTTTAAATGCTGCTCTTTCAGCTCTGTCCATTGCACAAATGTGCTCTGTGATATCATTTCAAAGCTGGAAACCTTGAACTTGTCCTGGCAAACATGATAAGAAGAACAAACATTAAGTTGATTTTGCTGCTCTGCCTGCATAAGCTGGCTATAGATATCCAAATTGTGGGGCCCTTTTATGAAAGGGTTACCGCATGGCAACCTATACTCCAGGAGGATGAATTACTGAAAGAGATATTCCCATCCCCACCAGTACTGGCCTTCCGACAGCCACCCAACTTAAAACACAAGCTAATCAGAAGTAAACTTCCATCACAGACTGAAAAGGAACAGAAGGGCACACTTCCCTGTAATTTATCCAGTTGCAAACTATGCCAAAATATTTCACAGGACCCCACAGTCATCCACAAAGGAAAGATATTCAACATAAAGGGATCTTTCACTTGCTCATCTTCTAATGTTGTATATATCATTCAGTGTAAAAAATGTAAGGAAGGATGCTATATTGGAGAAACAGGCCAGATGCTTAAGACAAGATTCAATTTACATAGACATCACATGAACAATACTGGTGCCAGCAGGGTTCCCACGCCTGTTGGTCAACATTTTACAGGACCAGGACACTGTACCAGTGACTTCACAGTGAGAATCCTGAAAGGTAACTTTAAAACCATACAAGAACGTAAGACCTTTGAAGTCAGAATGATTGAATATTTTAACACTCAACAGAAAGGACTTAACAAGGATCTGGGGTTCCTAGCCCATTATAAACCATAAAGCTGTATTTCTCTGTTGATCACCCCACCCCTCAATTATTTACACCCATCCTGTTAGAATATCAATGATATGCTTTGATGTCCCCATGCATACCTCCGACCCACCCCCATCCTCCCACCCTGTCAGACTGTCATAGTAATGCTTGAAGGTTTTCACTTATATACACTGTCAGCTAGCACATTTGCTTATTTCCGATCTGACGAAGAAGGGCAACCTTTGAAAGCTAATCAAGAAATGTATTAAGTTATGTCCAATAAAAAAGGTATCATCTTATTTTCTTTTCCATGTTTTATTTTGTTTGATTTCTATTGATAACCTTAAGAGTGGACTAACACGGCTACCACACTCCTCTACGCATGGCAACCTGAAACTACCACTGGCCTAATGCGGCTGCTGGCGGCAGTTCCAGCTTGAGTGTGCGCCATATCCAGTACGTCGGAAAATATTTTTGTAATTTTTACCGCCTGGCTAACCCGATGGCAATTGCTGCCCGGTTACTGCTGGGTTATCACGGAAGCCCTTATCGCAGCCTCAATAGGTAGTGGTAAGTGCCTCCCACCGCATGGCCATTTCTGGGGGGGGGGGCTTTTACCTGCTGCGGTAAAAAGGGCCCTGGAATGTGGGAAAACGGCCCTCGCCTCTACCGCAGGACCCTTTTTAGTGCAGCATGGTAAAAGGACTCCTGTGTATTTATTATGGAGAACAATTTTTACCTTTCTATAGATAAAACAGTATATTTGACCACAGACATACACTTTCATAAATGTGCCCTGCTTAAACGTAGATAAAACATATAGAAATGCCAGTCTCCCCTCCCCCGAGCCTCAGGGTGCCCTGATGATCTAGAAAGAATCCCACTCTTTCCTGCCTCTTACCACTGACCCTTCTCACTGCAGCTGCTTCTTCAAAATGGCTGCCGAGATTTCAAGTGGTGACCTCGTGAGACGGAATTCTTGCGAGGTCACTGCTTGAAGTCTCAGCAGCCATTTTGAAGAAGCAGCTGCAGTAAACAGGTCAGTTTGGGGTTCTTTCCTGCCCTGAAGAGACTAGACCACCATGGCGTGTTAAGGTACGTTTGGGGAGGACGCCCTGAGTTAGGGCTGGAAGGGAGGTGAGGTGGCTGGATGGATGAATGGAGTCGCATGGGTGGGTGGAGGGAGGGAGCTGTAAAAAAAAGGTGAATGGAGTGTGGGTGCAGGGAGGGGTTGCTGGAAAAAAGAATGGTGAAAGGGACATCGTATATGGCGGGGAAGGGGAAAATACAGCATATGGATGGAGAGGAGAGAGGGACATGCTGCTAACGGATGGGAAAGGGAAACGGGACTTGATATACTGCCTTTCTGAGGTTTTTGCAACTACATTCAAAGCGGTTTACATATATTCAGGTACTTATTTGGCAATAGAGGGTTAAGTGACTTTGCCAGAGTCACAAGGAGCTGCAGTGGGAATTGAACTCAGTTCCCCAGGATCAAAGTCCGCTGCACTAACCACTAGGCTACTCCTCTACTCCTCCACTAGCAACATTCCATGTAGAAGCCTGCCCTTGCAGATCAGCAATGTGGGCAGGCTTCTACATGGAATCATTGCTAGTGGAATAGCAACATTCCATGTAGAATCTCAAATAGGGAAAGGGAAATGGGACTTGATATACCGCCTTTCTGAGGTTTTTGCAACTACATTCAAAGCAGTTTACCTATATTCAGGTACTTATTTTGTACCAGGGGCAATAGAGGGTTAAGTGACTTGCCCAGAGTCACAAGGAGCTGCAGTGGGAATCGAACTCAGTTCCCCAGGATCAAAGTCCACTGCACTAACCGCTAGGCTACTCCTCCACTCAGGAAAGGGGAGATCCTGCTCATGGATGTTTGCTTGTTTGGCAATGTACATCTTTTCTAATTTTGTATTTCGCAGAGTACGGAAGAAAATGCATTTCTTTTACTTTTACCAGTATTTTCACTGGTTATAGAATCTGTCTTTCTTGTGTGTGTGTGTGTGATGGGGGGGGGGAGGGGGGTCAAGGCAACTCTGTGGCATGGTGGGGCAGGGTGGCATTTTATTTTCTGTGTCCTCTTTTTCTTTTTGTCTCCACAAATATGGTAACCCGAGGATTGGAAGCCTTTAATGAGCACATTAGAAGAATACCTAATGCAACAACAAATGTAGTACCATAGGACATGCTCAGGCATCGTGCAGTAATTTCGAAATGCACGCGCGATAAAAAAAATGTTGTGTTTTTTTTTTCAGGAGGCATGTGAGGAGTAGAGAGTGTGCACATCTACATTACGACACGCTAACTAGGGCATGGATACCACGTGAGCCCCTACTGCCTTCAAAATATGCGGCGGTAATTTTAAAAAAGTTGGTTTGCTAATTGGGAACGTTAGTACATTGACCAGACAACTTTTCAGCGAAATCGAATGTGAAAATACACTTAGCAAGCTGAAATTAAAAAAAAAATAACAACTTATCACCATGAGCTGTTACCATGTGATGTAATTCTAATTTCTATTGTGGAGAAAAAGACCTCAATAGTCTACGATTGGCAGCAGATCAAAAAATTGTTTTTCTAAGTGCCAGCTTCTTCTAGACGCTGTTATTATCATTGGTCGAAAAATTCCACATTTTTATTACATCAATTTTCATTCCATAAATTATTTGATATTTCTTAACGATTTATAACATTTCTGAGGCACATCATGAAATATATATTTTATGACACTCTACTCTTGAGCTTCCTCAGGGAGCTAAGCAAATTACAGCCTTTCACTGTGCCTGAAACCTTTCAAAATGGCGCCCACTGACTCTAAGATGCCGACACTCAAGAGTAGAGTGAAACAGAGATTTAAAGCTAAGTGTCATAAAATATATATCATTTTTTGGGGATCTTGCAAGGTATTTGTGACCTGGATTGGCCACTGTTGGAAACAGGATGCTGGGCTTGATGGATCATTGGTCTTTCCCAGTATGGCAATATTTATGTACTTATGTATTTGTGACCTGGATTGGCCACTGTTGGAAACGGGATGTTGGACTTGATGGACCTTCAGTCTGTCCCAGTTTGGCAACACTTATGTACTTATCAGTGGCCTAATGGTTAGAGCACCACTCTTTTGCTGCTCCTTTTGATCTTGGGCAAGTCATTTAACCCTCCATTGCTTCAGGTACAAACTTAGATTAGAAGTACCCAGTGTACCTCACCTTGAGCTACTACTGAAAAAGGTGTGAGGAAATTCCAAATAAGGGGTCATTTTATATTCTCTGAGCATAACCTCTTGAAACCAATGCATGCTACAGATTACACTCTTTTAAGCAGTGAAATTTCTAAAAGTTGCTGTTTACACATGATGTCTATTTATATACGTTAGTCAGCTTTTCACATGTGCAAATGGTGCTTCCTCCTTCTAAAATCACCTCCTTCTCCTCCACATGCAGCCTTTCAGTGACAGAAACCTGCACATATACTTTCTGGCATGATCACCACACAGTTGCCATAATTCAATGTTTTCCCCTCCCAAGTGACTAGCACCATACTGAGTTAGAACAAAGGCGTTCATCAGGCTGTCTTCACAAACACTGATAATGCAAATGAGTTTGCTTTAAAGCACTGGCCACTAATTTAAATGCTTTATTGCTTATACTGAACAAATGTATAAGGTTTTTAATCTTCCTGAATTCATTATAGTCTTTTCCTACATTATATATCATAAGTCCTATTAAGGACTTGGAAACATTGTATCCATATCTTTCCAAATCTTCTTTACCCTTTTTCTATGGAAATGAAATATTTTGGAATGGATGTGCTACAATTTGTAAGACGGACTTTTTTTTCATGCCCATGTAATGTTAAATAGAATAAGCACACCTCTGTAATCAGGACATGTTAAGCAGAGTTTATTTAAAACCATCACAGAACTCTGAGGAGAAAGGACAGCCTCCAGCTCATTTTCGAAAGAGAAGGGCGCCCATCTTCCGACACAAATCGGGAGATGGGCGGCCTTCTCTTAGGGCCAGCCAAATCGACATAATCGAAAGCCAATTTTGGCAGGCCTCAACTGCTTTCCGTCGCAGTGATGGCCAAAGTTAAAGGGGGCGTGTCAGCAGTGTACCGAAGGCAGAACAGGGGCGTGGTTAAGATGGCCGTCCTCGGCCGATAATGGAAAAAAGGGCATCCCTGACGAGCATTTGGCCAACTTTACTTGTTCCCTTTTTGTTCACGACTAAGCCTTGAAAATGTGCCCAACTTGACCAGACGACCACCAAAGAGAATTGGGGATGACCACCCCTTACTTTCCCAGTGGTCACCAACCCCCTCCCACTCAAAAAAAACTAATTAAAAAACATTTTCTCCAGCCTCTATGCCAGCCTCAAATGTCATACCCAGCTCCATCACAGCAGTATGCAGGTCCCTGGAGCAGTTCTTAGTGGGTACTGCAGTGCACTTCAGGCAGGCAGACCCAGGCCCATCCCCCCTACCTGTTACAATTGTGGTGGTAAATGGGAGCCCTCCAAAACCCACCCGAAACCCACTGTACCCACATCTAGGTGCCCCCCTTCACCCTTTAAGGGCTATGGTAGTGTTGTATAGTTGTGGGTAGTGGGTTTTGGGGTGCTCAGCACACAAGGTAAGGGAACTATGCACCTGGCATCAATTTGTGAAGTCCACTGCAGTGCCCCCTAGGGTGCCTGGTTGGTGTCCTGGCATGTGAGAGGGGACCAGTGCACTACTAATGCTGGCTCCTCCCACAACCAAATGGCTTGGATTTGGTCGTTTCTGAGATGGCTGTCCTCGATTTCCATTATAGGCGAAAACTGAGACCGGCCATCTCTAAGGTCGACCTAAATGTTGAGATTTGGGCGTCCCCCACCGTATTATTGAAACGGAAGATGGCCGCCCATCTTGTTTCAATAATGCGGGTTGCCCTGCCCTTTCGTGGCTCTGTCCTCAGAGATGGGCACCCTTATAGATGGGCGCCCCCGTCCGATTATTCCTCTTTCTGTTGCCCTGAGCATACGGTTTATATTGGCTTTTTCTCTGATACAGCGGATGCCTTCTTTTCCACAGTGCTCTCAAAGCAACTTCATTGAGTTCCTGAAGCAAGTAGCCGAGTTTTCATAGTGACTGAAATGCAACATCCCCCCCCCCCCTTAAGATGTCTCCGTTTCACACTCACTGAAAGGCCAGAAGCATACATTCTCCATTCTTCAAGGGTCCACGCTGCATCCGGTTTTACTGATACCAGCAAGATCTTGCTTCACGCGCCATAAACAACTGCACACAGATCTGTTCCTGACCCTTTTATTCATTCGACATTGCTTTCCTCCTCAATACAAATATTTGGAATACACTTATCATTAGCATATCCATATTTTCCATTCTCTTAGTTTTCTAGGCTAACATCTTATTGAAGTTTCCTATCTGAGCATCTGTGTACACTATAATGTAGAAAAAACTCCAAAAAAAATTAAAACATAATTGGAATTAAACTAAAAACGTGTAAAATACTAAAAGAAAAGAACAATAATCAGCAGGGTATAAATTCTTCTATTTGGCTAAACCTAGAAAGCGAAAGCTGGGGTTTCACCAACAGAAATAATTTAATTGCAACCTAAAGACATCTCTTAACTTAGTCCATAACCTTGGAGTCACAACTGAAAAAGCTTTGCCCTAAATTAGGCCCTTTTCAATCTTTTTACTGTAGGTGCTGCTAAGAATTAAGGATGCTCAGAGGTTGAGGTTCCTGTTGTGCACCTTGCTGCCAGTTAAGTAGTTGAATATGCTTAATATTAGTTTGTGGTAGACAAGAAATGAGTTTTGACATGAAATACGAGACTGCTGAAGAATTGAGCACTAAAAGCAAGAAAGTGCTTCAAAGAAAATATACACTAAAAAAATATATATATAAAAATACATACACCAAAGGATCTCTGAGGAGTTGCACCTGACTGCTTGAAAAACTGTAAGTTTAACAGCCAGGATGCATAAAGTCTGAAGATCATTCGCAACACTTAATACCTAGTGATAAGCTTGATGTGTGCTTGGGAGATATTGGAACTTTGGGATTTATGCTAATCCCCGCACCGCCTTAATTAACATTGTTTAGATCTAGGTGATTTAAGAATTAAGGATGGGCATCCAGGAGTTTTTTTTTTCTGTTTTTATTTGGAATTTCTTTGGTTTCTAATGAATGCCATTAATAGTGTAACTTCCTTGCAGAATTATTCAGGGTCGTCAAGTCGCAGGAGGAATGTGAACGATTACAGGAGGACCTTGCGAGACTGGGAGAATGGGCGTGCAAGTGGCAGATGAAGTTCAATGTTGACAAGTGCAAAGTGATGCATGTGGGTAAGAGGAACCCGAATTATAGCTACGTCTTGCAAGGTTCCGCGTTAGGAGTTACGGATCAAGAAAGGGATCTGGGTGTCGTCGTCGATGATACGCTGAAACCTTCTGCTCAGTGTGCTGCTGCGGCTAGGAAAGCGAATAGAATGTTGGGTGTTATTAAGAAGGGTATGGAGTCCAGGTGTGCGGATGTTATAATGCCGTTGTATCGCTCCATGGTGCGACCGCACCTGGAGTATTGTGTTCAGTACTGGTCTCCGTATCTCAAAAAAGATATAGTAGAATTGGAAAAGGTACAGCGAAGGGCGACGAAAATGATAGTGGGGATGGGACGACTTTCCTATGAAGAGAGGCTGAGAAGGCTAGGGCTTTTCAGCTTGGAGAAGAGACGGCTGAGGGGAGATATGATAGAAGTGTATAAAATAATGAGTGGAATGGATCGGGTGGATGTGAAGCGACTGTTCACGCTATCCAAAAATACTAGGACTAGAGGGCATGAGTTGAAGCTACAGTGTGGTAAATTTAAAACGAATCGGAGAAAATTTTTCTTCACCCAACGTGTAATTAGACTCTGGAATTCATTGCCGGAGAACGTGGTACGGGCGGTTAGCTTGACGGAGTTTAAAAAGGGGTTAGATAGATTCCTAAAGGACAAGTCCATAGACCGCTATTAAATGGACTGGAAAAATTCCTCATTTTTAGGTATAACTTGTCTGGAATGTTTTTACGTTTGGGGAGCGTGCCAGGTGCCCTTGACCTGGATTGGCCACTGTCGGTGACAGGATGCTGGGCTAGATGGACCTTTGGTCTTTCCCAGTATGGCACTACTTATGTACTTATGTACTTATGTACTTATGTAAGGATGTGCCTGTGCAATGGTTTATGCATGTGTGATAGTTTGCATATGCACCCTACGAGCAAAGAGGGTGCACTGTGCACAATGAGAGTGCATTACGTGCAAAGAGGGTGCACACTTTAAGAAAAGGCCACACTATTACTGGCAGACAACACTCATTTCAAACAACAGTTCTACTAGTAGGGCCGCCGAGAGACTAGGCCGGGCCAGGGGCAAGGCCACCCCGCCTCTGTCCCCCCGCCACTCCCCTGCCACTGCCGCCCCCCGCCGCTGCAGTCCGCGGTCTCACCTGTCTGCCTCCACGGCTCTGGGCCCCTTTCATTCAAAGTGGCAGTCGCTTCTGGCCTTCCCTCCCTGTGTCCCGCCCTCGTCTGATGTAACTTCCGGTTTTCGCGAGGACACAGGGAGGGGCAATCTGTGGCTGACGCTTCGAATGCAGGGGGCTTGGAGCCAAGGAGGCAGGCAGGTGAGACCGGGGACTGCAGCGCCGGCGGCCTGATCCCGGTGCCGGGCCCCCCTTGGAGGCCCGGGCCCAGGGAATTTTGCCCCACCCGCCCCCCTCTCTGCGGCCCTGCCTACTAGTAATGTTCCTTGACTTTAACAAACATCCATGTAGCCCAGTATCCTGCTTCCAGCACTGGCCAGTCCAGGTCATAAGTACTTGGCAGCGTCCCCAAAATTGACCAGATTCCATGCTACCAATCCCAGGGATAAGCAGTGACTTTCCCCAGGATAATTCCTAAAGGAATTATACAAACCTTTTCAAAAACCCAGCCACATTAATTACTTTTAACCATTTGCTCTGGCAGTGAGTTCCTGAGCTTAACTATACATTGAATGAAAAAATATTTCTCCTGTTTTAAATGTGCTATTATGTAATTTCATGAAGTGTCCCCTAGTCTTTATATTTTTTGATAAGAGTAAAC
Organism: Microcaecilia unicolor; assembly: GCF_901765095.1. Taxonomy (NCBI): domain Eukaryota; kingdom Metazoa; phylum Chordata; class Amphibia; order Gymnophiona; family Siphonopidae; genus Microcaecilia; species Microcaecilia unicolor. The sequence continues at coordinate 10,950,744 of NC_044039.1, read as the reverse complement.
TTGGATTATGAGACAACTAGGACTGCAGATAATGTGTACAGCACTGCACTTGCCTAGTAGCGCTATAGAAATTATTATTATTATTATTATTATTACTAACAGTAGTAGTAACCAATAGATTCATGTTTACCCATTCCCAACCATTCAAGATTTTATAGACCTCTATCATATCTCCCCTCGGCTATGTGTTTGCCAACTGAAGTGCCCTAATCTCTGTAGCCTTTCCTCATATGAGAATCCTTCCACCTCCTATAATTTTTGTCACCTTCTCTGTATCTTTTTTTTTTAAATTCTGTTATATCTTTTATGAGATGTGGTGAACACAAGTGCACACATGATGTGGTCTCACTATGGAGCGATACAGAGGTATTATGATATTCTTTGTTTTATTCTCTATTCGTTTCCTAATTAATTAATTCCAGTTAAAACTTAACGCAGAAAAAAACTCAATGTCTAGTCCTCACTTCCCAATATAACACAAACAACTACCCCACTATAACCACACCATACTGCACACTTCCTATTTCAGAAAATCTGAAAATTCTTGGAGTCACTATTGATCGAAACCTCACACTCGATACCCACGTGAAGAATACAACGAAAAAAATGTTCTACTCGATGTGGAAACTCAAAAGAATTAAACCTTTTTTCCCAAGAAACATCTTCCACACCCTAGTACAGTCATTAGTGATAAGTCACCTGGACTACTGTAACGCTCTGTATGCAGGCTGTAAAGAACAGACCATTAAAAAACTCCAGACAGCCCAGAACACCGCAGCCAGACTCATTTTTGGAAAACCTAAATACGAAAATGCGAAGCCCCTTAGAGAGAAACTGCACTGGTTCCCGCTGAAAGAACGAACTGAGTTCAAGATCTGCACAACTGTTCACAAAATCATCCACGCAGACGCCCCACTCTATATGTTAAATCTAGTGGACCTACCGCCTAGAAACGCCAAAAGATCGGCCCGCAAATTCCTCAACCTGAACTTCCCCAGTTGTAAAGGAATTAAATACAAACAGTCATATGCCACTACTTTTGCGTACAGAAGCACACAAATATGGAACGCATTACCCATGGCCCTGAAAACCATGGACAATCTAACCAACTTTCGCAAATCTTTGAAGACACATCTCTTCAACAAAGCTTACAAAAACAATCCTTAATGAAACAAATTATTCCTTAAACCACTCATGTGCATTAATAAAAAAAAAACAACCCACCTCTCACACTACCTTACCTACCACCTTTCCATCTAAAACCCCATTTACCTTCAGCCTATTATCGACTGTACTTAAGATCATTCAGCCTATCATTGATTGTACTTAAGATCCATTTACCTTCAGCCTATTATTGATTGTACTTAAGATCCTTCAGCCTATCAGCGATTGTACTTAAGATCCTGTAATGACTACATCATAAAAACATTGTAAGCCACATTGAGCCTGCAAAAAGGTGGGATAATGTGGGGTACAAATGCAATAAATAATTATTCCTAACATTCTGTTTGTTTTTTGGCCATTGTCACACACTGAGCAGAAGATTAAAATGCATGATGACACCTGTAGTAAATCCTCTTCCTCATGGTGACTCCTAATGTAGAACCAAGCATCACTCACGTAGCTAAAAGTGGGTTATTCTTCCCAATGTGCACCTCTGCACATTGTCCATGTGAAATTTCATCTGCCCTTTGGATGCCTAGTCTTCCATCCACATTCAAACTTTTGCTTTCAATAAAGAAGCTCAGTGAACTAGAAAACCCCCCCCCAAAAGATCTTAAAATAAACATGAACCATAACGGGGAGTTGCTGAAGATACTGGGCCAGCAGGGGGCTGAGGCCACTCTTGGTTCCCCAGAACCAGCCTGACTGGGGCATTCTGAACCACCTGAAGGCTCTGCATCAGCCTTTCACGAATTTATACCTGTTTTTGCATCCATTATTCAACTGCACAGTGTATTTCATCTCCTTTCTGTTATCCGCCTTATTCCTTTACCTTTGGAAAAAGTCAAAACATCAAAGGAGCACACATAAATAAATAAATAAATTCAGACAAAGACAGAATAATAAAGATGGTTCTCATTTTTGCCTTTTGAACACATATTCTGTAGCCACATAAATTCCCACCCCAACAATATGTGCAGAGAAGAACTAGGACATTTTCCCCATAAAACCCCATATACTACCCCCCCCCCCCCAAACAACAACCTGATTCTTTGTAACCTCAATAACATTGAAGTCAGAATGATTGAATATTTTAACACCCAACAGAAAGGACTTAACAAGGATCTGGGGTTCCTAGCCCATTATAAACCATAAAGC